>NW_027507789.1:45717502-45820002 GCF_037356315.1 Lithobates pipiens | reverse complement strand
CCAAAGAACAGCTAAATGATTCAGAGAAGGATTGAGAGAAAGTGGTGTGGTCAGCCCAGTCACCCATAATGACGTACAGCAGGGACCAGGTGCCAGCCGACTACCCACAGCAGGGCAAGGGACCAGGTGCCAGCCCAGCCACCCACAGTGGGACCAGAGGCCAGCTGTTAACCCAGCCACCCATGCAGGGCCAGGTGCCAGCCAAGTCACCCACAGTGACCCACAGCAGGGCCAGCCCAATCTATATAACACACTGTGCAGCACTGATAAATATAGAAACAATACTATATAAATATACGAGTCCAGTAAATACTATGTATAACATAAATATCTAAAGCATAACAACATATAAACAATATATATAACGTGCTTGTGCTCTGTGATATTGCACTCAGTCCTCAATGAGGTCATTAAACTAAACAATAACAGTCCATATATATATGAAAGTAGAGCGCTCGTGCTCCGTGACTTTCAATTAATCCTTGATGAGTGTTTAAACTAAACAGCAAAAGTCCATATTAACTTCAACCATGTGATAATTGTGTCTTCACAAATAAATAAATAAGGGGTGATAGAGTCACCTGTGGTCCGGTTCTGCAGCCCCGGTTTGCATGGCGTTCCCCCTGTCCTATGCCAGCTCTGCAACACTTCCTGATACATCTCTCATCAGCCGATCAAGCTCCTCCTACCGGTTTCGTCACAGTGTCGTGACTTCCTCTGGGAATACCCTGCTCCTCTGATATGATCCCCTGCAGCGTTGTACGGGTCACCCCACCTACTCCTTAAATAAACTAAACCCCACCTCTTCCCATTTCTCCTCCAATCATTAATTCCCCACCTTTGCTCTATTTTGTTAACCCTTTGCTGTTCTCTTATCACCTTGCCTCTCCCTGCCACAACGCCGCTGCGAGTTCTCTGTCAAATAGAGCAGTAGCGCTGTCACTGCTTTACCAAGGGCACTAAAATGGCTTCCTGGTGTCACCCCCACCCTTGACGCCAGTGCTCTCCTTCAACTGTAATCCCCTGATGGTATCTGGGAGGAGGGCACGGGTGCTTTTTTCTTGCGGGGGGGCCCCCACAAAGTGCCGCCCTAGCCAAAACACAATAGGAGAAGTATGGCAAAAAAAGCTTTGGCCATACTTCTCCTTTCACCCTTTCGCTGCCAGAGCCGTTTTTGCACACATGTTTAAAAAAATAATTTTAGGCCTGAAGATTACACAGAACCCCCAAACATTATATCATTTCTGAAATCAGACACCCTAGAGAATAAAATAGAGGTAGCTTAAATTTTTTATGTCACGTTATTACTGCAGAGCTCTAGGAAACCCCAAATTTCTGTAAAAAACACACTAAAGTAAATTTTAGGGGAAACAAACTACCTACACTTTTGGAAAAAATATAAAATATGAGGTAGCACAAGTAAATAGATACTCAACATGTCAAACCTTAAATTTGTGTGTGCCCATAAAATGGTGCCAAATTTCAGTACCCCATATTATCTTTAGGCAACACTTCTAAAGCTTTATACACACAATAACACTGCGCAGTACCAAAGGTATAGGAAAAAGCTGCCAACACGCTAAAACTAGGATTTTTTAGCCACAGAAATGTCAAATATAAAGTGTAAGCGCTAAATATATGCTGCCGTAATAATCAGAATAGAAAGTGAAGACAAAAAATGGTGAGTATAGAAAAATAAGCAACATATATACTGAAAAAGGATATAAAAAATCCTATACGGTGTATTCATATAACTATGAATTTTTTGTGAAACATGACCCCAAATATGAGGATATAAACATAAAAAGTGAAATATATAAACACAAATAATGGTTAGAGAGAGTCCATATTTTATAATAATAAATGTATAAACATGAGTCCCAACAAAATTTGGTGAAAGCCGGGATCCAAATCAGATGTGACCATAAAAAATTCCACCGCAGTGCAACCCCACCACCTTAAGAAGCGCAGGCTTACCGGATGGAAATGATTGAGTAGACATATATCTAAGGGGTCAACAATCGCTTATGATTCCAATTACTGAGGCACTGGTTCAGCGTTTCATGGTTGTGTGGATCCCAAGACAAGTGGTTCTTTCAGTATGATAGACTGTATGTAGTAACAGCTTTTAGAGACAACTCCAGCATCAACCCAGACATGAAATGGAAGGATAGAGCCAAAATGGTGTAATAACGTTTAAAAAAAATTTTTTTAATAAAAATAATGTATCAAACTCACATTCCAGTAGTTAATAACGAGCATATCAGGAAAAATAGGCAGTGGTAGAGTCTTCCCACAAGACTCTACCACTGCCTATTTTTCCTGATATGGTCATGAAGGGGGTAAACTCTTCCAGAGCTGAAGTGGTTAAAGGGATAATTGCTTCACTAGGTTCACTAAACCTAGTGAAAATCGCTCTCTGCCAGTTGACACTTAGATTGGAGTCCTGCAAGCTGGAAAATTTGCATGTGCAGGGTTCAGGATGACAGTGTCTTTGTTGCGTATCAGTGACTGCTCAGTGTGAGGTTAGTCAGTCATTTGTCACAAGTTGGTGCCATTGGCTCCCGCTGCTGTCAATCAAATGCTGTGCTGAGTGGAGGCGTAGCCGAGCTGCTTGCTCTGTGCTCGGGCGTGAGCACACACAGGTGTCCCCATGGAAAGCGGCTTTCCATGGGGGCACCTGCCGAAGGGAAGGAGTCTGAAGCGCCAGCGGGAGACCCCAGAAGAAGAGGGTCAGGGCTGCTCTGTGCAAAACCATTGCACAGAGCACGTATGTATACCATGTTTGTTATTTTATTTTAAAAAAAGGAAGCTTCAATGTCACTGGCAGGGTGGCAGTGGTTCAGTTGCTTGACTTAACTGTAAAACTTTCATTCGTAGTGCGGCTCAGAGAGCTTATCACAGCAATGCGAAATGGAATTGATTCGTCATGACAGGAAATTTCAGAGAGAACAGCTTGTGCTATCTGATCAGAGGGCAATGTGTTTCATCTCTGCAATTTTTCATTTACAAGACACCGATATCAATGAGTCAAGCAGGAGAAAATGCTGAGAGTAATCTCCTGGTGCCAGCGGGGGCCGGCTCTATCTTCTCACATAAAAACTGAGTGCATCTGATTCCAGATTTCCATGAGATCCAATGTATGGCCACCTCACCACTATCCGTGATTGACTGACGTCCCTCATCTGAATTCACGTGGTTCTCTGGTTCTGTTTGTTCCCATTACACACATCTAATCTAAAACTGCAAAAAAGTTGATTTTCATTAGATTTTCAGTAGATGTGCAACCACAAAAATATTGTATAATATGAACATGTAAATGTAATTTCAAAATTCATATTCATATTCAATATTTTTAAATCTCCAGCTTACAATAAAATAATACCTGGTGATCCTGTCATGAAAGTCCACCCTGTTCTCCTAATTGCTCTCCTGGGTCATTACCCTGTTATGTGACCTTCTGGGGTGGGTGCCCCAAAGCACTCACCCCCCCCCCCCCCATGTTGAGGGCATGCTGCCTTGTATGGTTCAGGAGGAGGGTGCCACTCGCTTGTCCCCACCCTCTTTCCTGACCTGCCGGACTCCGTGCTCAGATAAGGGTCTGATATGGTTTTTGGGGGGGACCCACACTGTTTTTTCGGCATTGGCCTTCCCCTTACAATCCTTTACCAGTCCGAAGGCTCTGGTATGCTCTTGGAGGGAGAACCAATGGCGTTTTTTTTTGGCGTCACAAAGTGCCTGCATTGTCGGTAACAAAGCCGGATCCCCATTCATGGAAGTCGGACGGATGTTGGACTTCAAATCGCAGGACAAAGTCGGATCCACAGTCTTACGATGGTTGTGTAATACCAGTGTGAACCCGGCCTAAAGGCACAACTTGGGGTTAGAACACCTGTCAGTTTTTATTGCTACCTGTGTGCTATCTCTATTTGTCCTGTGTACCATTATTATTGAAAGTGAAAGTGAAAGGGTGGCACAGTGGTGTACTGGGTAGCACTCTCGTCTAGCAGTAAGAAGGGTTGCTGGTTCAAATCCCAACCACTACTTGCCTAGAGTTTACCCGTTCACCCTCTGCCTGCATGGGTTTCCTCTGGGTACTCCAGTTTCCTCCCATGTCCAAAGACATGCAGGTAGGTAAATTGGCTTCTGTCCAAAATTGGCCCTAGTATGTGAATGGGGACCTTGGATTGTGGATTCCTTGAGGGTAGGGACCAATGTGAGTGTGCAATGTACAGGGATAGGGACAATTGTAGACACTCTTTCAGGATGGACTGGTGTCTTTATTCAACCTTACAAACTATGAAACTATAAAAGAAAATCCCAAATTTTGTGAAAGCTTCCAATGGGGCACTGGTTCTGGTGACCTGGGGGTCCCCATGGAATTTATTTAATTTGCAGGGACTTATTTTCACTTTCTGTTTGACTATGGGACAGGAAGTGAAGGGAAATCTCTGCAATGCCCACATGGCAAAAAAAAAAAAAGTTTTTCCTATAGTTCTACTTTACCCCCTTCGTGCCGACCGCACACATACATGTAGCTTCACGGAAGTGGGCTTTTTTCTATGGGGTTGCATATATGCGTACCTACCTTTGTGCTGGGAGCGTGCACCACAGCGCTATCCCAGCACAGAGACTAGGATCACATGAGAGCCCTGGGTCTCGTACTAACTGATGGGGACCCGGGACTGTCAGCCCAATCGTCAGAATCTTTGATTGGCTATCACAGTGATCAGGGTGATCAAGAGGCCAGTAAAAGGAGCTGTGAGCTCCAAATGCGTAGCCTATTCTTCATACAGACAGTCCTGATCCATTCCTTCCGCCCATGCTGGTGACGTCATTTCCACTTCCGTGGTTCAAGCTGGTCAGCGTGGAGCCTCTGGAGCATAGCCATCCATCCAGCCATTCATCAGACATTCTCCACCAGCAAACCGGAATGTGTGTGGAGCTAGAGAGCTGCATGAGAGTTGCCAGGACTGTACATTCCATGATGAGCATGATTTTCACTTATATCCTATAAGTGCTTTTAATGTTGTGCAATACATTTTTTTAACCTTAACCACTTCAGCCCCAGAAGGATTTACCCCCTTCCTGACCAGAGCACTTTTTACAATTCGGCACTGCGTCGCTTTAACTGACAATTGCGTGGTCGTACGACATTACACCAAAACAAAATTGACATCCATTTTTTCCCACAAGTCAAGCTTTCTTTTGGTGGTATTTGATCACCTTTGCGGTTTTTATTTTTTGTGCTATAAACAAAAAAAGAGCGACAATTTTGAAAAAAAAAAGCAATTTTTTTTACTATTTGCTATAATAAATATCCCCCAAAAATATATAAAAAAACAAATTTTTTCCTCAGTTTAGGATGATATTTTATTCCTACATATTTTTGGTTAAAGAAAAAACACAATGAGAGTATATTGATTGGTTTGCGCAAAAGTTATAGCATCTACAAAATAGGGGATAGCATTTTTATTATAAATTATTTTTTATTAGTATTGGCGGCGATCAGCGATTTTTATCATGACTGCGACATTGCGGCAGACACATCAGAAACTTTTGACACTATTTTGGGACCATTGCCATTTATACAGCAATCAGAGCTATAAAAATGCACTGATTACTGTGTAAATGACACCGGCATGGAAGGGGTTAAACACTAGGGGACGATCAAGGTTTAAGTGTGTCCTAGGGAGTGATTCTAACTGTGGGGGGATGGGCTCACTACAACATGACAGAGATCACTGCTCCCGATTGTTTACATAGGCCTCTCCCCGTTCTGCTGCTCCGTGACACGATCGCGGGACACCGGCGGACATCGAGCTCACAGGACCAGCACGGTCGCGCAGTATGTGGTGGGCGTGCACCCATTGGCCCCGCAAATTAAAGTGGACATAGAGGTACGCCCATTTGCCCACCGCTGCCATTGTGCCGACATACATCAGCGTGCGGTGGTCGGCAAGCTTGCTGACCGGCTCACGCTGATGTATGTCGGCAGAAGGGCACATAGAGGCAGATTAACGTACCTGTACGTTGCCCTTTAAGAAGCAATTTGTGGGCACGCGCAACTTCTGTGAGTGTGATTCCAGGTTGATGTCCGTGGGGATACCCGCGATTGTCTCACGGAGAGGAAGAATGGGAAAATGCTAATGTAATCGGGAGCGGTGATCAGTGTCGTGTCACACATAGCCCCTCCCCCCACAGTTAGAATAACTCCCTAGGACCCCTGCGTTTTTCTTCCTCTTCTAAATGAAGAGAATGATGTATTGGTGGTCATTTACGAAAGACAAATCCAGTTTGCACTACAAGTGCACTTGGAAGTGCAGTCGCTGTAGATCCGAGGGGGACATGCAAGTTAAATTAAAAAACGCATTTTAGCTTGCGCATGATTGGATAATAAAATCAGCAGAGCTTCCCCTCATTTCAGAGCTTCCCCTCAGATTTACAGTGACTTGTAGTGCAAAGTGGATTTGTCTCTCGTAAATAACCCACATTGCATCTTCCTCTTCTTGCAGAAGAGGAATTGTAAACAATCAAAATGTGTAAAAAAATAAACAAAAATAAAATTAAAATTAAAAATAAAGAATAAAAAATGTATTAAAAATAAAGAAAAAAATAACAAGATCAAGGTTGCCAGGGTTTTTGTTAGGGTCAAGGTTGGGGTCAAAGGTCATGGTCAGCATATTTTGATAATAAAAAAATCTGAAGATATTCTTTACCATTTACCACCAAAAAAAGACCAATTTGTCCTGAAAAAAAAAAACAAGGTATAATTCTGGATGCACTAAGCAGTTGTGATAAAATGTACATGTAGCGGACCCCATGTTTAGGGGAATTGATCGGGTTTTTGTGAGTATAGGTCAGGTAAATTTCCTGGGCCTAGTTTTGTTTATTTGGGGATGGGAGTGTTAGTGTAGAGTGGGGTGTGGCCGCCTACGTTTGGACTCAGGGATACCTCCTCTGTTGGACAGTGGGCAGGACTGAGCAGAGAGATAGGACTGAGGTCTGAGTGGCCGGAAACCCATGTGAGAGAATGGACCAATGGTTAATTTCCTTGGTTAATGGGTGTCTCTCATATAAAAAGGGGGAGTCACAGGCTCAAAGGGAGGCTGAAAGTACTGAGAAAGGAGAGGAGGAGGGCCGGAGGGTCGGAGGTTCAGAAACCTCAGAGGCTCCGGGCAGAGGTTGGAAGGCCTGGGGGTTCAGCGACCCCAGAGCTGGATAACCAGAGGAGTAGGAGTCCCGGGAACGCACAACTGGTCCCTGGAGAAGTTGCAACCATGTAAAGATCTAACAAAGACCGGGCGTTCCATGCGGGGATACACCGGGACCTAAGTGGAGGAAGAAGGGTGAGTCAAGTGGATGGAGAAAACTGGGAATTGGCTTTCTGTGAGTAACATGGACTGTTGATTGGGAGTGAGCAAAGGGAGTGCAACCCAGTAGTGCTATTCCGTGAACACATTGTATGTCCAAGGACTGCAGTGATACAAACATTCCAGGACTTGACGGAGGAAAGACAGCAAGGGTCATGGAAATAGGCAGTGTGGCCTGGGACTTTGTCGTCTGACTCAATGCAGTATTTAGAGTGATGCTGGTCAGTCCATATTGGAAACGTTAAGTTCTAACTGAGCCAAAGAATAAGTGCATGAGGGAGTCACCAGGAAAAAAGATGTAACATGCCAATATGATAAATTAACGGGGGATCTCATACCATCTGCTTCAACGTTCCTTGTAATACCCCAGAATGAAGCATTATCAACTTTAAAGTCGTCGGGTGTGTAAATTGCATGGGGAAGGAAGAAACGGCGCTAACTGACAAAAAGATAATGAACAACTTTGCAGTTCTCAAGGGAGTAGTGCGCTACATAGAGTTTTAATAACACATGTCAAAGTTGTAAAATTGAGCTTAGGCTTTTAGATTTGTTTTACCCTCAGGTGTGAAGGGGGTAAATATTCAAAACTCTGAATTATTGCAAGAATAAAGAATAAATTGAGCTTAGTGAAACCCCAACAAATGCAGAACCAAAACATTCCAGAGTTTAGGCTGACTACTGTCTGGCTGCAACACTATTGGGACATTCCTTGGGATACTATTGGGATTCCCTATAAAAGCGCTTGCCCATGGTGTACGAGACTAGCCTAGCTCTGAGGAAGGGGGTGCGCCCCCCAAAACACGTTAGCTGTACCTTGTGATTTGTGTATATCCATGTATTGTTTTTATGGCCTTTTGTCAGTTGCATTTTGTCAGTACCCACTTTTATATAAAACATTTTTATTATTAAATTATCTTTGGAAATATACTAGGTGTGCGCGCCTTCCGTTTCTGTTTTGCTTGTAGCATGTATTGTGTGTCAGGGAGAGGGATCTTGAAGGCCATAATTCAAGTCTGTATTGTCACGTCTCCTAAGAGGAGAACAAGGATACAATTTTTACAATTTCTTTTCTTGTTAACATTTGTTATTGAATCAGGAGAGTACAGAACACGGCTCACAACATAAACTAAAAATATACAGCATGACCTTCAGAGCATTGAATATGATTACCAAAGAGCGACACCATATACAGGACATGGACAAAATGGTAAGTAGGTTAGTCAGCAGACTGAGATGCAATACAAGTAACTAACCATAAGCATACCTCCCGATTTTTTGAGATGGGAATGAGGGACACCTATCAGCAAAAGTATGTAGGCATAGGACACACCCCCTTGCCACGCCCCCTTAAAGGAGAATTGTACAAAATACAAGATTGGTTAAACCCACAGGTGGTTTTTTACCACTTCTATTCCTTTATATTGGCTTTTGTAATTTTCAAATGCAGCAATTTAGGAATCAGGGGTTAAGAGGATGCTGTATGTGCTAGGGGGCACTTTGGGAGGGGAGAGAACTTGTGCTGGGGGGTAGAATTTTGTAATCCCCTCCCAAAGTGCCCCCTAGCACATACAGCATCCTCTTAACTCCCCCCCCCCAATCCCAAATCACTGCAAGTATTCTTCTCTGACAACTTGCCCCCTTCCCCCCTTGAAAGAGATGCTGGCTATTGAGGAGACAATTGTGGGATCCCAGACACCTCACTAGAGATTCTGGCCAATCACCTCAGGTGCCTACACTAGTGCCCCCCTGTCAGGCAAATTAGTGGAAGTGCCTGAATCTTTTTTCGGCACTAGGCTCCAGGACTTGGGGCCGGTTTACATCACAAATCACAAAGTATTGCGCTGTGCGCTCCTGTGCGATTCACATGCCTTCTAGGTGCTGTGCGATTTCAGCCCTTTCATCTGAATGGGATGAAATTGTGTCAGTCTGCACCAAGAGCTGTGCATGCTCTACTTTACAATACACACAGCAATGGGATCGTATGGTACTTCTTATCATACAATTTTGTTGTAGGCAAACACTGTGTTTGCGACCTGCATTTAGGCTACATTTACATTGAGGTGCTTTACAGGCGATACATATCTAAAAATAGTGCCTGCATAGCGCCTGTAAAGAGCCTCTCCTGTCTTTCCAGTGTGAAAGCCCAAGTGCTTTCACACTGGAACGGTGCGCCTGCAGGATGGTAAATAAAAGCCCTGCAAGCCGCAACTTCGCAGCGCAGTAGGAGCGGTGTATACACCACTCCTAAAGCGCCCCTGCCCATTGAAAGCGGGGCAGCAGCGTCTTTTGCCAGCAGTTTTAACCCTTTTTCTGCCGCTAGTGGGGGTTAAAACCACACCACTAGCAGCCGAATAGCGCCGCCAAAACGATGGTTAATCTGCGCTAAAAAAAATTAGCGCCGCTTTACCACCGACGCCTGCCCGCCCCAGTGTGAAAGTAGCCTTAGGGAGTCATTAAGTTGACACCCGTTCCAGATCGCTATGGCAGTGCATTTTGAATTCAGTGTGGGAAACACACACAAAAAGAAGGTTTCCCTCACAGCATTCTGGTGTGAATAGAACCTTAGTCCAAATACAGGATTTCATTTGTATCTTAGGAAGGTCCCACCAAAACCAGGACAGTTGGGAAGTATGGATTTGTAGGGGAGAGGGATTTGTGTTTTGGGGGGGTTTGTACTTGCAAGGGGGATTTGGGTAGTTGGATTTGTGACAGAACTGGAGAGAATACTTAAACTGGCATGGGGGAAAGAGGATTCA
Source organism: Lithobates pipiens (assembly GCF_037356315.1). Taxonomy (NCBI): domain Eukaryota; kingdom Metazoa; phylum Chordata; class Amphibia; order Anura; family Ranidae; genus Lithobates; species Lithobates pipiens. The sequence goes on along the minus strand of NW_027507789.1, from coordinate 45,809,873 downwards.
TGCTTGGGAGGATGCGTGTGTGTGTGTGTGTGTGTGTGTGTGTGTGTGTGTGTGTGTGGGGGGGGGGGTTTGACTCAGGTTGGGGGAAGGGGGTTGTGCTGGAAAGGAGGACCTGGGGAAGAGGATTTGTGCTAGAAGTGGGGAGAGGATTTTTTCTGAAAGGGATGTGAAGGAGGTCCCAGCGGCAGCGCAGCTGTAGACAGTGGGAGTGGGGGGGTTTCATTGTAGAAGGGAGGGGGGTGGCAGGTGGACTGTGGGGTGGGAGGGCATCAAAAATCAAAATGCACCTTTGTCTTTGTAGACAAACATTTTTGCACCAGCCCCACTGATACTAATAACCACCGCCTGACTTTGCCCCCAGCCCCCCGCCGCTCCCCACCACTGCTAGCCCAATGCTGCCAGTCTGACCTTCCAGCCTCCATCTGTGTCCCCAGTGTGAGCCATTTGCTGTCAGAGCTTTCCTCCTGCACCACTGTGGCTCATCTTTCGGGGTCGGCAACGGGTATGCTGGTTCTTCAGTCATGGGTAATTTGCTCAGAGCCCGCTCACTGACCCTGTCAGTAACATCCTGTTTAAAAGTCTTTTGGATGCTGCAAGTGCAGGTCTTACATGATCTACAACATTTATGGCAGTACCTAAATACAGGTGGAACAGAGTGGTGGAATTACCAGGGTAAAAAAGCTTGCACTTGCAACTGGACCCTGGTGTTCTGCCACTGTGTGTATGTGTGTGTGTGTGGGGGGGTCCAGGGTGGGAGGAAGGGAGTAGCTGTGGGACCGTAATAAAGGGCCCCACGATGAAAGTAAAGGGCATTAAGCTCAGAGGGAAGGGCCCCGGGAACAGAGGTCAGGGGGGCCCTTTATGGTTTCTTGCAACGGGGCCCTGAAGGTGGTCGTTATGCCTTGGTTCTCATACTACCTATCCAACCACACCTTCAGTGTCACTTACAATTCTACCACATCCTCTACTATTCCTGTCTCCATTTGGGTCCCCCAAGTTTCTGTTTTTGGATCTCTCCTATTCTCGAGCTACACCTCCTCCCTGGGTTAGCTGATAGCCTCCAATATTATTTCTGCTCTGATGACACCTATGACATCCAAAACACCCAAATATATCACTCCTTCAGTCTCCTCACGCATCACTAATTTACGAACGGACATCTGTCTGGATGTCACACCACTTTCTCAAACTCAGTCTAACTGAGCGTCAACATTTTTCCTCCCCATGCGCCCATCCCTCTGACTTCTCTGTCAAGATTGCTGGCATAAGTGTGAAGAATATTCTGTTATCTCTGGAGACTGTCATAGACAAACAGTGACCTATTACAGCTTTGTTTCAACTTAAAATAACGTTTCTGTCTTCTACAACATCAAAAGAACATTTTACTGGAGGCTTCCTTGACCTGTACTAAACCACCATCCATTCTAACGCTCATGTATTTCTGGAGTAGGCACATTCTATGTATAACGATAGACATAGAGACAACATATCTGAAATAAGTAGAAGCTAGAAATGATGGTGTTTCATGTCTACATTTCTGAAACATCCTTTATCTTAGTCATTTTTACAGGATGGTAAATCTTCTATGAATAGCTTGATCTGTGCTTCCCTCTACTGATTATAGCTTAGCATTACATTGATCTGTTAGGGAATATGTAGGACAAGGGATGCTGTAAAATAGCGGTCCCCAACCTTTTTCGGCACCAGGGACCGGTTTTGTGGAAGACAAATTTTCCAAGAACCAGGGGGTGGGATTCAAGTGTATAACATTGATTGTGTACTTTATTTCTTTTATTATTACATTCTAATATATAATGAAATAATTAAACAAATCACCATAATGCAGAGTCAGTGGGAGCCCTGAGCTTGTTTCCTGCAACTAGACGGTCCCATCTAGGTCTGATGGGAGACAGCGACACCCAAAATATGTTGTTTATGTCCAGTCTACTCCATAATCTCGTTTTGGTTGTTGTCACTGCAGAAAACCCTGCTTCACAAAGATAGGGTGTTGGAAATGGAAGCAGGCTTTTCATTACTTTTGGGGCAATCTCAGGATAGTCCACCTTGACTTTAACCACTTGCTTACTGGGCACTTAAACCCCCCTCCTGCCCAGACCAATGTTCAGCTTTCAGCGCTGATGCAGTTTGAATGACAATTGCGCGGTCATACAACACTGTACCCAAATGAAATTTTTATAATTTTTTTCCCACAAATAGAGCTTTCTTTCGGTGGTATTTAATTACAGCTGGGAGTTTTATTTTTTGATAAACAAACAAAAAAAGATGCAAAATAAAAACAAATAAAAATCATGTTTAATAGTTTGTTATAAAATTTTGCAAACAGGTCATTTTTCTCCTTCATTGAAATGCGCTGATGAGGCGGCACTGGTGGGTCACTGATAGGCACAGTTAAGGTGGCACCGATAGGCACAGATAAGGTGGCACCAATAGGCACAGATAAGGCAGTACTGATGGGCACAGATAAGGCAGCACTGATGGGCAAAGATGGGCACAGATAAGATGGCACTGATGGGTGGCACGGATGGGTGGCACTAATAGGCACGGATAGGTACCACTGATAGATGGGACTGATGGGCACTGATATGTGGCACTGATAGGTGGCACTGCTGGGCACTGATGGGCACTGGTAGATGACACTGATGGGCACGGATATGTGGCACTGAGGTGCAGCACTGTTGTTGAGGCAGATTGAGGGCACTGATAGGTGGCACTGTGGGCACTGATAGGTGGCACTATGGGCACTGATGGGTGGCACTTTTTCCTATACTTAGGTGGCACTGGCAGGGGGCAGGTGGGCATTGATGAGCTGGCTCCAGCTTGCCGTGATCAGGACTGAAGTCCCTCTCATGGCCGCCGGTGATCGGCTGTTTTTTTTCTCCTCGCGCTGTCAGTGCGAGGAGGAAAAATAGCCGATTGTGGGCTCTGTTGTGATCACATGATCAGCTGTCATTGGCTGACAGCTGATCATGTGGTAAGAGGTCGGGATCGATCCCTTGCTCCGATCTGTGATCAGGCGAGTCTCGGCAAAGCAGGTCCGCTCTGTAGCCGTCATTCGGTTATAGCGCGGATCTCTAGCGGTTAACCCAGATTTGAAGGTGTCTCAATCATACACTATATTATCAAAAGTATTGGGATACTTGCCTTTACACACACTTTAATGGCATCCCAGTCTTATGTCCTGTACACAAGGTCGGACTTTCCGACGGAAAATGTGCGATCGGATTGTGTGGGCTCCATTGGACTTTTTCTGTCGACACACAAAGTTTGAGATCCAGATCTAAAATATTCCGACAATGAAATCCAATCGTTTAACTTTCGATCGTGTGTAGACAATTCCGAAGCATAAAGTGAATTTTTACTGTGGGTTGATAACTTTCCTGCAGTGTTATCTCAATCAGTGTTTTCTGCCCTATCCAGGTAACTTCTTTCACTCTGTGTACAGAACACCTCCTGCAATGTTCTATAGTCCAAATAAGAACAGCAGCCTAGGGTGACATTGCTGCTCCTCCATAGATGGCAGTGCTGTCACCATCGGGCAGAAATCATGTTATTGGCAGGAGCACCAGGATAAAATATAGGAAAAATAAATGCTGAACAAAGAAAACAAATGCAGCCACCGTCAGACGGCTGGTAAGCTGAAATATATTAAATTTGTGTTCTTAGAGTTAGATATGCTTTACCTTAGTGATAGCAGAAAAAGGTAGAACTGGAAGTAATACTGATAGGTGGCAGGTAACAAACTTTCAGGTGATGTACCTGACTGAAACCCATAAAGGGGCTTTTTGTATTCTGCATCCGTTTTAAATATATGTTTTAAGATACAACAGTGAGGTTAGCTTCCTACTGCAGCATTACTAAGCATTTCACAACCCCAATACAATAAGGTTACCTAAAATAACTTCAGTACACTCCGGTGATTACGCCAAACTTACATGTTCTTGTTGTTTCCTTTGAAGATCATGCCAGAGTAAAATATAGCACTCCACAACTTCCTTTGCGCATTCAATTAATTGCACCCATTGTTTTTCCTATCCAAGCATGGACTCATCTATTGTATAGCAGCAACCCTCTTATTACCCAAATCAGGCTTGAAAAGGAATTAAAATCTAAAAATAAACTGGGCTTAATTACTTTTAGAACGCCAACTTTGATGCAAATCTTTCTTTTTTTTTTTTATTCACAAATGGAGATTTGTAAAAAAAATAAAAAAAATAAAATAAAAAGTAGTTTTATTTTATTTGATCATATAGCTAATAAAATAAAGCCATAAAACACAGTATTTTTGTACTGATGCTAAAATCCTCTTCAAGTTGAGAAGCACAGAATCCAGACAGGAGGATTTGGACACTGGCAAAAAAGAAAAAAAAAAACACAAAAGAAAAAAAACAGCAATTAGCCCTGTATAATCCCTACCACTTCCAGCACACCTTTGTATTGTAACAAAGCAGTGCCAAGAGTATGTTTTATAAACATGGTGGAGGAACTAGAGCTGCTGTTACTCGAGGAGGGTGTAGATTTTATGGGAATAACAGAAACTTGGTTTGACAGCTCACATGACTGGCTGGCAAATATCCAGGGGTATTTTTTGTATCAGTGGGACAGGGAAGGTAGAAAGGGGGGGGGGGGTGGTTGCCTATGTATCAATAATGATATACGGGTAGAGAAAATAAATGACATCAGGGGTGGGGCAAGGAGGGAGGTAGAATCCGTGTGGGTGGAACTTCAAAGGCAAGATGCAAGTGGGAAGTTACTAGTGGGGGTATGTTACAGGCCCCCCAACCTGAAGGAAGAGGAGGAGTTGGATCTCCTTTCACTGGTATAAATAGAGCCATGGCAGGGAAATGTCATCAAAACAAGGGGACTTCAATTATACCGATATTGACTGGGCAGTCAATATGGCAAACTGCTCACTCAATAAAAGCCCGTCATTTCTTAAATATCCTACAGGACAACTTCCTGTGCCAATTGGTGGATTCCCCGACTAGAAATGATGCATTACTAGATCGGTTAATACAAGTGACTCTGATCAAAGATATGGAAATACGGGACAACTTGGGATCTAGCAATTACAGGATGACCACTTTCAGCATAGATCATAGGAAAAGGAGGCACGAAGGTAGCAAACGACCACTAAATTTCAGGCAAGCCAATTTTTCAAAACTGCACTTAATAATGCAAGATATTAAGTGGGACCAAATCTTAGTACATTAACCACTTCAACCCCAGAAGATTTTACCCCCTTCCTGACCAGAACACTTTTTACAATTTGGCACTGCGTCGTTTTAACTGACGATTGCGCAGTCATGCAATGCTGTACCCAAACTAAATTTGCACCCTTTTTTCCCACAAATAGAGCTTTCCTTTGGTGTATTTGATCACCTCTGCAGTTTTTATTTATGCGCTATAAACAAAAAAAGGCGACACTTTTGAAAAAAATATATATTTTTTTTACTTTTTGCTATAATAAATATCCCCAAAAATGTTTTTAAAAAACAAATTTCTTCATCAGTTTAGGCCAATATATATTCTTCTACTTATTTTTGGTAAAAAAAAAAAAAAATCGAAATAAGTGTCTATGTATTGGCTGGCGCAAAAGTTATAGTATCTAGAAAACGATGGGAAATATTTATGACATTTTCATTATTATTTTTTTTTACTGGTAATGGCGGTGATCTGCGATTTTTAGCAGTACTGCGACATTGCAGCGGACAGATTGGACACTTTTGATACATTTTTGGGACCATTAACATTTATACGGAAATCAGAGCTATAAAAAATGCACTGATTACTGTGTAAATGTGACTGGTAGGGAAGGGGTTAACACTAGGGGGCGATCAAGGGGTTAAAGGTGTGTTCTCTGGATGTGTTCTAACTGTATGGGGATAGGACTGACTGGGGAAGGACATTGTTTGACATCCTACTAAATAAGAACGATGTATGTCTCCTCTCCCCTGACAGAACAGTGATTTGTGCATTTATACACACAAATCCCGATGTTGGCTTTCATGCACGTAATCATGGGTGGCCAACAGCAATCGCGCCTGCCGGCCACGCACATCAGGTCCCCCGCCATGCTGCGGGTACGCACGTCTCCCATGGCTCTTAAAGGGAACAATGTACCCATACAATGTTTTGCCCAGCCGTGCCCTTCTGCCAACGTATATCGGTGTGAGCCGGTCGGCAAGCGGTTAACAGAAGAAAAATTTAGGAACATAGTAATTAAAGGTATCACCAAGTGCATTCCAATGAGCAATAAATATAGTAGAACAAAGGTTAAACCAGAGTGGACGTAAAAAGCCTTATCAAAGACAAAAAAATGGCCTTTAAAAAATATAAAGCGGATGATTCACTCACAGTCAGCATTCCAATACTACAAGAAATGTAACAAGAAGTGTAAGAACACAATCAGGGTGGCTAAGATAGAGCACGAGAGACACAGGAGCGGAGGAGAGAAAAAAAATCCCAAGAAATTCTTTAAATATATAAACAGTAAAAAAGTGAGATCAGAGCGCTTTGGCTCCTTTAAAAGGGGGATAAGAGGAATTTGGTTACCGATGACAAAGAGAAGGTAACTGTACTAAAGTCTTTCTTCTCCTCAGTTTTTACCAGGGTGGATAAAAATCAATGATTTTTTTTTATCAGATTTTTTTTATTTATATTATTATTATTTTTTTAATAAAATTTATTTTAATAAAATGCTTTTGGAGTAAAAATATATCTATCTAAAAGATAGTTTTCTTTTTAAGATACATTAATAATCTAGTTTAGTCAGCACAAAATGGAGCTTAGTTCTGTAGCATGAGCCTGTATATTCTGCAATATTTACATTTTTGGTAAACTCATTCAATGAATCCAAGCTCTGCAAGCTGAGATAACATGCACTGCATTAATGCATTCACACAATTTCACAGTAACCATGAGATAAAACAAAGTTCAGGAATATTCCTTTATCCCATTGTTTTGCAAATCTATGTACACTACAAACTGTATGATTGAATCGGTTCTGATATCGCTGTTTTACTAACCTGACAGCTTATTTTTCTAAATAGGAAACATTCCTTTTGTTTTCAAATATTAAAGATTTGACTACCAGCAAGAATAAATCCTTACATTTAAAGAGCACCTGTCATTTCAGATTCATCATGGCAGCGCCAGTTAGCGGGCATCCACTCACCTCCTACTGCCACATCCCTCACATTGTTGTGTCACTGCCGCATGACCAGCTATTCCATTAAAGTGAATGGGTCTTTCGTGAGTCAACAGCGGGTCAGAAGAGGAACCGCTGCAGGACAGAGTTGCTCTTTAAAAATTATGATTTAAATTGAGTTGATTTAAATCAAGCCTTTCTACTAGCGATTTAAATTGACTTGATGTAAATCAAATCCCTGTTTTTCACAAAGAAAAAGGAATGGTATAACAACCGCGACTATACTGTTAGTGACACGTCACAGAATGTAACCTTGTGGCTTACAGAAATCAGTGTCCAGAAAACAGGATTTTTAAAACAGCTTACCAGTAAAATCCTTTTCTTTGATGCACATCAGGGGACACAGAGCCATAGTAGTTACTATGTGGATTATAGGGCCACTGATAGGTGATGGACACTGGCACGCCCTAAGGCAAGAAGTGTACTCCCTATATAACCCCTCCCACTACTGGGAGTCCTCAGTTTTGTAGCCAAGCAATACAAGTGTATACCAAGAAGAGAGGGACCTCTGTGTCCCCTGATGTACATCAAAGAAAAGGATTTTACAGGTAAGCTGTTTTAAAAATCCTGTTTTCTTTTCATACATCAGGGGACACAGAGCCATAGTAGTTACTATGTGGGATGTCCCATAGCAATGGCAACTGAAGGGAGGGAGACACAACAAAAAAGTAGGGCAAAAAGGAGGCCAGGGGACTCATACTGCAGTACACTGCGCCCAAAGGCAATAGCCTCATGACCTTTAACATTGATTTGATAAAATTTGGTAAATTTATGAACTGAAGACCAAGTTGCGGCCTTACACATCTGAGCCATAGAGGCCTGATGATGCACCGCCCAAGAGGCACTAATCGCCCTGGTTGACTGTGCTTTAACATGAAAAGGAGGAATTTTCTTCTTTAAGCCATAAGCTTGAACAATCACTTGACAAATCCATTTGGAAATAGTAAATTTTGATGCTGCCTGTCCCCTTTTTGGACCTTCTGGCAGTATGAACAAAACATCTGTTTTGCGAACCTGAGCGATCGCCTTTAAATAGACTCTGATCGCTCTTACAACATCAAGGGAATGTAGTGCCTTCTTCTTCCCTAGATTGAGGCTCTGGGAAGAAAGAAGGAAGAATAATATCTTGGTTTAAATGAAAACCTGTCACCACTTTTGGTAGGAATTCAGGATGAGGACACAAAACCACCTTATCCTTATGCATGATCAAATATGGCTCTTTACAAGACAGAGCCGCTAGTTCCGATACTCTTCTAGCAGAAGAAATGGCAACCAAAAAGATTATCTTTCTTGTCAAAAGAACCAAGGGAATTTCCCATAAAGGCTCAAAGGGCCGATTCTGCAAAGCCGATAAGACGAAATTTAAATCCCAAGGATTTAGAGGTGCCTTGATAGGGGGATTAATCCGTGTTACCCCTTGAATAAAGCTATGCACTAGAAAGTGGGAAGCAAGAGGCCGTTGAAAAAACACCGACAAGGCCGAGATCTGGCCCTTGATAGTACTCAAGGCCAGCTTTATTTCTAATCCCATTTGCAGGAAATTAAGGATCCTACCTATGACATACTTCCTGGGGTGCCAACCCCTGGATCCACATCAAGAAACATGCTTTCCAGACTCTATAGTAAATGATTCTGGAAGCCGGATTCCTGGCATTAATCAAAGTAGACACTACTGAAGGAGATAACCCACGATCCTTTAGAATGTGGGTTTCAATAGCCAAACCGTTAAATTAAGCATCTGTAAGGTAGGATGGAATACCGGACCTTGTGCGAGAGGGTCTGGTCATAATGGCAGAGTCCATCTTTATGATCTCGGCAAACCAAGATCTTCTGGGCCACGCTGGGGCCACCAGAATCACCTCCTTTCGTTCCTGCTTGATCCTGCGGAGAAGACACGGAAGTAGCAGAACTGGAGGAAACGCATAGATCAGTGAAAACTGATCTCATGGGAAGACTAATGCGTCTGTTCTGCATGCTAGTGGATCTCTTGTTCTCGACACAAAGTTGTGGACTTTATTGTTGAATCTGGATGTGAACAGGTCCACACCCGAAATACCCCATTTCTGACATATCGCTAGGAAGATGCCAGGGTGAAGAGACCATTCCCCCGGAAATAATTGTTGGCGACTTAAGTAGTCTGCCTGCCAATTTTCTATTCCTGTAATGAAAATAGCCGATAGGCAAGGAATGTTGTGTTCTGCCCAAGCTAGAACATGATTCACCTCTTTTTGGGCTGCGCGACTTCTTGTGCCCCCCTGGTGATTGATGTAAGCCACAGCCGTGGCATTGAAGGATTGAATCCTGACAGGACAATACCGTAGTCTGATCGTCCAAGATTCTAGGGCCAGATGTACTGCCCGGATCTCCAAAATGTTGATAGGCAAGGTTCTCTCTGGACAGAATCTTCTTCCAGGACTGCTCCCCAGCCTTGAAGACATGCATCTGTTGTCACCACTTTCCAGGATACTGGCAGAAATTATTTCCCCCTTTGGAGGTTGCTGGATATCAACCACCAATTTAGGCTCTGATGTACGTCGGGGGATAAGCGTATTGGGAAATCCAAAGCCTGGATCTTTTTGTTCCAGACCGACAGGATGGTGTTTTGTAGCAGTCTTGAGTGAAACTGTGCGTAAGGGATGGCCTCGAAGGAGGTCACAATTTCCCCAACAATCTCATGCACAGCCGTATGGAAGGATTTTTCTTTGTCTTGATAAGTTGAATTAGTCCTATAATGGAACTGATTCTTGTCTGGGGTAAGAATACCTTCTTATGTACGGTATCTATGACCAGCCCCAAGTACTGTAATCTCCTTGATGGCTTTAAGGAGGATTTTTCTAGGTTGAGTATCCAATCCAGAGATTCCAGGTAGTTTACAGCTGTGATCAGACTCTGGTTTAGACCTGAGACTGAATGATCTATTAAAAGTAGACCATCTAAATAGACTAGGACCGTTATACCTTGAGCCCTTAATCTGGCGAAAGGAGGTGCCAGAATTTTTGAGAACACATGTGGTGCTGTGGCTAGACAGAATGGCAGGGCCACAAACTGAAAATTATGATTTTCTATTTCGAAGCGGAGACATTTCTGGTGAAAGGTAAATATTGGCATGTGGAGATATGCATCTTTGATATCGATTGAAGCCAAAACCGCCCCTCTTTGCAGGATGGAAACAACCGATCAGATTGACTCCATGCAAAAGGATTGGATATTTAAGTGCCAATCCAGATCTTTGAGATCTAGAATGGGTCTTACCCCTCCGTTTGTTTTTCTTGGTTTTGAAACCATGAAAAGGTTTAAATAAAAACCTGTGCCCTGTTCCTCTAAGGGAACCTCTGATATCACCAACTGGGATAATAGATGATCTAGAGCTAGAAAGAGAGACTTCTTTTTCTCTGGATCCCTGGGAACATTTGATCTTAGAAAACGAGGTGACGGAAATTCTCGGAACTCTAGTTTGTAACCTAGAGAAACTGAAGAAGCCACCCATCTGTCTTGACATTGTTCCTGCCAGATCTTTGAAAATTGCAGTAGCCTTCCCCCCACCCGAGCAAGCGGGGGCGCCCCTTCATAAGGAGGCTTTAGCATTCTGCTTTGTGGGCTTTCTGCCCTAAGATCTCTTTTGACCCTGGTGCTGCCCTTGGGGTCTTCCCCTTGAACCTGACAGTTAAGGCAGTCGAGACTGCCTAGAGGCTGATGCCCCTGACACAGGTAAGGAAGTACGCTTAAAGGAGAAATTTTGAACTTCTTCTTTACTGGTAAAAGAGAGCTTTTCCCATTAGAGATCCTTTGGATGTATTTATCCAGATCATCTCCAAATAGCCGTTCACCATGAAGTTTTTTACACAGTGCTTTGGCTGACCAATTTTTCAGCCACAGAACTCTGCAAGAATGCACTAGTCCAAGCATAAGCCGTGAGGCTTGAATGATAGAATCTTTCATAGAATCTACTGTGAAACATAGTGCGTCTGATACACCTGCTGATCAGGCAGAATCTTAAGTATCTCCACAAACTGTTCCTTAATGGACTGGGATACACCAATTGCCGCAAGAACCGGCTGCGCTATTGAACTTGCTAAAGACATATTGCTTTTGGAAAGAAGTTTAAACTTTTTATCTGTTGGATCCTTTAACATTAGCGCATTATCCCCTGGACACGTGAGACTCCTGTTCACTGAGGCAATTGCAGCATCAGTCGCTGGAACCCCCCATTTCTTATAGAAATCCTCTTCCATAGGATAAAGTGTGGAGAATTTCTTAGGCAGATAATATTGTTTATCCGGTTGTTCTCATTCAGAATACATAAGCTTTTTTTTTTTTTTTTAGCCATGAATGAATGGGACAAGCATCCCCAGATGGGGGAGGCTTTAATGATCCCAAACCAGAGGTGGGTTCATCAAGAGCCTGCGCAGGCAGCAAAAAGGTTGAACGAACAAATTTAGTAAGAGAGTGCACAAGCAACCTGTCTTGTGATGCTACTCCCTCTATATTAGGATCCTCAGAAGAGGATATATTAGTATCTTCCAAATCTCTTGGAAGATCTTCCTGATCCCCTGTCCCTTGCACCTCAATAAGAGGTTCCTGAGCACTGCATGGGGATCTGCTACATTTAGACCCACTATGGAGAGATATAACAGCATCAATCTTCTTTTCCAAATTACAAATGGTAGAAGAGAAAACCTCCTGTGTGATAAATCTAGGGACTGAAGTGTCCAGCGCAGCTGCAACAACAGTCTCCCTTGACTGCTCAATCTGACTGGCCACATCACTCTCGGAGGAGGATGACATTCTTCTGGAAATTGATTTAGTTTGTTGTGAAACCATTGACCCTTTAGAACCCTTATGCCGCGTACACACGATCGCAATTTTCGTCGGAAAAAGCTCTGATGGTTTTCCCGATGGAATTCGGCTCAAGCTGTCTTGCCTACACACGGTCACATCAAATTCCGATCGTTTATAACACGTTGACGTACAAAATGTACGACGGGACTAGAAAAAGGAAGTTCAATAGCCAGTAGCCAATAGCTTCTGTCTCGTAGTTGAATCTGAGCATGCGTGATTTTTGGCGTGTCGGAATTGCATAAACACGATCAGAATTACCGATAGAACGTTTTTCTGTCGGGAAAATTTAGAACATGCTATCAATTTTTGGCTGGCAGAAATTCGGACAGCTAAATTCCGATGGAACATACACACGGTCGCAAAAGCTCTCATCTGTCTTTTTCTGGCCGGAATTCCAATCGTGTGTAAGAGGAGTTCCTGGTCCCTCTTCCACTCATAGCCTGAAGCACAAAAGCAGTGGCACTACCAAAAAGAATGTACACTGCTAGGTTATAGTCCAATGCTATAAGCTGCTATTTATACCCAGCCTGGTAAAGTAATAGTGTGTCAAAGGGAATGCCTGCTTCACCAAACCTAAAGTAAGCCACCTTCTGCTCATGTGTCCCTCCATAGCCAGTAGCTGCTACACACACAGTGCTTTAAAAACTTCCTCCACGTGCGGCTGGCATCTGACACCGTTAGCCCCCCCCCCCTCTTTCAAAAGAAAGTGTTTTCTCAAGCGAGCGGCGGACTTCAGGCACCTTGCAAACAGCTGATATGATATGATTAAAACCACTGAGCAGCCACGTATTTTTTTTTTTTTTTTTTTTTAAAGGAATGTTTTGGCATATAGGTCCCCCAAAGGGGTTCATTTCAACATTGGGAGCGCAGGAGAACCAGTCCCCCACTTTTCTTACCAGAGGATCTGCTTGTGGTGGCCGGAGGAGAGGAGGAAATGAAGACTTCTGACACATCGCTGTTTCCAGCATCAGGCGATGAGTGCTCAATACAGCCCCCAGTGGTGAAATATAGGCATGACACGATAACTTAAAAGGAGAAATTCATAAGAAAATCTCCACTTACCTTTCCTCGCTGCAGGGTTATCTGAGATAAACCCAATCTTCACCCTTCACGGTGGACTCCGAAACAGTGATATACAAATATCTCAATGGTAATTCCTGTGTAAGTAGGAAACTATTCAGTCTCAGGGAGTGTAAGACGACACGGGGCCACACAATGAGATTGGAAGAGAAGCGATTTAATCTTAAGCTGCCTAGGGGGTTTTTCACTGTCAGGGCGGTAAGGATGTGGAACTCTCTTCCACAATCAATGGTGTCAACAGGAAGTATGGATACTTTCAAAAGACTCTTTGATGTGCATCTTATCGAACACAATATACAGGGATATGGGAAATAATGATCTACATGAACACACAACATAGGTTGAACTGGATAGACTATTGTCTTTATTCAACCTCACCGACTATGTAACCTGTATCTCTCATTGAACTCACAGGAAAGGTACAGGCGACACATCACAGGACGAGTACAGAAATCCTATTTTGGGAGGAGAAAAAAAATTCAGACATTTGGGACGTTCAAAATCAGTCCAAGAGAGGTGGTGTCAGGACCCGAGTCTAAACTTGTGAACTCTGAGGTCCTGGCTTCTTGCTGAGCCACCTGAGATGCTGGACAGCTCCATGGACAATTCCTTGAATGATCTTGGCTTGATCCTCGTTTTTCTTGAACCTTGAACTCTTTGCTCCTCCCAGGAACTAACTGATTTAAGCCATGTCTCTGCACGTCCTGCTTGCCAGATTATTGTGCTCTCTCTGCAACCAATATCTAGCTCTGGTCAGTCCTGCTGCGGTCTGTATCTTCGCTATCACTCATTGCCAACCTTGTTCCTTAAAGTGTATACTGTGAGTGTTTTTGTTTTTTTCTGTTGGATTGCAGCCGGGGTTGTCATTTTGATTATTCCTCACCCGCTGTTACACAGATTTAAGCCACAGCAAAACCCATGACTAATTAGTAATAACTAAGCACAGGTGTGTGAAATGTTTGCTGAAGCCATAGGAGATGGCACAATGAAACAATTTTTATGCTGGTTAGTGCTGCCATTTCCTTCTTTCCTCCATATCTGCTCTGGCTGGGGACTAGGGCCTGCACCTAGCGGGGGAGATCTCATATTTCACCTGGAGTGGTGCAGTAAAGATGGCCAAAAAGTTAGAGGAGTTTTTAAATTAGGCGACAGGGGGAGGACCCAGAGGTAGAGATATTCAGCACGGAACATATTCCAGAGGGTAGTATCAGGGGGATGAGTGGTAGTTTGGCTAAAGCACATAAACCCAAGGTAAGTATAGTAACAAGTCTTAGTTGCAATCTCGGGACACCCAATTACAGGGTATTATGTCACCGGTCTAAACTATGTGGCATGTTCACCAATGCCAGGAGCCTGGCGGACAAGATGGGTGAACTAGAGATACTGTTGTACAAGGAGGATTTGGATATTGTGGGAATTGCAGAGACCTGGTTCAACAGCTCTCATGATTGGTTGGCAACCAGCCAAGGGTATAACCTTTATCACAGGGATAGAAAGGATAAAAAAAAAAAGGGGGGGAGGGGTATGCGTATATATCAAGAATAATGTACAAGTGAATGTGAGAGATTACATCACTAAGGGCGCTAGGGAGGAGGTGGAATCCTTATGGGTAGAGCTCCAAAGGGATGAAGCTAAGGGGAAAATAATACTGGGAGTATGCTATAGGCTCCCTAACCTGAGGGAGGAGGGGGAGTCGGATCTCCTATCACAACTTGGATTAGCAGCAAGGATAGAAAGGGTCATCATAACGGGGATTTTAATTATCCAGATTTGGCGGAGGGAACCACACATTCGTCTAAGGCTCGCCAGTTCCTAAAAGTCTTTTAGGACAATTTCATGGTTCAGATAGTAGACACACCAACTAGAAATAAAGCATTTCTGGATCTACTGATTACAAACAATACAGACCTGATCACGGATGTGGAAATACGGGACAATTTAGGAAACCGCAATCACAGGTCAATTGGCTTCATTATAAATCACACTCATTAAAGGTTAAACCTCTTTTCTTATAATTTTATGTAGAGGGTTCTTTACTGTAAGAGTGGCAAGGATGTGGAATGCCCTTCCACAGGCGGTGGTCTCAGTGGGGAGCATCGATAGTTTAAAAAAACTATTAGATAAGCACCAGGACGATTACCGGGCTATACAATGTAATACTGACATATAACCAGACACATAGGTTAGACTTGATGGACTTGTCTTTTTTCATCCTCACCTACTATGTAACTTTTTCCTTGACTATTTTTCTGCATGATCCCAAGCTGCAGCTGCTTATTACAGACTGGTTACCATAAGCCTCATAACTGATGCAAAACTGAAAAGTTAGTTGACTTTTGGACTGAAGATATATACAGTATGAGAACTATATTCCCATGGGCAAGAAGTTTAAAAGTCTAAAAATAAAACCTATATGAAGGACGGCCAAAGTTGTTTTAAAAAAATAAAAATAAAACAGACAAGGCCGATACCTCAACTTTCAACGTACTAATGGCCAGTCCTTGGTCTGCACTGCATTGTAAAAACTCCAAGATGGCTGGAATACCGGGCAGACACCATTCTTGGTGTCTAAACGTGAACAGAAAAAAACTTTCCAAAATTAAACACTTCTTGGGTTACTTTCTTTCTCCCAGAAAGAATTGTATTTACCACCCTGTCCAAGAGCCCCTTAGACCTCAGGAGGCTTTCCTCAGATACCAAGCTGTAATTTCAGGCTCTGTATTTTTGGCAACAGGACTGGGCCCTGGGACAGCAGATCCTTCCTCTCAGGCAGCATGAGGGGAGGCTCTCCTGCCAGACTCAACACGGTGGAAAACCAAGGCCTCTTCGGCCAATACGGGACCACTAGGATCATTGTGGTACGCTCTTGAACAAAGTCTCTCAGGACCAAGGGAATAAGTTTGAACGGAGGAAAGGCATAGCATAGGCGAAACGCCCACTTTTTGGCCAAGGCGTCTATCCTCTTGGCCCCCACTTCTCTTTCCAATGAGAAGCACACTGGAACCTTGGGATTTGACTTGTTGGCGAACAAGTCCACCTCTGGAAGGCCCCACTTTTCCGCCACTAGGTGGAAAACGTCCCTGTTCAGTGACCATTCTGACTCGTACACTTAGTGTCGGCTCAGAAAGTCTGCCAGATGATTGTCCACTTCCTTTAGATGGAATCTAGGCCCAAGAAAAGATGGTGCTTGCCAGTCCGATTAAGGACCACGTTCCCCCTTGTTTGTTTACATAAGAGACTGCTACCACACTGTCCGAGAGGACTTGTATGTGGTGATTTTTCAGCTCTTTGGCAAATGCCCTTAGTGGCCCCCAGATTGCTTGCAACTCCCTGCAGTTGGGGAACCTTTGGGAATGCGTTTTTTTCCCAGCGCCCTTGGGCTACTCCTGACCCCCAGGCGTCCATGGTGATATAGACAGACACCAGAAGAGACCATTGTAGACCCTGCACAAGATTATCTTCATCCCTCCACCATCAGAGACCTCTTGGTCTTTGGAGATAGGCGGAAGGTCACGTCCAGCGATTCCTGAGACCCGTCCCAGTTGCTCAGGATATTGTCCTGGAGACACATTAAATGGACCCTACCACTGGGATTGTTGCTGCCAGAAGGTCTAAACGTGACATGGCCAAATGGATGGATACTGATTTTGCAAGAGAAGGAGAAAGACGTGCCAAGCCAATCCTTCTCTCCTCCTTTTGCTTTCCTTTTGTTCACAGTGATCAGGTTCCCCAGACCTGAAGCAGCCTTGCTCTCTTTACAGCCTCCATTTAGAGAATAACTTTTAGGGGTTCATCCCACAGAACTTTCAATCCACTCACATGGTTGCACCTTTCTTGCATAAGCATGCAGATGCATGCCTTTTCATTTAAATTTTAAACATTAATCTTTTTCATAAGATGGTTTAGCGCTGAACATTATAGCAATATTGTTTTATTTATTTCCTCCTAATACTGATTTTGCGTACTGGCAAAGGGCTGCATCCAGTTTGGGCACTTCGTTCCATATACAAGTGGAATCCTCACTGCAGGGGATCCTCTTCAAGCTTTTAGGGGGAGAAAAAAAAAAAATTTCTCTGAGTCCACTCAGTCCTTTTTGATAGTCGGCCAGTGCTCTGTGTACTGGAAATAGCATGCCCTGGTCTTCTTTCAGGGTCTGATACATCTGGTCATATAGGAACAAAGAGACCTGCTCTTCTTTAATATCTAGTGTCTCGTAAATCTCCCCCAATAAGGTGTCCACCTCCTCGAGTGAGAGCCTTCATCTGGGTGACCTTGTCCCTTGGCTTGGAGTATCTTTGGATGACGCAGTCCAACTTAGCCCCTCCAAAGAATCCGATTCCACAACACCAGCCCCCCCCCCCCGCAATTAGTCACCCTCCTCTTGGGCTGAAGTATGTGGGGGGGGGGGGGGTACTTTGGCTGGTTGTTTTTGGGGTTTTAAGATTCGATAGCACTGACTTTATAGCCTTTGTTTCTTTAACACCAGAAATCAATTCTTTGCATGCCGCCGTTACCTCCTTATCAATACAAGGTTTACAGAGCGGTTTATTCCACCCTTCTTTGAATTTGTTCATACAAGACAGACACCACATCTTACAAACACAACAAACAGTTAACCTTATGATCGCCCCTGCTGTTAACCCCTTCCCAGTCAGTGTCATTAGTACAGTGACCATGCATATTTCTTAGCACTGATCACTGTATTAGTGTCAATGGTCCACAAAATGTGTCAAGTGTCAGTGTCTGAATGCCCACCGCAATAAGTCGCTGATCGCCACCATTACTAGGAGAGAGAGAAAAAAAAAAAAAAAAAAAAAAAAAATATTCCATATAGTTTGTAGATGCAAACCAATCAATATATGCTTCTCTGGATTTTACCAAAAATATGTAGAAGAATACATATTGACCTAAACTTAAGACATTTGATTTTTTAAATTTTTCCCAAAAATATTTTTTTGGTTTATAGCACAAAAAATAAAAAGCGTAGGAGGTGATCAAATACTGCCAAAAGAAAGAATTCATTTGGGGGGTGGGGACAACATTTTATTTGGGTTTGGGGGTAAATAAATCTTCCAGGAGGTCAAGTGGTTAAAATTTTGCCTACCCTGCAAATTTTTTAAAACATGGCTGGGCTTGAATGAATGCTACATGCCGCACCTTTAAAATATCAAGAAGTATTAAGTAGACCCCACAGAACAGCTGAAAAAAGATTTATTGGCAAACAAAACAGAAGTACATATAAATTAAGCTAGGTTGTTTGCAAACAATTCAATCTTGTATGTCCTAAATGAACTGCCCTGAAAAAGGAATAAGTGCCATTCTACACCACCAGAGTGGGACGTAGGGCAGAAAGAACCATCAATATGGCTCTCCTACCTCTGAGCTAAGGGAGGGTTTGTCAGCAGGTTATGTACAGCAGATATACAATATTACCAGGAAATGCCACATGTCAGAACAAGGACTGCCCAAAACAGTTCTTACAGCTTGTAACAGAACTGGCTGTATAAAATGAATTGGCATTGCCTATTGTAAAAAAAAAAAAAAAAAAAAAAAAAAAAAAAAATTAAATAAATTAGAAAACGCAACATATATTAAACGCTTGATACTGTCATTTTAAAAGGGAAAGACAAGTACCCCAAAAACCACAAGGTCAGACTAGAAGGACATTGATAAATAAGTGAACTTACAGGTCTGACAAGGTAGACCTGTATGTTCAGTGGATCAGAGGAAAAATGGGGGAAGAAATGAAAAAAAAAAAAAAATACATACTTCACATAAAAGGTAAAGAGCATCCAACTCTTAAAATTCAGTCTTGGGTAGAGGCCAATGTAATAGTACCAGCACACTGTAGTTTACTGATGGCTGGAACTTTAGCCTGAGACAGAGTGTAAATGAAATGCTCCTCCACTCCCCTCCATGCTACATCAGCTACAGAGACCTCTGGGGTGGAGCTTGACAAACAATTTCAGCAAAAGCAAAAAAACAGCAGTAGTGGTAGAAGCACTCCAACTCACAGATCTTATAACTGGAGATCCAGAGGAAAGAATGCCATGGTGTACTTTATCAATTTCTACATAACCCTGAATTTCCAGCATTGGTTCACCTTTAAATCTGGCTAAAATCAGACATATGGACATAAGTAAAAAAAGTCAATGCCACTTGGGATGGTCAGTGATGCTTTATACAAGTGCTTTTAATCTACCAAGGAGGATAAAGAAGAATCCTAGAGAGGGGAAAAAAAAAAAAAGAAGTTCAAATGCTGGAGAGGCATATGTTGAGGGGAAATATGTGGTGGTGGTGGTGGTGGGGGGGGGGGGGGGGGGGGCTCACCCTTTAAAGAGACTGTGACCTTGCCTATTCAGTCTCTTAAAAGCACCCATCCCCCCACCCCAATCTACTTGCACTATATTTCTAAAAGTATTGGGACACCTGCCTTCACACAAACGAACTTTGATGGTATCCTAGTCTTAGTCCGTAGGGTTCAATATTGAGTTGGCCACCCTTTGCAGCTAGAACAGCTTCAACTCTTCTGGGAAGGGTGTCCACAAGGTTTAGGAGTGCGTCTATGGGAATGTTTGACTATTCTTCCAGAAGCGCATTGATGAGGTCAGGCACGATGTAGACAAGAAGGTCTAGCTCACAGTCTTTGCTCCAATTCATCCCAAAGGTGTTCTATTGTGTTGAGGTCAGGATTCTGTGCAGGCCATTCAAGTGCCTCAACCCCAAACTCGCTCCTCCATGTCTTTATAGATCTTAACCAGATAGAACACCTTTGGGATGAATTGGAGACTGCGAGCCAGACCTTCGTGTCTACATCAATGCCTGACCTCACAAATGAGCTTCTGGAATAAAGGTCAAACATTCCCATAGAGACACTCCTAAACCTTGTGGACAGCCTTCCCAAAAGAGCTGAAGCTGTTATAGCTGCAGAGGGTGGGCCAACTCAATATTGAACCCTTCAGAGGAAGACTTGGGTGCCATTAAAGTTCATGTGTGTGTAAAGGCAGGCGTCACAATACTTTTAGCAATAGTGTTTCTTCTCTTTCATTGTGTTGCCCTTCCACAATGTTGCGGTTTGTGAACCCCGATACCCAACCCTGTGCAAACTTTGTGTTAGAGCTTACACTGGGTTGATGTCAACTCCTCATATGAATGTGCGTGCCTGCTTATTGGCCATTTAGGCTCAAGCATGCATCCTAGGATGAAGTCATAGCACCAAATATTTCCAGAGGATTCCAAAAAAGAAAAAAGGGAAGTATAAGCAGGTTGGGGATGGAAAGGTGAGCTTTTAAGAGACCATGTCATCAATGCATGTCTTAAGGTAACATCTCTTGTCAAAACACTCACACAAGAGGCTTTTTATAAAAAAAAATGCTTTGCCCCCCTGTGCTGTAAGCCTCTTTAATAATATTCGAGCCCCTGGAATGTGTCAGTTTTCACCACAGGGGGTACATTTTTTTTTTAAACATCATCTAGCATATGCTAGATTTGGAGTACTTTAACTGGAGATGCTTAACTGGCACGAGATGGTGACAAGGTAAGCTCACATTTAAGTTACATTTACCTCTCTGGCATTGTTCAGCATAGGGAGTGGAGGCTCCAGCCAGAGGTTCTTTTGCCCACTTTAGTTTGGATGGAGTGGGAAAAAAACTTAGCTACATCCATTGCACTTTTTTAAAAATAAAAATGTTTTTGGCTGGAGTTCCAGATAAAACTGCCTTAAAAACTGGCATCTCCAGGCTTCCAAGTGTGAGATTTGCAGTATATGGGGTAGTTGGGATATCCACATAGACTACTATGGGTCTGAATACTTAAGTGCAAATGTTGCAAAGCACGTTGGGCAGAAATATGCTGAAAAAAACACCATAGAAGTGAATGAACTCTCACACCTCTACAGCATTAAAATGTCCTAGAAACCTTCTAACCATTGTAATTCCCTTGTGTTCTTTGAATACCAAGCTTGATTTACAACATAAACACCAATACAAAAATCAAACAAAATATATAAACAACTTTTTGGCAAGTTCACTTGATACAATTAAGTGAAAAAGCTCAGACATTCCAGGGTCATCACATCAGCGTAGAGATCATAAGGTGATGAGGTGAAAGCTTGCAGAGATTCAGGAGTATGAACAGAACAGGATCATCTGCCACTTCACAAATCGAGAGATGTCAGGTCACCAAAATCACAATCAAAGAGTTCACCGACGCCTTCATAATTCTCCAAGCCAAAGCGGTACTCATTGGTCAGGGGTGGAGATAAACTGATCAGCTCATCAGAAAGAAAGTCTGGCAAGATGGTAGAAGTGGCGGGGGACAGATGGAGGTCTGCTGAGTAGCCCAAGGGAAGATCTGTATCTGGTGACAGCAAGGACCCTGGAAAAGAGAAAATGTTCATAAAGCAAAGAAAGCTAGAGATCCTGTTGGATACAAGTTTTATTAACCACTTTCAGACCGGACCATTTTGCTGGTAAATGACCAGAGGTCTTTTTACACTTTGGCACTGCGCTGCTTTAACTGGTAATTGCGCGGTCATGCAATGTTGTACCCAAACAAAATTTGCGTCCTTTTCTTCCCACAAATAGAGCTTTCTTTTGATGGTATTTGATTGCCTCTGCGATTTTTATTTTTTGCGATATAAACGTAAAAAGACCGCAAATTTTGAAAAAAAATGATATTTTCTACTTTTTGTTATTAGAAAAATCCAATAAACTCAATTTTAGTCATACATTTAGGCCAAAATGTATTCAGCTACATGTCTTTGGTAAAAAAAAAGTCAATAATTGTATATTTATTGGTTTGCGCAAAAGTTGTCACATCTACAAACTAAGGTACGTTTTCTGCAATTTACGCAGCTTTTAGTTTACGACTGCCTATCTCATTTCTTGAGGTGCTAAAATGGCAGGGCAGTACAAAACCCCCCCAAATGACCCCATTTTGGAAAGTAGACCCCCTAAGGAAATTGATAAGAGGCATGTTGAGCCCATTGAATATTTTATTTTTTTGCCTCAAGCGATTGAATAATGACAAAAAAAAAAAATTTTTTTTTTTTTTTACACAAAGTTGTCACTAAATGATATATTGCTCACACATGCTATGGGCGTATGTGAAATAACACCCCAAAATAAATTCTGCTGCTTCTCCTGAGTACGGGGATACCACATATGTGGGACTTTTTGGGAGCCTAGCCGCGTACGGGGCCCCGAAAACCAAGCACCGCCTTCAGGCTTTCTAAGGGCGTACATTTTTGAGTTCACTTCTCACTACCTATTACAGTTTTGAAGGCCATAAAATGCCAAGATGGCACAAAACCCCCACAAATGACCCCATTTTAGAAAGTAGACAGCCCAAGCTATTTGCTGAGAGGCATGTTGAGTTCATGGAATATTTTATATTTTGCCACAAGTTGCGGGAAAATTACAAACTTTTTTTTTTTTTTTTTTTTTTTCACAAAGTTGTCACTAAATGATATATTGCTCACACATGCCATGGGCATATGTGAAATGACACCCCAAAATAAATTCTGCTGCTTCTCCTGAGTACGGGGATACCACATATGTGGGACTTTTTGGGAGCCTAGCCGCGTACGGGGCCCCGAAAACCAAGCACCGCCTTCAGGCTTTCTAAGGGCGTAAATTTTTGAGTTCACTTCTCACTACCTATTACAGTTTTGAAGGCCATAAAATGCCAAGATGGCACAAAACCCCCACAAATGACCCCATTTTAGAAAGTAGACACCCCAAGCTATTTGCTGAGAGGCATGTTGAGTCCATGGAATATTTTATATTTTGCCACAAGTTGCGGGAAAATTACAAACTTTTTTTTTTTTTTTTTTTTTTTCACAAAGTTGTCACTAAATGATATATTGCTCACGCATGCCATGGGCATATGTGAAATGACACCCCAAAATAAATTCTGCTGCTTCTCCTGAGTACGGGGATACCACATATGTGGGACTTTTTGGGAGCCTAGCCGCGTACGGGGCCCCGAAAACCAAGCACCGCCTTCAGGCTTTCTAAGGGCGTTACAGTTTTGAAGGCCATAAAATGCCAAGATGGCACAAACCCCCCCCAAATGACCCCATTTTGGAAAGTAGACACCCCTAAATTTAGGGGTACACTAGTGAGACTAGGTAATAAATGGCGGGTGCCCTGAAACTATAAAAAAATAACTAACCAACCAGCGTCACCTGTAACAGTTATATGGTGATCACTGGTGAAAGGGTTAACTAGGGGGCAATCAGGGGGCTTTATGCGGTAGTATATGGGGGTCCCTGGCGCTATAAAAAGCTGCGGCGAACCTAAATACCTACCTGCCTAACTAGCGTCACCTGTGACACTAATACAGCGATCAGAAAAACGATCGCTTATTAGGCTGGGTTCACACTGGAGCGATGCGGGAACGCCACGAATGCGCGGCGGGTTCCCGCATCGCATGCCTCCCGGCGGCAGTTCACACTGCCCTATGCGAACTGCTGGGAGTGTCAGTGAAATGTTACTGACACCCCCAGATCAGTTCGCATATCGCAGTGCGATCTGCAAACTCGGATCGCATGGTGTGAACACCCATGCGATCCGATTCTGCTGCGGGCCAAAAAAAGGGTCCCGTGCGAATTTGCGGCGGGTGCGGCGGGTGTGGCGGGTGCGGCGAATGGCTGAACTCGAATCGCACAGAGATCGGATGTGATTTGCACTGCAGTGCGGTGCGAATCACATCCGTTCTCATAAACCGCTGCAATGTGAACCCAGCCTTAGTGACACTGGCGACGGGGGGTGATCACGGGGTTAAACCTTTATTGGGGGGGTTAGGGGGGTACCTTAGAACTAAAGGGGGCTAACCCTAACTGCCCTAACAGTTATTAGTCACAAATGACACCCGCCGGGTGATCAGGGGGTTAAACCTTTATTAGGTAATAAATGGCGGGTGCCCTGAAACTATAAAAAATAACTAACCAACCAGCGTCACCTGTAACAGTTATATGGTGATCACTGGTGAAAGGGTTAACTAGGGGGCAATCAGGGGGCTTTATGCGGTAGTATATGGGGGTCCCTGGCGCTATAAAAAGCTGCGGCGAACCTAAATACCTACCTGCCTAACTAGCGTCACCTGTGACACTAATACGGCGATCAGAAAAATGATCGCTTATTAGGCTGGGTTCACACTGGAGCGATGCGGAAACGCCGCAAATCCGCGGCGGGTTCCCGCATCGCATGCCTCCCGGCGGCAGTTCACACTGCCCTATGCGAACTGCTGGGAGTGTCAGTGAAATGTTACTGACACCCCCAGATCAGTTCGCATATCGCAGTGCGATCTGCAAACTCGGATCGCATGGTGTGAACACCCATGCGATCCGATTCTGCTGCGGGCCAAAAAAAGGGTCCCGTGCGAATTTGCGGCGGGTGTGGCGGGTGCGGCGGGTGCGGCGAATGGCTGAACTCGAATCGCACAGAGATCGGATGTGATTTGCACTGCAGTGCGGTGCGAATCACATTCGTTCTCATAAACCGCTGCAATGTGAACCCAGCCTTAGTGACACTGGCGACGGGGGGTGATCACGGGGTTAAACCTTTATTGGTGGGGTTAGGGGGGTACATTAGAACTAAAGGGGGCTAACTCTAACTGCCCTAACAGTTATTACAGTCACAAATGACACCAATGCAAAAAAAAAAAAAAAATGACATTGGTGTCACTGTGACTGGGGGGCAGGGGTAATTGGGGGGGTGATCGGGGGGTAAAGGGGGGGTGTGAGTGTGCCTGGCATGTTCTACTGTGTGTGTAGAGTGTTGGTGCAACTCACCGATCCGCTCTCCTCCGTGTCGGAACGAAAAATACCGACACGGAGGAGAGAATACATCACTTCCTCTCCTGTGTTTACATTACAGGAGAGGAAGTGATGTCACGGGGGATTCCTATTCGTCGGGAGCGATCGCGAGGGGGTGGCCATGAACGAATGGCCGTCCCCTCGTCCGGGATCGCTCCCGCACGAATACCGACCGCCGCAGGCACCGGGCGGGGGCCCGATCGGGCCCCCGACCCGCGGGAGGCAAGGGACGTACATGTACGCCAATATGCCTGCCCGTGCCATGCTATCGACGTACATCGTCGTGCGGCGGTCGGCAACTGGTTAAATATAAAAAGGAGAAAGTAAAAATAAATAAAATAAAAACCCTGGAGCATAAATAGCTACTGAACAAAAAAGGAACCTATAAAATAAAAAATTTAAAGCTAAAATCCAAGAATATCTAAAAAAAAAAAAAAAAAAAAAAAAAAAAAAGGTACAAATTGCAACCCTATCATTATGAATACGTCATTGTGATTGTTTCCAGCTACCTAAATTTGAGTTTCACATAACCTCAAGTCCTGTCATGGATCCAAAAATATACATGTTCTGTTTCCTTTGTGGAACCCATGAGAAGGGAGAACAAAAGTTATATATGTTTAGTTTGTTAGTCAAGCCCATAGAAGTCTGCCAGTGTCTCTAGCACTACCCTTTCCCCAGAATGACAATGCTCTATCCAAAAGGTGTCTCCATCCAGAGTAGAGACACATTGAGATTGTTACCGGCCAGATCACAAGGTGAAAAATAAAAAGGGGGGAAAATTTTTTTTTTAAAATACTAGCAATCATGATTGGCGAGTCAAAAAATCGTCTGGCCCCAGTGCCAGAAATAAAAGATATACCAGTAGCAAGAGAAGATATTGGGAGCCTACAGTTGCAGGATCCCAATTTTGAGAATGTGTAGATAAAAATAGGATTTTCCCGTCATACTTACCTGTAAAAATTTATTTTCTTTGAGTACATCATGGGACACAGATTTAGGCTAATAATCATTACCTGCTGAGTTATACTTCGTCTCCAGGTGAATGGATACTGGTAGACCAAAAGGTCTTTAGACAGGAAGTGATCCCCTATATAACCCTCCTCCCATACAGGAAGTACTTCAGCTTTGTAGCAAGTACCGAATCCTCAAAAATGGGGAAGGGACCTTTCCATCCCATGATGTACTCAAAAGGATATTACAGGTATGATGAAAAAATATTAATTTTCCTTCTCATACATCATGGGACACAGAGCTAGGCTAAATATTCATTACCTGCTGGGACGTCCCAGAGCAATAGCCGTGAGGGGAGGGAGACACCCTGCCAAACAATAGACACCAGACCTTATACGGCAGCCTGTAGTACACTGCGGCCAAAAGCCGAATTCTCAGCTGCTTGAACAAACTTTGTGAACGTATGCAATGAAAACCAGGTAGCAGCCTTACAAATCTGAACCACAGATACCAGATGGTGAAAAGCCCAGGAGGTTCCTACACCCGTGGTAGATTGAGCTTGATCCCTAAAGGGAAGGAGCTGTATGTTTCAGACCATAGGCCTGAATAGCCAAATTGACTGACCCAATTGACAATGGAAGCTTTCTGCCCCTTCTTGGGTCCTTTTGGTAAAACAAAAAAAGTCTGATCCTCGGATCTACGCAGATCTAGACACACAAACCTTGACTGCCCAGACAAACATCCAAGGAATGCAGTCGTCTCTCTTCCACCGAACGAGGCTGAGAGAAAAAAAGAAGGCAAAATGTCCCAATTTAAAAATGAAAGGCTGACACCATTTTTAGCAAAAAAAGGATGGAACAGGTTGTAACAGGACCCTGTTGTGGTGAAGGATCAAGTATGGTTCCCTGCACAAAAGGGCCACCAACTCGGACACCGTTCTAGCCAGGAAGGCTAGCCTGCGTGACAGCAAGTCTAATGGATTTCCTTGATGGGTTCAAACGGTTGTTTCTGTAACACAGACAGAACCAAGTTTAAGACCCAAGGACACACAGGTGACCTAATGGGGGGGGGGGGAAAGCAAGTGAATAGCCCCCGCATAAAGGTTCGGACCAGTGAATGGGAGGCTAAAGGCCTTTGGAAGAATACTGATTGCACTCAGAACCAATTGGATTTCCAAACCTCACTTTACAAAAGAGAAGAGAATTCTTACAATCACGTATTTCCAAGGATGCATTTTTTGGCTTCACACCAAGCAATATACAGCAAGTATTCCAGACCTTATGATAGATCTTCCTGGTGACAGCTTTTCTAGCATTCACTAGGGTAGACACCACTGGACCCGAGATGCCACGGTCCTTTGACGGCATGACTATGAAGCCAGGGGGTTCAATTTAAAGAGTGTAAATTGGGGCGGATTATAGGAATACTAGACAGTAGATCAGGGTGTCGTGGAAGCGTCCATGGCCCGTCTATTGTCAGTCTCACAACTTCCGGGAGGGCTTTCTGGGCCTGGCTGGAGCCACCAGAATGAATGGAACCCCCTCTCTCCGAATCCTGCGCAACAAATGTGGAAGAGAGGGATCGGAGAGAAAGCATAAACCAGGGAGTACTGGCTCCATGAAACTACTAGAGCATCTGCTCTGATTGCCAGAGGATCTCCTGTTCGGGACACAAACTGCTGTAGCTTGTTGTTGAACCTGGATGCCAGTAGGTCAATCTCTGGCCATCCTCAACATTGGCAAATTAACTGGAATGCCCCTGGGTGTAGAGACCATTCCCCTAGGCACATCTGCTGATGGCTGAGATAATCTGCCTTCTGCGGGTAGCAAGAATACTCTAGCTTGGACAGTAGCTAGGATCAGACCTAAATACTTTAGACTTTAAGCTGGTTTCAATGCTGATTTTTCGGTGCTGACTGCCAATTTATGGAAGCTGCTAGCAGGCTTTCAACAAGCTTCAAGAAATTCTGAAGCCCGCTAGCAGCTTGTTTTAAGTGGCGATCAAAACTCCCATTAGGATCCGTTTTCAATATTTACAAACTGGAGTCAAATGGTACATTAACCACTTCCCGACCAGCGCACGACGATGTACGTCGACAGAATGGCACGGGCAGGCATATTGGCGTACAGGTACGTCCAATATTCAATGCCGCCCTGCCATCGGGAGCGCGCCGCCGCGCTCCCACGCTGGTCGGGACCCCCGTGAGTCCGGTCGCGGGACCCGTGGACTCGATCGCCGCGGGCATCCCCGCGATCGTCTCACGGAGCCGCTGAATGGAGGAAATGCTGTGTAAACAACAACATTTCTCCATTCTGCCTAGCAACTAGTGACGCTGATCTCTGCTCCATGTGATTGGAGCAGAGATCAGTGTTCACTAAATGAAAGCCCAACCCCCCCCCCACAGTTAGTAACACACCCCTAGGAACACTTAACCCCTACACTGCCACCCACTGGTTAACCCTTTCACTGCCAGTGTCATTTACACAGGAATCACTTCATTTATATAGCAGTGATTACTGTATAAATGACAATGGTCCCAAAAATGTGTCAAAAATGTCCGATGGGTCCCCCACAATGTCGCAGTCACAATAAAAAAAATCGCTGATCGCCGCCATTACTAGTAAAAAAAAAAAAAAAATTATTAATAAAAATGCTATAAAACTATCCCTATTTTGTAAACGCTATAACTTTTGCGCAAACCAATCAATAATGGCTTATTGCGATTTTTTTTACCAAAAATATGTAGAAGAATATGCATCGGCCTAAACGGAGGGGAAAAAATGTTTTTTTATATATTTTTGGGGGATATTTATTATAACAAAAAGTAAAAAATGCGTTTTTTTCAAAATTGTCGTCTCTATTTTTGTTTATAGCGCAAAAAATAAAAACCGCAGGGGTAATCAAATACCACCAAAAGAAAGCTCTATTTGTGGGAAAAAAAAAGGACGTCAATTTTGTTTGGGAGCCACGTCGCACGACCGCGCAATTGTCAGTTAAAGCGACGCAGTGCCAAATCGCAAAAAGTGGTCTGGTCTTTGACCAGCAAAATGGTCCGGTCTGCAAGTGGTTAAAAGCTTCAAAGCTTGCCGTTTACACTGCTCTTATACAAGCTGAAGCCAGCGTGACACAGGAATAACTCCTGCAGTGAGGAACCATGTTATAATGAAAATGGGATGCCACAAAGTGGGCACTAGAGTCACAGAGTTGGTACACATTTTGGGCAGACAGTTATGACTTATTACAGATCATTCCCCAACTAAAGTGGATGGCTTGGAACAGTATAAGTGTCACAAGATGGTTTATGGATCTGCAAGACTCTAAAATGTAGAACAAAATGTCAGGGACCCAGCATGGAAATGCCAATAGACTGTCATATATGCATGTTATGTGCTCCTCCTCACAGGTCTGAAAAGATGGGGAGGGCTCGACAAAACCCAGTTGCCAGACCATTGCATCCTGGCGTCTGGGCTACACTGCAGCAGTGGTCTGGATTCAAGCCCATCGGTGCTGCAACATCAATGAAGGAAAGAAAAAAAAAAATTACTTATTTGCAAAAAAAATGTAACTACAAAAAAATTCAAAATAACTTTTTTTTATTTTTGGTCCTTTTGCACTTGGCACCAGGTGTAAGCAATTCCTATTGCCCAATGCCCCAGACATGCAGTTCTGGGTGCCAGACAGTCGATTTAAAAAAACTGGCTCCTAGATTCAAAGCAGAATTTGTCAAGCCCTGTATACGAGGCACTGCCTGACAGAATTTAGGGCAGTGTACACCTTTTGCATAGTATTTGTAGAAAAATATTTTTTTCGAAAGCTTAAGACCACTTTCGCACTGGGGACGCTAGCGGGGTGCTTTTAACCCCAAAGAATGGGCTAAAATGCCCATGTTGTGGCACTTCCAAATCGCTTTTTTAGGCATTTTGGAAGCACTGCCCATTCATTACAATAGGCAGGGACATTTTGGGAGCGCTGTATACAGCACTGCCAACCGGCACCCCAAAGATGCTGTTTGCAGGACTTTTTCGAACATCTCGCAAGTGCACCGCCCGGATACGAAAGCACCCATTGCAGAGTATGGGAGGCAGTTTTCAGGCGCTATTTCTAGCGCTGAAACGCCTGAAAACTGCCTCAGTGTGAAAGGGATCCAAGTCCTGTCAGCTTTACAGAGCCTTAGTCTTTGTAATATTTGGGTGGGAATAAGCCTCAATTACTGGGTCCCTATCTTACCTGGTAACTGGACCTATTACTCAGCAGTGTTCTATCATACTGTCTGATGCTCAGGGCTCCCTCTCTCTGCTGTGGAAGTCGCTGGGTGAAACAGCAGTGCAGACAGAACACTAAAAAAAGTACATATATCTTGAAATTCTCTCAAATCTGCATTTCTTACCTTGGTCACATGTCAGTAGTCCTAGGCCGATGTCCTGGTCAGGTATTAATGCTGGAGATTCATTGGAACTGTGGGTGCTGGGTGATTGGATGGAATGTGAAGCTTTTGTGGGACTTTTAACAGGGCTACAGACCCCAGAAGAGTCATCTGGACAGAGGAAAACATCAATGGGTCCTCGGGTACTTTTCAGAGATATCTGCAAAGCCTTAAAAGGGGGAGGAGGAATACATAGGAAATACATAAGAACTACAGAATGAGGGTTAATAAAAACTGAATGCGTTTTTTTTATATAAAAACACACCACACAACTCTAAAAATGTTAACTTCCTGGCCGTCTCCAGAGTCACAGGCCTAGAACAAGCATGCAGCTAAAAAGTTATAGGAATGTCAAAAGTCCTGTTTAAGTACTTTTGCACATGTGTTCCAGGTCAGGAATTTAAAGCGGAGTTCCACCTAAATTTAAAAAGTCAGCATCTACAAATACTGCAGCTGCTGACTTTTAAAATAAGGACACTTACCTGTCCAGGGGTCCCGCGATGTCCTCATCCAAAGCCAATCCATTCTTCAGCTCTGGGTGGAGGCTAGTAGGAATCAGAAAGTGAAGCCTTGTGGCTTCAAAGCCTGGTTTCCTACTGCGCATGTGCGAGTCACGCTGCACGTTCTGACTGATCCCTGCTGTCTTCTGGGACCTGTATGTCTCCCAGAAGACAGTGGCGGGGGGGGAGGGGGGGGCTGTATTAGACCGGTATCTGCTCCCCCTTGAAAGTTGCAAAACGTGACACTGGAGGGGGAGGAATCCGGACAGCGAAAGTTCCATTTTTGAGTGGACTTTAAGCCTTTGGAGACAGAAAGCTAGCATTTTTAAAGGATAAGTTCACCTTTAGTAACATGGTACACCCATATTTAGGGTGCAACATGAACTGAGCAACCCCCACGATCAATCTCCTCCCCACCCACCCTTCCCATTGCGACAGCGGGTCTGGGATCTTCTCCCCACTGTTAAAAAAATAAAATAAAACCAGCCATGTCAAACGTTTCAGAGTTCTGTGAATGGGAGAACTACAACTATCGTCAGCCATTATGGCTGTCAGCTTGTAGTTCTCAATGAACTACCAGGGCACTGATGATCGCTCTATGTACTTCATTGATCCTTCCGGTCATTCAGTATCTGTCTGCCCGTATGAGGTACAGCAGACAGCTACACTGAATCTGCAGGAGCCTGAGATTGCACCTGTGATCTGCTGTTCACCAGTGCAATGCTCTTTAGGCTCCTGATAAAAAAAAAAAATGTTTTTTTACCTGCAAAAAGATGTGCATTTTATTTTTGTTTAAAAATGTGAACTTATCTTGCTGCTCTCTCTGTGGAAAACAACAATCTTACTGGTGCAGATCAACACTTATGTCTCAGGTTGGTTCTGGTAATTCAGCCATAACAAATCTGCTCACTCAGCCACAGAAATGCCATTATAAAAATAAAAAAATAAAAATAGATCTGAAAACACTGCTTCACCTCTGAATTCAGGAATTATTGCCCAATTTTTTTGGAAAAAGTTCCTGCTGTTCCATTGATCCTTCCTTACCTCTATAGGATCAGAAACCTGCATATGAGTCTCTGGTGGGGCTTTGATGACCATCAACATCCGTTCTGATGGATCTGCAATGCTGCGGAGGTCCTGGCAGGTGACATATCCCAATGTAGAAATCGTCAAGGAAAAAAAATACAGCTAACAGACATCTCTTAGCACACTACTTATCAAGTAAATTTATTGTGGGTAAAAAACAAATATGAGAGCAAGCTGCACCTAAAAGGCTAAAGGCAAAGTGGAATAACCCATAACCATCAAATTCACCCTCCAAATGCTATGACAGCATTAAAACCAAAAAAAAATAAAAAAAATAAAATAAAATGAGCCATTGCACTTTGCACATTAAAACGGGTCCCATCATCACAATCGATGGTGCTAGCAGATAAATTTCACAAGATTGAAAGTGAAAGCCCTTGGATAGTAACTTTACTATCAATGTGCACTATGATGAGCTTTCAACATTCAATCTTTTGAGATTTTTCTACTGGGGGGAAAGGTGGATTAATATTCTGGCAGATAGGTGGTGCTATAACTTTGTTCAGGCTGCACAAAATGCCACAGCAGAGGGAACTACTGAAAGTAGATCTGTTACAAACTGCAAGCAGGTCTTTAGCATAAATGTATTTATTTTACTAATAACGGCGATCTGCAATTTTTATTGGGACTGTGACACTGCGGCGGACAGGGAACAGAAGATCCCTGTCATGTCACTAGGCAGAACAGGGAAATGCCTTGATTCCCCGTTCTGCCTCTCCTCACCAGGATCGTTGACCACTGGCAGACAAAGTTCACGGGACCCGTCGGCATGCCTGCTAGCCGGGTTTGACGGCCTATTTGCCCACCCATGCCATTCTGCCGACGTATATCTGCGTGTGGTGGTTGGGAAGTGGTTAACAGACCAAAAGGAGAAAATAAGTGAATGTAGTTGTAAAGCCTTAAGGTTTTTTACCTTAATGCATTAAGGTGAAAAAACACCTGTGCTGCAGCTCCCCCCCCCCCTTTTTTATATTGGAGCCCAATCTGATCCAGTGATGTGCACAAGCACAGCCACTCTCCTCATTGGACAGATTGATAGCAGCAGGATCCATTACCTTCTGGTGCGGTCAATCAAAAGCTGTGACATGGGAGTAGGGGGCGGGGGCAAGCTCAACTGCGTCAACGGACACAACAGCGGGACTCAGGAGCGAGCCCGTATGGGTGTCCCAAGGAAAGCACCCAATTAAGGAGGGGCCTGGAGCACCGGCAGGGGACTCCAGAAGAGAATCGGGGCTGCGCTGTGCAAAACCATTTCACAGAGCAGGCAAGTATAGGCACGTTTGTTATTTTTATAATAAACACAAAAATGTAAATAACATTAGATAAAAAAGAAAAAAAATATATATTATATACAGCATCTCACAAGAGTGAGTACACCGCTCACATTTGTGTAAATACTTTATTATATCTTTTCGTGTGACAACACTTAACCACTTCCCACCCGGCCAATGCACATATACGGCCGGGTGGGAGCCGTCTACTCAGAAGGAGCGGGATCGCGTGCGTGCCCGCGCAGCGGCGCGATCCCGATGCGCCAGTGTCACCCGGACACGGCGCATCTCAGATCGGCAGGAGGGCTCTGTGATTGGCCCTCCTGATCACATGACGGCCATGTCCAATCACGGCCGTCATGTGATGTAAACAAACAGCCGGTTGCTAGGCAATTGGCTCCTCCTCTCCTCACACAGAAGTCATCGCTGAGGAGAGGAGAGCAGATCGCTGCAGCCGGCTGGTGATCAGTGAGTATGAGCTGTTTTTACAGCTTTTTACCAACTGATCACCAGTCTAGTGTACACACAAATCACCACACAGTAAACACACCACACAGTATAAACACAATGTCCCCAAAACATACATGTCCCCAAATAATAAAAACACATGTCCCTAATAATAAAAACATGTCCCCCACATATGTCCCACTAAAATCACATGTCCCAATGATTATCTGCACACATATGTACGTGATCACCTGCACACATATGTACATGATCATTTGCGTACATATGTCCGTGGTCACACAAACCAATTATTATACACTTAACTGAATTTTTTTTACCAAAAACATGTAGCAGAATACATTTTGGCTTAAAATTTATGACAAAATTTTATTTTATTGGATTTCTTTTAAAAATAGAAAATAGTTTTTTTTCCCCAAATTTCCGCTTTTTTGCGCTTACATCGCAAAAAATTTAAAAAACGGAGTCGTGAATAAATACCACCAAAATAAAGCTCTATTTGTGCGAACAAAATGATAACAATTTCATTTGGGTACAGTGTAGCATGACCGCGCAATTGTCACTGAAAGCGCTAGAGCGATGAAAGCTGAAAATTGGGCTGGGAAGGAAGGGGGCGAAAGTGCCCTGTATTGAAGTGGTTAAGAAATTACACTTTGCTACAATGTATAGTAGCAAATTTACACAAGTTGTACACTCACGGTCTGCTCAAAATAACTCTCTCAGCCATTACAGTCTAAACTGCTGGCAAAAAAAGTTATTTTCCAGCACTGCCTTAACCCGCTTGAGCATGGAGATCACAAGAGCTTCACAGGTTGCCACTGGAGTCCTCTTCCACTCCTCCATGACCACATCACAGAGCTGGTGGGTGTTATAGACCCTGCACTCCTCCACCTTCCGTTTGAGGATGTCCCACAGATGCTCAATAGGGTTTAGGTCTGGACACATGCTTGGCCAGTCCATCACCTTTACCCTCAGCTTCTTTAGCAAGGCAGTGGTTGTCTTGCAGGTGTGTTTGGGGTCCTTATGTTGGAATTCTGCTCTGTGGCCCAGTCTCCGAAGGAAGGGGATTATGCTCTGCTTCAGTATGTGTCACAGTGATGTCCCGTGGAAAAGTGATAAAAAAATCCAATGTTCACTGAAGGGGACTGAAAATAATAATTCAAAGATATGTCCATCCCATACTTGATAGTAAATCTTCAATCGGATACAATGCGAACACAAACAATATGCAAATAACTGTGCAATTGTGAACAAATCCTGTGTGGGAAGAATAAGGTTGGTACTCTTACCGGTGTTCTGGCATATTCAGTCCGGCCATCATATAGTATTCGCCCCGTACTGCGCATGCGCAGCGCTTGCGCAATACAGAGCAGAAGAAGCTTCGGAAAATCTCCGAAGATAGACGGCGAGTCGAGGTGGTAGCCCCACCATCCAAGCGGACATAGGGCTGGGAAAATTAGAAGGCCCTCCGCGGGCTCGATTCGCTCTGCTCTTTTATATTCCAAATCTATGTCCACTTGGATGGTGGGGCTAGAACCTGGACTCACGGCACAGGCGCCAATCATCTTCGGGTATTTTCGGAATGTGTGTGTGCGCTGTGTACACAGCGGACACTATCCGATGGGGGACTGTATATGATAGGACACCGGATATGGTGGACCCACTTACCATTTAGTAGTGGGTCAGTCAAACTTATGTGGACCAAATGCCACAGGGTTACAGTTGGTTAGAAGACTGTCACTGAGGGATAAATCCACTCCTCCCCAGTGTTGGTCATGCCAGAGAATCCTGGTTCTTTATGGTTATTTAATGTGGTAAATAACTGGCACCCACGGGGGGGGGGGGGGGGGTATTCGGTGAATAAAGGTTGTTGCACACAAAAAGGACTCAAATCGGACTGTGATAAAGACAAAAGCAAATGAACTCCATATGGTGTAGGTCAAAAAAAAGGGAGGGCATTATAAAAAGAACAGTATATCAAATCAATGAGTACAGGTACTGGTGATCACAAAATAATTTTTCCACAATTGCACAGTTATTTGCACATTGTTTGTGTTGGCATTGTATCCAATTGAAGATTTACTATCAAGTATGGGATGGACATATCTGAATTATTATTTTCTAGTCCCCTTCAGTGAACATTGGACTTTGTGTATTTATCACTTTTCCACAGGACAACACAGTTCATGTTTCCTTGTTTATAGCACTACACTGTATATTTTTATTTAGTTTGGACTTTGAGTGTTAGCTGCTTTCTGTTTTGACTTTGACACTATAGTGGTTTAGCGCAGTAATTTCACCTTTTTTTGCACAGTATGTCACACTCACAGTACATGTTGGCATTAATGGTTCCCCTCAATGAACTGTACCTCCCCAGTGCTGGCAGCACTCATGCAGCCCCAGACCATGACACTTCCACCACCATGCTTGACTGTAGACAAGATACACTTGTCTTTGTACTCCTCACCTGGTTGCTACAACACACGCTCAACACATCTGAACCAAAAAAGTTTATCTTGGTCTCATCTGATCAAAGGATATATGGTTCCAGTAATCCATGTCCTTAGTCTGCTTGTCTTCAGCAAACTGTTTGCGGACTCTTGTGCATCATCTATAGAAGCAGCTTCCTACTGGGATGACAGCCAAGCAGACCAATTTGATGCAGTGTGCGGCGTATGGTCTGACCCCCTCAACCTCTGCAGCAATGCTGGCAACACTCTATTTCCCAAAGACAACCTCTGGATATGACGCTGAACACGAGCACCAAACTTCTTTGGTCCACCATGGCTAGGCATGTTCTGTTAAACTGCTGTATGGTCTTGGCCACCGTGCTGCAGTTGAGTTTCAGGATCCTGGCAATCATCTTATAGCCTAGGCCAGTGATGGCGAACCTTGGCACTCCAGATGTTTTGGAACTACATTTCCCATGATGCTTAGGCACTCTGCAGTGTAGTTGAGCATCATGGGAAATGTAGTTCCAAAACATCTGGAGTGCCAAGGTTCGCCATCACCGGCCTAGGCCATCGATACCTAGAGCAAAGATTTTTTTTTATTTTTTTTGATCCTCAGAGAGTTCTTTGCCATGAGGTGCCATGTTGAACTTCCAGTGACCAGTATGAGAGTGAGAGCAAGAACTGCTCC
Organism: Lithobates pipiens; assembly: GCF_037356315.1. NCBI lineage: Eukaryota > Metazoa > Chordata > Amphibia > Anura > Ranidae > Lithobates > Lithobates pipiens. The sequence continues at coordinate 45,773,068 of NW_027507789.1, read as the reverse complement.
CAATTCACACCCCAAATCTTGTAACACTAATGAGCCACATGGCACCGGGGAGGGAAAATGGCTAATTGGGTCCAATTTGGACATTTACACTTAGTGGTGTGCTCACTTTTGTTGTCAGCTGTTTAGACATTAATGGCTGTGTGTGGAGTTATTTTAAGAGGGCGGCAAATTGACACTGTTATACAAGCTGTACACTCACTACTTTGCTACAATGTAAAGTGTCATTTCTTCAGTGTTATCACATGAAAGGATATAATAAAATATTTACAAAAATGTGATGGGTGCACTTACTTTTGTGAGATACCATTATATAGATAGAGATAGAGAGAGGTTTAGTATCACATTAAGTTCATGGCTCAGGATAAGTTAAAAGGTGTAAAGTTCACCTTTTCATTTGGGAAACCCTACACCCCCCTACTGCACTGTACATGCCCATACAGTTAGTGTATATTTGAAATACCTATCTTTCTTCCCTTAGGACTTCAGAGATAGATCACAGCGATTCCGATAGGTCAGTGTGGGTATGTGACTATTTAACTTGTGTAGGGCGTTAGCTCACCTTTTCATTTTTTGCAAAAAATTTTACTTATGTGTTAAGTATGGATAAAAGTAGTCTGAATGTGCTCAAAACACAGTTTTGTATCAAAATACTTCACACCATTATATTGCACAACAATGCAGCACAATATGGACAACCTGTCCTGCATTGTATTTGAAAACTTTGGAGGGCCCATTTACAACAGAAACTGTACCTTTACTGCATGTATTTGCATGCACAGTGAAATCAATTTGCTGCTTGTTTCTACCTGCATTTGCAGTGCATTTTTCCTAGACTTGCCTTCCCTTTGAGGTCACTTCCGTCTATCTTCTTTGAGCACTGCACTGTTGTATTTACATGCATTTCTGTGCATTTGCAGTGCAGAAAAATTCAGCTTTTTTCCCCACTGCACTACAATAGTGTGAACTAAGACCATAGGATAACGTGGATTTTAGACTGTCTATGCAGTTTGGAGTGCAGTCAAAAATGCATCCCATTGCATTTGGTGTGAATGAGCCCTTAAAGAGGTGCTCCTCACAAAGGTGGAAGCTCCGCTTGTCTGCCTCCCTCGACCCCCAGCTACCACATTTTGCCCCTGAAGGAGTGGGTACCTGGTTTTAACAGATACCCGGCTCCCACTTCCGGCGGAGTCCACCATGGCGAACACAGCCAGAAGTTCAGCCCCCCTCTTCCATAATGAGGCAGCATTATGCCATTTTATTGTTTGCCATGTTCTCACTGGGGAGATGAGCCTTTGCTTCCTGTACCAAGTACATGACACAGCTGGGGAGATTTCATCGCCGTGAGGGGAAATCCAGTCTTAGCCGTCATTGTCAAGTGTCTCCATGGGAAGATTTTCCTTCTATTCCCATTCTGACAACAGTTCTATGACCCTGATCATGATGATGAAGAGGATGAACCGCCACAGCAGGGAACATAAGAAGCAGTAAAAAGAAACAAACAGCACTTATAGCCCTCCCCATTATGCTACACTTTGACAATAGATACACCAAGGCCAGTTGCACACAGATGCAAAAATATACTGGATGTTTAGACTCAGGATCTCGTTGACAAAAGGTTCAATAAAGACCTTGCATAAAAAAGGAATGTAAAAAGAGCATAAAGGCATGTGAGTGTATACAAGAGTAAAATGATTCTTCTTTGCCAGTATTACAAAAAAGTTCCATAGTTAGTAAGGTTGAATAAAGACACCAGTCCATCCAGTTCAACCAGCATGTCTTTGGAGTGTGGGAGGAAACCGGATTACCCGGAGGAAACCCGTGCAGGCACAGGGAGAACATGCAAACTCCAGGCAGGTAGTGCTGTTGTTGGTATTCAAACCAGCGACCCCTTTTACTGCTAAGTGAGAGTGCTAACCACTACACCACTGTGCCGCCATGAATATAGGTGTGTAAAAACACGTATCGGTGTGTAAATTACTGCACTCAAATGTAAAATTTTCTATTTTTGTTTTATGGCTCTTTACTGATTGTTCTATTATTACTCTTCACGTAGCTGTGTGTATGGTTTCATAGACAACAGCGCATCTAGATCCAGATCAGTAGAAAATTTGTTTTTGTTTTTTTACTTCGATGTGCAATTATCATACATCCAATCCCAGGGCTGAAGAGTAGGCAAGAAAAAGGTCAGGATCTCCAACCCAATCACAGCTCATGGTATTCAAGGTCTTTGTCGGGCCATTACAAATGTACTGGAAAATGTGAAAGGAAGGGAAGATGTAATTTTACATTTCTTCTGCCTAATAAAAAAATTAATTCTAACTTTGCCCGAAACAGAGGTCTACAAAGTTTGATAATGGTGACTATACTCATGACCAAGGTGCAGATCAAAGGATATTGTTGGCTCTCGGACTCCTCGGTAAGCAGTTTCATTTGGGTGGTGCTCGTGTGAATAAGGTTATCCAAGTGTTGTTCTGCAGCTAAAAGCTCCTGGCACTCTTTTACCAATGTTTGGTACCTGTTGCTGGATTCTACCGAAGACCGGTTACCCCTACATGAACATAAAAAAAAGAATCAACAAAATAAGATTAACCGATATTGGGAGCCAACAGAAAATGAGGGGTGCACAGAGGTCAACAAGTCTAGTTTTCACCATTTAAATCAGGAAATATTGAAGCTGCCATGGATGGATAGCTCCTACAAATTTACCATTTAGGCCCAGTTTACACCAGTGGACCACAATGGACACATCAAAATTTTGCATACGGTTTGGTATCAAACTTCACTAGTTTTGGTACAATGACCCAAAACTAAGGGATGGGAATAGTAGCCCCACAGGTTGTACCCGCAAAGATATGGCAAAATAGATTTTTCATCCTGGTTAAAAACTCCCAGCTTGACATCGAGTTGGGAATTCTAGCAAGAAGATTTTGCTGTTGGGAGTATTAAAGACACAAGAAGCCAGAAGCCAACTTAGCACAGCAGTCTCCAACTAAAATATCACATTTAGGTGAATGATTCTAAGATTTATTACATTAGAATGCCAACATTTAAAAAAGGTCGCAGGATGATCAGTCTGTTCACTTACAGCCACTGTATGTGGTTCTTGGATTTTTTGGTAATCAAATTGATCCCTTCAAGGACATTGGTGATATCATAGATCCTCCTTTTTTGGACATTCAGCACTTGAGCAGCCCAGTTTAAATCCACCACACCATCAGCCGACTTGCTAAGGAGCTCCAGGAATCTCTTTGTTGTCAAATTCAAGGATGTCTCATATCGAGACCTCTCCCCCGGGGATCTCACTCCTGCACAAAGGTGAAATAGGAAACTAGGTTTAGAAAGATGAACAACAGAAGCAATACTCTCAAAAGGAACTGAAAACCAAATATTGACTTTTAAAGTCTTAGTTAATAAAACGGGTATAATTATATTTAAAATAAGAAAACTAGATGGTCCTGTCTGAGCAACCATTCAGAACCTCTGCCTTACACAGAATGCATGGCTATTCGGCACCTTTCACACAGGCATACTTAAAAGCAGGAGGTCCACCCATTTAAAAATCAGCAGCTAAAAAAAGTGTACCTGCTGACTTAACAGACACTCATCTGCCCCATGGTCCAGCGATGTGGGTGCACGATGCGTCGCTTCTCTCCCTCTCCATGGTGCAGGAATTGTAACTGCAGGCGCCCAGCTGTGACTTCAAAGCCGGGCGTGCACTGCACGAGCCACTCGTTGTGAATGGCCAGGCAATCTCCTGGGCTGTGTCGGGAGGGAGGCAGGGGGAAAGAGAGCTGAACTTCCTTCCAGCATCAGAGGAGGAAGTGGGTGCTGGCTGCCTGTCAAAACTGGGTACCCACTGCCCCCGCAAAAAAATTATATGCCAAATGTGGCATGTCAGGGAGTCACTAGTACCTAAAGCGGAAGTTTCATTTTTGGGTGGAACTCCACTTTAGAGTGATACTAAAGTCTCTGATTCTTTGTTTAAAAATAACAAACATGTTATACTTACCTGCTCTGGCGCCTCCCTCCTGCCGAGCTCCCCCACACCAAGCCGACCCGCTGCTCCGAGTGTCCACTCAGAAAAAGCCACGGCTTGGCCCCACCCGCTTCTCCTCATTGGCTGACTGACAGCAGCGGGAGCAAATGGCACCCGCTATGTGTCTCAGCCAATCAAGAAGGAGAGTCCCAGAAAGTTGTCTCTCGTGCAACATCACTGGATTAAGATGGAGCTCAAGTAAGTATTAGGGGGGGACGATGCACACACCCCCCCAATGCGTAGAACACATTAGGCAAAAAAAAAAAAAAAAAACCCACAAACACCTCTTCCTTTAGAACCACTATAATCATAGCCCTGTGTGAGGTCTGTGGTTTGCCTGGTGTTCTGTGCACTGTATGCAGGCAGTCCCATTTCAATTGGGAGACAGCCGTTGCTTCCAATTTGACATCCATGTAGGTGCGTGTGCCCCAAACACTGATAGTGGAAGTTTAAGAACCCACACCCACGATGGCAAATCAGGAGCAGCGGCTGTGTCCACATAGCAACTGCATCCCAATTAAAATGTATGGGACTGCCTGCACACAAAAAAAAGCAGCTGTGCATGCAAAAAACACAGACCTCACAAGGGTGTATGCTTAAATAAGAGTCAGCAAAGCCTTAAAGTAGTTCCAAAGGCTCAAGGTTTTTTATCCTCATGCATTTTATGCAAAAAAAAAAAAAGCTCTGTGCAGCAGCCCCCGAATTCTTACCTGAGCCCAATTGTGATCCAGCAATGTGCACGAAAGTCTCAGCTCTCTGGGGACTCTCCCTCCTCATTGGCTCACCGGCTGTCTCAGTCAATGAGAAAATAAAGGGGGCGGGGCCATGCAACTCCATATCTGACTGAAAACACAGAGCAGCAGCTCGGAAGTCCCCACAGCAAACAGCTTGGCTGGTGGGTGGAGCCAGGAGCGCCAGCGGGAGATGGAGGAGGGAGGAGGATCGGGGGGCTGCTCTGTGCAAAACCATTGCACAGAGCAGAGAAGTATAATATATATTTTTCTCCCCCCCCCTTTTAAAAACAACAAACAAGAGAACTTGACTTTATTATCACTTTAAGCTAGCCACAGATGTATCAAAATATGACCAATTCAGCAGGAATTTTGATCAGTCTGTGGGCAGGCTGGTTATATTGTCAAGTCAATCCATTGCAAAATGCAGGTTAATGCAGACACCAAGTCCTAAACACACACACACACACACACACACACACACTTAAAAGGAAACTTGCTTAATAGAACATGCCTGCTGCTGCTGACCTTCTGCCTACATGCTTGTTTTGGGTCTAACAAAGTAATAGAAGTTCTGACTTCACTGGCTGCATGCTTGTTTGGAGTTACTGGACTAAAGGCAATTATTATTACAAGGTCAACAATGCAAGCCCTTGAATTTCTCTTAGCACAGGTTTCCATTAAAAAACCCTCAGTCAGTCTGTGTGTTGAATATTCTCAAACCTCTTCCAAGATGTCTCGTCTTCCCACGAGGTGTCTGAAGTCCCTCCGGAACAGATCTGTGCGCAGCTTCCAAATCCAACTTCCGTTTCACCTGAAGAAGCAAGAACAAAAATAATGATCACTAGATGCAAAACAAAAAACGATCTGCATAGCATTTATGTTACACATGGCTGGTCTCAGAAGTCGATCGGTTTTATGGAGATTCAGCATCATAATTGTCAATAGACACTTCTCAACATACAAGTTTCACTATCTGCCTCACTCTCCAAATTCCCAAGCTGGCAATCAATATTGCTTTCCTCAGGAGTTTAAGTCAAAAAAAAAAAAAAAAAAAAAAAAAAAAAGTAACCCAGGGCAACCAGATAAACTATGATGCAATAAAGAGAACACCACAAAACATACAAAGGTCTTCAGAAGAGACATTCCTGAGCCTATCCGCATCAGAGCTTTGTTCTTAGAAATTACCGGTAAACTCCTAGCCAGGATGGGAAAGCCTGCCTGGACAAAGGGCACACAGCAGTGGGTTGTTGATGCCATCTTCCCACATGCCATGCATTAAAGGAACGACTTGTAGAAAGGCAAGGCAATGATTAGGCAGTTGGAGAGTGGCAAACGATCAGGTAGCAGAGATTCACTACGGACTCATGCAACACTAATGATTTGGGGGTGGTAAAAACATGCTATTCAGCCATGTTTTCCCTGCCAAGGACGTATCTGGGGTGCAGAAGTTGGGGGTGTACACATGCCACAGCCATAATGCTTTGCAGCTGGAATTATACCCAGTAATTTTTGGCAAGCGCTACTGTCACCTGAAAGGCAAGTAGATTGCTTCTTTTCAGCATTCCCATTGTGTACAAGTGACCCCGTGGTGACAGGGTCCCTTTAATACAATCCTAAAGCATAGACCAGGGATATGCAATTAGCAGACCTCCAGCTGTTGCAGAACTACAAGTCCCATGAGGCATAACAAGACACTGACAGCCACAAGCATGACACCCAGAGGCAGAGGCATGATGGGACTTGTAGTTTTGCAACAGTTGGAGGTCCGCTAATTGCATATCCCTGGCATAGACCCAGGTGCACAGGGGCTGCTGCCCCACAAACAGGAATACGTCACAGCTTTCTGCAATCTAGTTGCACTGCTTAAAATGAGTTGCAAATGCAGAAGGTTTTTTTATCTTAATGCATTAAGATAAAAAAAAAAAAAACATTGTGTGTAGCAGCCCCCCCCATTACTTACCTGAGCCCCATCTCTGTCCACTAATGTCCAAGCCATCCAGGACACTCGTCCCGATTGGATGAGAGAAACAGCAGTGATGCCATTGTCTCCCGTGGCAATCAATCAGGGGAGAGAGGGGCGGGGCCAGGTGGGAGCTCCGTGTCTGAATGGACACACAGAGCTGTGACTCGGCTCCAGTGCCCCCATTGGAAGCTGACTGTGGGGGCACTCGATAGGAGGGAGGTGCCAGGAGTAGCAAAGAGGGACCCAAGAAGACTATCCGGGCTGCTCGGTGCAAAACCAACTGCATAGAGGAGGCAAGTATCACGTTTGTTCATTTTTTTTTTTTTTTTTTTTAAACAAGACTTTACAATCGCTATCATGAAGGTTCACAATTCAAACTTCTGGAAGCCATTCATTGCACACTGGCTTCAGCCTTAAAGCAGACCTTCACTCTCTTCTGCGATTCCCTCTACTCCTCCTTTCATCCTCTGTAGGTATAGGGGAGTTTACCTAAGAAAATGTGCAGATGCGCTGTAATTGCCAGTTCACACCATAGAAACGCAGTCCAGATGGCTTTTCTGCATGCATGTTTTTTGATGCGTTCCAGTGGTGCTTTTTCTTCTTCACCTTAACCACTTAAAGGACCAGGCCTATTTTTCACACTTGGTGTTTACAAGTTAACCATTTAAGCCCTGAACCATTTTTTGTGTCTCCGCCGTTACCCACGACTCTGGTAAGCAGCGGAAATGACCCCAGGAAGCGGTGGGAGTGGGGTCCGGAAGTTGGTTATAAAAAAAAAAAAAAAAAAAAAAAAAAAGAAGAAGAAGGAAGGAAGGATGTGCGTCCCAGTGCATTTTTTGAGGAGTTTTAAACGCGTTCCAGTACAGCTTAGCGCAGAAAAAAAAAATGCAGCATGTTCTATTTTTTCCTGGAACGCACAAATATGAACTATGGAAGGAAGAGAGGAAAATCCAGGGTCCTGGGTCTCTCCTCTCTTCCTTCCAGTAACTACAGGAGTTGGGACCAGCTCCATCCCTTGCTGGCACTCCTGCAGTGGTTGCAGCATTACCCACACTACTCCCCATTGCGATTACCCCTGGGCGGCACATTCAACAAACCACGGGACACACGGATGTGAACTGCGCTATTGAAAAGCATATGACCTACTATCCAATGCATTTTTGATGCAGAAAAAGACTGCATGTGGTGTGAACTAGCCCTGGAAAGCAAAATGTCCCCATTTAAGGTGAAGGAAGAAAAAAAACAAAACAAACACACAAACAAACACACACACACACACACACAAAACGTGCATGCAGCAATGCATCTGGACTGTGTTTCTATGGTGTGAACTGGCCCTTACTGAAAATGAAATATAGACAACCCCACACTGGAGCTACTGAAGGTCTAAATTCAGGGTGCATTTTTTTTTTTTTTTTTTAAACAAGAACTGTGGCAACTCCATTCATTTTCTCGCAGCCGCTCAAACTGGTTTTTCCCAGCACGATGCGTAGGTGGGAGCCTTTCTCAGCCTATCCCGCTCATTCCCTCGCTTCTGTCCATGGCTCTGCCCTTCTCGCACATTACTGCCAGAGGGGAATGCATCGCATTACAGAGCGATGGAAAAACTCCACAGTCAGGAGACTTGTACACCAGCCGAAAGGAAATCAGTCTACAGCAGCTGTTTAATAAATCACCCATGAAAAGTAACCGGACGCACCGGATCAGAAGTAGCGGAGGAAAGGCTTCTGCCAGGTGGTGATCAATCAATGACGCTGCAGGACAAACCTATTGCAAATACTGACAATTCCATCACCTTACACTCTTACTGGGCTTAGTGACCAAGGGGAACCCAAAGCAATCTTCTAGGATAATCATACCGTGTAGAGCAGCGGTTCTCAACCCCTTCCTCGAGTACCCCCAACAGGCCATGTTCTGGGAATTTCTCTACGATAAAATAGCCATCCAAAATACAAAGCCAATTTAACCACGTGCTTACTGGGCACTTAAACTCCCCTCCTGTCCACACCAAGGACCGACACACTTTGAATGACAATTGCCCAAATTAAATTATCATTTTTTTCCCCACAAATAGAGATTTCTTTTGGTGGTATTTGATCACCTCTACGGTTTTTATTTGTTAAAAAAAAAACATTTTTTTTTTAAATTAAATTTTGCAAACAGGTTATTTTTCTCCTTCATTGATGTACGCTGAGGTGGCTGCATTGATGGACACCGATGGGCTGCACTGGTGGGTGCCAGTGATGGACACTGATTGGCATTGATAAGTGGCACTTGCAGGCACAGAGGAGGAGGAGGAGGAGGAGGAGGAGGAGGAGGAGGAGGAGGCGGCAGATGTCCCTCCTTCCTCTTCGGGACCTTGAGCATAAGCCGGTGATCGGCTTTTTCTCCTCACGTTGCCAGTGCGGGGGGGGGAAAAAAAAAAAAAAAAAAAAAAAAGGAAGATTACCGAGCCTTTTTTTTTAACCACACGTGATCAGCTGTCATTGGCTGACAGCTGATCACATGGTAAAGGGGCCGGGATCACACATATATATATATAAAAATGGAAAGAGATAGACCAGCCATCACACACCTCACCCAGCTCATGTGGTTAGCAGGTGAACACAGGTAAAGGCAGCCTCAGCTCGATTCAGACCACAAACGCCAACATGTTTCGTCCCGCTCTTGGGGCTTAAGAGATGAGGGTCTGCCAGTGGCAGAAACTGTTTTTGTTTTCTAGTTTTTAAATGAAGTCACATTAATTACAATACAGCCTACAGAAGTCCCTCAAGCTGAATGTGCTGTCCAGCAGGGTGCCTACTGTACATCAGAATAACTGATCATATCAAAAGATGAATTATGATTGGTCAGTTTTGGGTTAAAGCATGTTGTCCTGTTTTATTAGGAAACAGACAAGTGCTTTAACAGCTTAGGCCCCATTCACACTGGGGTGGTAAGGGCATTGGCAGTAAAGCACCGCTATTTTAAGCATAGTTTTAGGGGTTAAAACCGCCCCGCTATCGGACGAAAAAGGGTTAAAACTGCCCGCAAAGCGCCGCTGCGGCGGCGCTTTGCTGGCGGTATAGCCGCGCTGCCCCATTGATTTAAATGGGTAGGAGCGGGGAATACAGCGCTCCTTTCACTGCTCCAAAGATGCGGCTAGCAGGACTTTTTTCACCGTCCTGCTAGCGAACCGCTCCAGTGTGAAAGTCCTCCGGCTTTCACACTGGAGGGAAAGGGGCCGTTTTTTTTTCAGCCGCTGCTTTTAGCGCTGTATCGCCTGAAAAGCACCCAAGTGTGAAAGGGGCCTTAAGGACCAAGCCTATTTCTGAGATTTGGCGTTTACAAATTAAAAACAAATTTTTGTTTTTTGTTTTTGCACTGAAAAGTACTTAGAACCACCAAACATTATATATGTATTTTTTCTAACACCCTAGAGAATGGTGGTCGTTGCAATACTTTGTCACACTATTTCTGCAGTGGTCTTACAAGCGCTTTTTATTCCAAAAAACAACAAAAAAAAAAAAAAGAAAAGCGCCTGAAGCCAAAAAAAATGCTATGAAGACATCAGTGTGCATGAGGCCTAACGCAAAAAAGTTTTTCCAAAAAAAAAAAAATAAAAAAAAAAAAAAAAAATTTTGCATTAGGCCTCATGCACACGGATGTCTTCATAGCATTTTTTTTGGCTTCAGGCGCTTTTTTTTTTTTTTTTTTGCATCCAGTAAACTCTCCAGCGTGTTACCCTAGGTTAAATAATAAAAACACCACACACACCTGCAAAACTCATTCTACAGCTACAGATTTCTACAGCGAACTCTACTCTGTGCTTTTATAATATCCAGCGTGCCCTAATGCATTAGGCATAAAGGAAAAACGGAGCCACCGCTGGTCCTCAGGAACACTTGCCATAATGTGTAAAGCCTTGTACGCACGCTTAGATCTTCGGACGACCGAACTTCCTTTTTTTTTTTGTGGCAGGTTAGTCTCATGTCGAAAGTGAAGAGGTTACTCACAATGCAAAAAATTTTGTACAGACGTCAGAAGTGACATAACGTGTTGAATAGTTTTGTATGTAGTGTTTCGTTTCGGAGCATGTGTAGTCTTGCTCTTATGATTTTTTTTGTACAAAAACCATACTAACAAAAGGAAAAAAAATAAAAAATTTATAATCGGACGTCGAGTTCACATCCGACAAAGATTTTATACTCTGCAATCCAGCTTATTATATCTGACGAAAAAGCAAAAATCGGCTGTCAAAAGCACCATACTAACGGTCCGAAGATCGGCAGACGGCTCGTCGTACAAATTTTTCCATCAGATGTTCGTATATGGGCCTTTAGGCTCTATGCATGCTACACAGGTGTAGTCCAAAAAAAAAAAAAAATTTAAAACCACATGTGGCGGTGATGACTTGACTAGTACAGTATATAACTGGGTACTGACATTTATAGCTAAAGTTGATCCAGGGAAAATCTGATTGCCTCTCAGGGAGGAACAGGAAGGATTTTTTTTTTCTCCTGCAGGTTTCGCAGTTTTTTTTTTTTTTGCCTTCCTCTGGATCAACTGTGGGTATAGATTTGTGTATATGGGATTTTATTATTATTGTTTTTTTTGGTTGAACTGGATGGACTTTTCGACCTGACCAATTATGCAACTAGTGGCCTGTACAGACCAGTGCAAGTCCATAGATAGAGCCAACAGCATCCTGCACCATATGCAGTTCTCTACCCACATTTCTGTGATTGGTTCATACTAGCTAGTATGAACCAAATGACAGACTGCAGCTGTATGCTGGTAATTGCACATACTAGCATTCACTTGCATACAGGGAGGGATATGGGCCCTGGACACAAACCATTTGCCTCCAGAGTCACTCATCCATCCCCATACACAAGTAAATGCTCGGATGTGCAGTTATCAGTGTACAGTCAAAGCCCGTTTTTGGTTTGAACAGATGGGTGGATGCAAACCACTGTCACTCCCGCTTGCAGAGATACATTTGTTTTCATGGTGTATGGCTCTCTACACCCCTGTGAATGAGCCCTAAAGTTGAGGAGGGAGGACGACTGTCTTTCAAAAGGGTATGCTGTCCCCACTTCTGGGAGCCTGTGCCCCGGTCCTTGATGTCACTGCTTGGCTCCCTCTTCCCACCCCCACTGTCAGGTCAATAGAGAGGAGCGGAGCCTCCCGCATGCGTAGTGTTCCCAGCGTGAAGCCTTAAGATTGCACTGCCGGGTTCCCTTATCCGCAATGGCAGCACCCGACAGCTGATGGAAACATCAGCTACCAACATCGCTGGACACCAGGACAGGTGAGTGTCCTATTAAAAGTCAGCAGCTGCAGTATGTGCACCTGCTGGCTTTAATTCTTGAAGCGGTGGGCGCACCTTAAACCGGGGCTCCACCCTAAAGTGGAACTTCCGCTCATCGGAACCCTCCGGCGCCACAATTGGCACCTTTCAGGGGGGAGGGGGGGTGCAGATACCTGTACAGTACAGGTATTTGCACCCACTTCCAGCATAGATATCCGCAGAATCTACGGGTATTTACGCCACTTCCTGCGGGTCCCCCGCTGTCCGCTGGGAAACACACGGATCCCAGGGACAGCGGGAACCATCCTTATTGCGCAGCACGACTCGCACATGCGCAGTAGGGAACCGGGAAGTGAAGCCGCAAGGCCCCACTTCCTGATTCCTATACCCCAAGATGGCGGCGGCAGCACCCGAGAGACGATCGAGAGATCGGCTTCGGGTGCCGACATCGTGGGCACGCTGGACGGGTAAGTGTCCTTATTTTAAAAGTCAGCAGCTGCAGTATTTGTAGCCGCTGACTTTTTATTTTATTTTTTTTTAAACGGCTGAACTCCAGCTTTAAGGACCGGAAGGATTTACCCCCTTAATGATCAGGCCATTTTTTGCGATACGTCACTGCGTCGTTTTAACTGACAATTTTGCGGTCGTGCGATGCTGTACCAAAAACAAAATTTGTCCTTTTTCCCCCCCAAAAATAGAGCCTTCTTTTAGTGGCATTTGATCACCTCTGATTTTATTTTACTGAGCAAAAAATAAAAGAAGAAACACCCACAAAACACAAACAGCAAGATTTTTTACTTTATTATACTAAATATCTCATTCTGTCACTATGGAGAACGATTGCAGGTGGCCGGCGGACATAGAGTCTGCCCCACCCGCTGATTGTCTCTCCCATGCGCCCCCAATAGAGAGTTCCCAAGCCGATGTACAATGACAGCGATTAGCAGGAATGAGCCGAGCTGCCGCCGTACAATGATGGCTGCTGGCCGGCAATTGGTTAAGGTACCCATAGACATGAGATGATCGACGCTTGATCTGGATAATCAAGACTGCATCAAGCTGATATTAACATGCTGGAAGATCCACCATGCGTCCCTTCTACCAGCAGAAGTGTTCGCTAACGCAGACTAAAAACTCAGAAAACTCCATTGCTATTAAAAATTGTCTTCTCTGGCACAGGATCTAACAGGTTGTTATGGGCAACAAAAATTCTTCTTTCGCTGTCATAAACAATGCCTATTGACATAGAAGGTGCACGGTGCCCGCCTCGAAGGAATGCCAGTCACACTGTCAAAAGAGAAAAAGGCCCTTTAGGTTCTTTAAAAAGGCCTTGCTGCAGCTGCTAGATAAGAACACACAGGACTGCCATAAACCTGCAGTCTAGCTTTAGGCTAGGCTGAAGAAAGGTCAATCTGGAAGTGGAGATCATCTCAAGTAGCAATCTTGAATGAAGGGGAGGGGGGAGGGAAGGGAACCCCAAACCCCATCAGCATGTTCTAACTTTTCCCACCAGCATAACCGTCAGCCATCCTCCTAGGACACTAGCACAATAAATTTATGCTTGTCGAGTAGCCTACAGACTGCCCACGTCGAATCCTTCTGCTTGGCTGTTTTGGGCGTATACAAATTGAGCGTAGTTTTTGCACTGCCTTGTAAATATTGCTCAGATACTCCCCTAATAAAATTGCAACCAGCAACACACTTTTAGTGAATTCTAGACAACAGTTTATGCTTTTGGCTGTTTTAGTACTCCAAGGAGTACAATGCATTGGGGTTGCTTTACTAAAACTGGAGTGCGCAAAATCTGGTGCATTTGTGCATGGTAGTCAGCTTCTAACTTCAGCTTATTCAGTTAAAGTGGTTATATAGTAATTTTTGGGGACTTTTACTTACAGGAAAGCCTATAATAAGGCGGTTTAGGAGATATTTCCCTCGCAATGCGCCACTGACTGCAGCGGCGCATGCGCACAGGGGATTCCCGGCTGGAAGCCCAACAGACGCCGGACCCTGCCGGGAAGAAATCTCCCACGCGCATGTGCGGGAGAGACAATATCGCGGCCCCGGCCACTCACAGCGCCGGAGCCGTGATACCTGGAAGAAACGCAGAGGGAACATGTCAGCTCCCTCGCAATGGATCGGGCCAGATGTCGGGGCCTCGTTCTAAGGTAAGCATTTCATAATGAGCTAGTATGCGGTGCATACTAGCTCGTTATGCCTTTTCCTTTGCAGGTTGAGAAAAAAAAAAAAAAAACAGTACTACTTTTGGCGACTTCGAGGTGCGATTTCCATTGACACCGGTGCTGCAACTCGCACAGATGTCTCTGAAATCGCCCCCGAAGTCGGGGCTGACATGCCGGAATTCCTGCTGTCAGTGTGAACCTAGGCTTAAAAGTGGTTCTAAAGCCTAAACATTTTTTACCTTAATGCATTCCTTGCATTAAGGTTAAAAAAATAAATAAAAAAAAAATAATATGTATAAATAATAATAATAATAATAATAAATAATAATAATAATAATAATGTTTAGGCATTGAATGTTGGAAGGGCTGGCAGTTCACATGAGCCCAGAGAGGAGAGCAGAGCCCGGGGGGGGGGAGAATAAAGGAAGCGGCAGGATCAGGCAGGCTTTTTTTTTCGTTTAGTTTGATTAACAGTTTAGAGGAGGCAGATGATTACACAGCACAAGCACCATGCTGATTAACTGCTTGCCAACCACCACACACGCATGGGCAGAATGGCACAGGCAGGCAAATGGGCCTACAGGTACATCCCTTTAAAATTCTTCTGCCTTTCGGGCGTGCGCTCGCGGGTTTGCCGGTGGCCCACGACTGCTGAGAAGAGGTAGAACGGGGAGATGTAAATAAGGCATTTCCCCATTCTGCCTACTGCTCCCTGTCAAATTGCGTGCCAAATCGGCAGCAATTGCACTGTCAGAAGCACCGCACCAATTCCCAAAAGTAGTTCCTGTACTATTTTCAGGTGCACTCGCACGATTTCTAACCTGTAGGTCAGTGTGAACCTAAGGTTCCATTATCACTTGTGCAACCCATCATGCAACTTTGGACATCATAGTTGCATGACAAGTCATTCCCCAGTCATAAAATTTTAGCATGGAAACATATTCCAATAGATCCTAGGGGTGGGGTGGGGGGAATCATAAGAGGATTCGACAAAGAAATGCGATGGATCCACACATTAAAGACCACCATACCCCCAAGGCCTCAATAATGCAATGAGTTATAAACACTTTCTATGCTTTGTTGATGTCCAACGGGGGATTTTTTTACTACAGGGGAGTGTTCTGGGATTTATCACACGACCCCAGGACTCTGAGGGGGCATTCCCTTGATATGTGTCAATATTTCAGTAAATATCCCGCTTTGAGAATTAGATTTTTCTCTTGCTCTCCTTTTCCCCTTGTTCCTTTTTGTGCGTTTTTTTCCCCCTTTTTTGTTGATCATAATATGCCATCTGTTTGGGATGGTTGTTTCCATTTGTGCGTGTGCAGTCCTTATATGCCATTTGGGATTGCAGTTCTCTTTGAGTGATCATTATGTGGTCGTTTGCCAGGGTCCCCCCCCCCTTGCTGGATACGCATGCGTGGGAAATTGAGGTGATGGCCCGCCTTCATCTCACCTGAGTGGCTGGGCTTTGGGACGTGATACAACGCCAGTATGGAGGTTAATTGTCCAGTGGTGGGATGCGTTTCTGCCCACCACCCAGTGGTTGATACTTGTGGATGCCTCCGCCCTGTTTGGGCATCTTTAAGGAACGTTGCGGTGTTGATGTGACGCCACTCACGGGATGTTCTTCCGCTGCATGGTGCTTTAATCTGATGCCGTTTGATGTGGCTGGGATGATATGTGCTCGACGCTGTGACGTCTTTCAGACAGACACTCTCCTCCTCACCTTTGTTTAAATTTTGGCATTGTATTGGTACAGCTAGCGATTGGGGTGAATAGGGCGCATGGATATGACGCAGAAATGTCACCGACATTGCCCTGCCCCCCCTACTGCCCCATTTTGACACCCTGACATATATAAGGAGGTAGCATTGGCTGCTTCCTTGTGAGCCAACGGTGGAAACCTGTGTTACTGAAGCTTCCAGGTAAGGAGACGCTACTACGACAATACCTTGAACCTTTACATGCTTTAACCCCATGTCCCTGCACCTTGGTTTTGGCAAAGATGAAGACAAAAATCTGCAGAAAATCCAATAGTATGTATGGGGCTTTAGACAGATTTGTGAACAATATTTGAGAGAAAAAAGGCCTTTTGTGAACATAGAAAAAAGTCATAGATCTTTACGTTCAGCTCATGATGAATAGGGACAAAAAATAAAAAAAAATAAAAAATAAAAATAAAAAAATAAAAGTGTTGCATTTAATTTTGCTCAGTGTATATATATTTCACAAATGTCTATGGGGGATTTCGTTTTTTTCTTTCCCCTCTCCTTACCGATCAAAAATGGTCATGCATATTTTTTATAATATATATATATATATATATATATATATATATATATATATATATATATATATATATATATATATATATATATATATATATATATATATATATATATATATATATATATATATATATATATATATATATATATAAAGGGGGGCATATTTTTCTATCTTTAAACACTCAGATCTGAACCGATGTGTTCAAGTCATTTACTCCCCAGTCGCAACCTTGAGCTCCAATTTAGCCTCACCACTATACCTTGATTAGGTAAGATGGTATACTACAAATGAAGATAACCAATTTATAAAACGACATGTTGATAAATAGCTCTATACAATTATATTTATAGAAAACATCCCGTTTCACCAGGAAGGTCGGAATCCACCGAATCTGGGGACCCTAGATGGGCTTGCTAACGCCGATAGCCTATGGAAGGAATGTTTTAACCCTTTAGTTTGTCTTGTGTGGCGACGCCCAATGCCTGACTGTTCAGTGTCAATCATACATGAGGTCTTCTACTTTGTCTTATTTGTTAGTTCATCCAAGATAGAGACAGATATCTACATACATATACACGTTATACATTTAATCCTAATAATATTCATGTTTTGTTGAATATTTTAATTCTTTCCTCAGCACCTACCCAATTTTGTCCCGAGGAAGCAATTTAATGTGAAATGTGTTGACTAACCAGCTTGGAGGAGTTCATGGACCCTACTTTCTTGATGCGCGTAGAATCTTTCCATAACGGACTGTTCTACAACTCTTTGAAACAATCCATGCCTCCTTGCTTGGTATTGGGGTAGTTGTTGACACTGTCCAGTTGAGGGTGTTGTTGTCTATCATATTCAGCGTTTAGATATCCTTTCTGCCTCATGTTGTGTCCACATAGTCCTTTATTTTTTAAGCATGTTTGTACTGCTTTAATCCTTTTTATATCATTTTGGAGGTTGGGGTGGGGGGCGTCCTCCCTTAAGTCATTCCCAATGAAACTCATTCATATATGCGTGTCTTAGTGGACTTTCACCCTGAGCCGCCCCTGGTGTCGGCAGTAAAGCAGCTCTATTTTTAGCGGCGCTTTACATCCGGTTTAGCGGCGCTATGTGGTTTTAATCCCCCACCCGCTAGCAGCCAAAAGGGGGTTAAATCCGCCCGGAGTGGCGTTATCGCATCACTGCCCCATTGATTTCAATGGGGAGCAGCAGTGAGTTCACCACTCCAAAGAAGCTGCTGGCAGGACTTTTCTGACACCCTGTCAGTGCACCGATCCAGTGTGAAAGCCATCGGGCTCACACTGTAGCTGCTTTTTTCAGGCGCTATTTTTAGCGCCTGAAAAACGCTGGCAGTGTGAAAGGGGTCTTAAAGTTGCAGCAACTTCACAGTAGTTCCAAAGACTTCAAATGTTAACCCTCAAACGTTGTATGAAAGTTATACAATGCAACAGTTGTCCATTATTACTGGTCAAAGCCAAAGTCTCATCCAAAAGTTACAATAAAATTGCACTTCAAAGTCAGCACAGCTTTGGAGTTGTACAAGTGTGAATGGAGCCTTAAAAAAAAAAAAAAAAAAAAAAAAAAAAAAAATAAAAACATTAATAAAAAAAAAAACTCCTTTCATCCTTATGGCACCGACTTTGGGGTGAAACTTTGACATAACTTTAGATGGGTACAACTTGGTTATGACCAATGATAATGGGCAACTGTTGCACACAAGTTGCATGGTATGACATTCAGGTACGACTTCCATGCAACTTCTGAGGATTAACATCAACCCTCAAGTTGCATGAAAGTTGGACCAAAGTAGTGCGTGAGCTACTCTGAAGTTGCTACAACTTTAAGTCGCACATATATGAATGGTTATCATGGGAAACGATTTGTCATGCAGCTTTGATGTCCAAAGGTGCTTGAAAAAGTCTCACAAGCATGAAGGGAGCCTAAGGACTCAAAAAAGGCAGCATCCCATGCTGCCCCTCTGAGAAGCAATCCGCACTATCATCACGGAAAGACCTGGGCAGGTTGTGTCCTCAGTGCTACATCGAGCCATCGATGCCTCCACTGTCAACATGCCTGTCTAAGCCTATCAGCTTCCTCACCTGAGGTATCTGACAGGTTCAGCAAGGAACGCCGACAGATGTCCCTCTAGAGAGCTGCAAGGAGAGAGCCAGAGGAGCTGATTGGTACACCGGGAAGGTCCATGTCTGGTGGTGGAGCATTGCCTAGGAGATGTCCAGACGTTTTCCCCACTCTGCTACGGGGCCAAGTTCTTCCCGTATCAGCACCTGCATAATGCAAACCGCAGGGGCCCGTGAACCCTTTCTTCACTCCAGGTCAGGATCTGCAGAAATCCCCACTGTACCAATCTCAGGCTCTCTCCTTCCAGTCACCATGCTTTTCAGAGAGCATTTAACAAGCAGTGAGGAGTTATATGGATTGCCTCATCACATGGTTTGCCCTAGGACGCCTGCATTTCAAAAGAAGAAGGGTCTGTTTGAAGCTACGATAGATATACACACATACAAATATATATATATATATATATTTTTTTTTTTCTCATTTAAAAAAAAATAAAAAAAAAAAGTAAAAAATAAATACACCCCCCCCCCCCCCACCTTTCACTACTTTTCTAAACATGATGGACAGCGTCAACTGCTAACTTTCCTATTATCAGGACACATGACTGTGCACTAAGGCGGTCCAGGCAACTGCTTATTCAGTGAAAGGATGTAGAATCAAGACTCGCCTGTGTGAAGGAACACCTTCCTTTGAGAGACAGGTCACACCATAGAAACGCAGTCCGAATGCTTTTCTGCATGGACGCTTTTGACGCGTTCCAGTGCAACCCCCCCCATTTTTTCTTAAAATTATATAAGGACGTGAGATCAGGTGAATTTTGATGTGTTCTTCAGCGTTCCAGTACAGTCCAGAGCAGGAAAAATGCATCATGCTCTATTTTTTTTCTGAAACGCACTGGAATTGCAAGCACTGGTGAGAACTATGACATTGAAAACCATATAGCCTACTTTCCATGCATTTTTTTTTTTTATTTTGCATCAAATAGACTGAGACTGAGGTTTAAAGTTATTGACTGAAGAGGGACAGCATCCTATCAAATGCAGTCATTGTTCGTGTATGCGTACAGCTGCAGGAACAGTGGATTTCAGAATACAACTGCCAGCAACGAGACTCTTCCAGCCACACTTTAAGGGCAGTGTGCCCCTCCCAGCTGTATGGGTTGTGCCCACTGAATGCAGCGATGGGGATCATTTTGCTGCAGCATGCGTTCACCTCCAGCTGTTGCCTTTGCAACATTAGGGGCAGCGGTTAGGGCTCAACCGCATGGTTTTACACTCTAGCCCCCCCCCCCAGTGTAAACATGGCCAAGGGATCTGCTGTTTTTGTAAATTCTCAGATCCTCCAGGAAAAAAAAAAAAAAAAAAAAAAAAAAAACTTTCCTTCACATGCTATTTAGTCCATAGGTACAAAGACTTCAAAGCAAAGCGGAATACAGAAGCATCAATCATCTAAAGTGCATGATGTCTCATGGGTCTCCTCCACCTATTTGCCACAGGATCCCCGCACGGACGCCCAGGGGCCCACAACAGTATGATCCCCGATTCCAAGGGATCACTTGCTGTGCTCCCATGGAAACAGGAGCATCCTTGTGTGTCCGGAAACAAGGTGTTTTTTCCCAGTGGGACGTCACCCCCACCGTATCACAGCTTTGCAGATGAGCAGTGTCACCGTGCTTGGCACGCCCTTAGGGCATGTCTGTGTGTGGTGGCCCGTCTGTTGGCATGGGGCGGGACTTCAGTGGAAAGGATGTGCGCTTTTTTTGCAATACGGCATACCTCCATATTATCCGCTTTGCGTCATCACACGTTGTGCTCATCTGACGCATTGTGCAGGGGGTATAAGTTAGGAGTGCAATGGATCGGTTACACCTCCATTGCACCTCCAAGTGCAATGGATCGTAACCGATCCATAATCCGAACGGGTCAACCTGTTCAGATTGGCACACCCCGTGGAGCGCTCTGCTGCCTCGACCCTAGGAGCCGTGACTCTGATCTGAGGAAAGATCCGATACGTGAGTTTTTTGATCCGCTGCACCCCTAGTATAAATAGACTCATGTGGCATCATTTATGCTGCTGGAGTCCCTTGTAGCCCGACATCTCATGCAGCTGCAAACAGGTAGATCTATTGAATCTATTGACAACACCTCTAACATGCACTACTTAAAGCGGAGGTCCACCCTAAAGTGGACCTTCCGCTCATCGGAACCCTCCCCCCCTCCGGTGCCACAATTGGCACCTTTCAGGGGGGAGGGGGGGTGCAGATACCTGTACAGTACAGGTATCTGCACCCACTTCCGGGATTGCTCTCTGCGGAAAGGGGCGTAGATTACGCCCCTTTCCGCAAGTGCCCCGCTGCCTGCTGGGAAACACACAGATCCCAGAGGCAGTGGGGACCGTCCTTATTGTGCAGCGCGACTCGCGCATGCGCAGTAGGGAACCGGGAAATGAAGCAACAGGTAAGTGTCACTATTTTAAAAGTCAGCAGCTGCAGTATTTGTAGCTGCTGGCTTTAAAAAAATAAATAAATAAATAAATAAAAAAAAACGCGGAGTCCCGGCGGACTCCTGCTTTAATAAAAAGGTGTGGTATATACATTTAAGGCTTTATTCCCCTTTTTCATTTATTCTTACCTGCAGATCTATTTTCTTCATTTATGGTTACTTCTATATTCTGCTTTGCTATCTTTGTACCCACAGACTAAATAGCATGCAAAGGAAAGTTTTTCCTTTTATATACATAAGCAGGAACTCTTAAAATGATTGAATTTATAAAAAGGGACCTTATCACAACTATACTATCTCACTTATGCCCTAATGTTACTTTACTTTCAGAGATCTGACTCTGGCTCTACAAAGCTTAGATTATCATTGCTGTCAGCTGCATGAGATTATAGGCTCCCAGTTAACCATTTAAAAGAAGTTTCTTAATTAAAGCATTTACCCCATTTTTCTGTTGAAGGATTTAATATCCTGATTAAATATAAACATGCATTAAGATTGACATGTCATACTAACATTTCTGATGGATTCATTGGTTTTAAAATCATATACAAGTTATTTATACCTCTGTCTGTGGGTGATCTGGTTTAGTT
This sequence comes from Lithobates pipiens, assembly GCF_037356315.1. NCBI lineage: Eukaryota > Metazoa > Chordata > Amphibia > Anura > Ranidae > Lithobates > Lithobates pipiens. Next base: position 45,751,406 of record NW_027507789.1, on the reverse strand, counting down.
GGGAGATTCCTGCGGGCGGACCATTTGTGTCCAGAAAGTCGCACCGATCTCAGTTACCCGCTGTAGTCCCCAAAACATTGGGGCTAGAAACCTCTTGTTGGGAAATTCCTGCTATCTACACGGATGGATCTATGTATGTATTAATATGTGTATTTCAACATGTTCTTATTGAATTGTTTGTTTTGCATATGTACTTTAATTTTGCAGATTTATCTATGCATCTATTTACTAGAAATAAAGTCGACACAATTTCCTGAAGAAGCCTTAAGGCGAAACACGTAGAATGATCGAAAGTCAAACTGTATGAAGAAAGGGACTTTAATATTTTTTTGTAATAAAAATATAGTTTTGTTATTAAAAGTTTAGTGAGATATCCATTTATACTAAAAAGCACCCTTAAAAAGTCCCATATTCCCCAAACACAGTTTTTCTTCTTTGTTCATTGAAGGGACGATGGTGCCTACTGCGAGTGTGTGTCTTGATCACTCTAATTCCCCTACTTTGTATACATCAAATCTGGCCTATGACTCTGGAAGCCAGTGAAGTAGACAGTACCAAGTCCAGTTCTGGGCTAACCTGTGCAAATCTACTGCAACAGAGCAGGTAAGCAAGCAGAACAATGTTTGGTTTTTTAAATAAACACACAAGACTTTACAATCATTTTAAGGAGATTCTTTCAGTACCCTAAAAACACAAATGGCAGGTCCCTGTAATAGATGAGGCAACATAACCTCTTGCAGACAGTGGGGCTCATTTAAAAAGAACTGGAACACTTCGTAGCTGGTGCAGCTGTGTAGGGCAGCCAGTTTATAATATCAGCTTGTTAAGTTAAAGCGGGAGTCCACCGGGACTCCGCGTTTTTTTTTTTTTTTTTTTTTTTTAAAGCCAGCAGCTACAAATACTGCAACTGCTGACTTTTAAATAGTGACACTTACCTGTCCAGCGCGCCCGCGATGTCGGCACCCGAAGCCGATCGCTCGCTCGGCTGCCGGGTCCCGCCGCCATCTTGGGTATGGGAATCAGGAAATGGAGCCTTTCGGCTTCATTTCCCGGTTCCCTACTGCGCATGCGCGAGCCGCGCGGCGCAATCCGGATGGTCCCCGCTGCCTCTGGGAGCTGTGTGTTTCCCAGCAGGCAGCGGGGCACTTGCTGAAGGGGGCGGGCGCTTGCGGAACGGAGGCGTAACCTACGCTCGTTCCGCAGAGCGCTAGCCCGGAAGTGGGTGCAGTTACCTGGATTATCCAGGTAACTGCACCCCCCTCCCCCCTGAAAGGTGCCGATTGTGGCGCCGGAGGGGGGGGGGATTCCGATGAGCGGAGGTCCATTTTAGGGTGGACCTCCGCTATAAGCTTTGACAATGAAACCTGGAAGCCGATTGGTTTCTAGGCAGAGCTGCACCAGATTTTGCACGCTCCAGTTTTAGTAAATTCGTTTTAGTAAATCATCCCATGTCTGTCAGACCGTTCAGTAGTCAACGCTTTTGGGAGTGTCAGATTCCCGTGCTGTGGTTACATCCTCTAGACCGGGGAATCTTCAAACTATGGCCCTCCAGCTGTTGCAGGACTACACATCCCATGAGGCACCGAAAAACTGACATTCACAGACATGACTAGGCATGATGGGAATTGTAGTTCCTGGACAACTGGAGGGCAATAGTTTGGAGACCTCTGCTTCTAGACACCACGTCACCACTAAGCCCTGTAGTGACACAGGGTTTGGAGGGTGGAACCACAGCACTAGGTGGAGAACAAACACCTCCAACACTCCCAGACATGTGGAATGCTGATCAGTTTGACATTGGTTGCAGCACTGGAATGTAGAACAAATGAGGTGCCAGAGAGGAGAGTATAAAACACCTTCTAACCTAATATTTTACTGACAGGGCTTCTAACAAATTAAATGTCTTAGCCCTTGTACACGTGGTCGGAAAGTCAGATGGAAAATGTCCGATCGGACCGTGTTGTCGGATAATACAACCATGTGTGGGCTCCATCTGACTTTTTCCGTCGGAATGTCAGACCAAAGTTTGAGAGCTGGCTATAAAATTTTCTGACAACTTGATCTGATCGGACTTTGTCCGATCGTTTGTACAGAATTACGATTGGACAAAGTGCCGCGCATGCTCAGATCAAATTAGGAGACCAAGGCTACTAGCCCGAACGTAGTTCCGTCGTAACGAACTAATGTCACCACGTTCTGAACGATCGGTTTTTCCGACAACTTTGTCTGACAGTGTGTATGCAACATCAGTTTCGGACAAAATCCGTCTGAAAAAATCCAACGGATTTTGTTGTCGGAATGTCTGACCGTGTGTTCAAGGGCTTACAGTTAAAAGATTAAATTCCAGGTATTGATATTTTTTTACATAGTTACATTGGTCCAATCTGGACCAAAGTACATACACCATACCCGGCCAATGCCCCTGAAAGCTGAACATGACTGAAGCAGACACCGCTACTCCGGTGATCTCTACTAGCTTCTGGGTCTCAAGCGGAGAGGCTGCCCTGCTGCATTATTAACACAGGTCATCAGTCGCTTGCCAAGGGCTCCATTCAGAGTGCTTTGCAATCCCTGAATGAATGCAAAGCGTCCTCTGATTGGACACGGGGCGACTGCACAGCATGGCACCAGGAAAGTGGAGATCACTGGAGAAGCAGGGTCTACTTCAGGGATATTCCATTTCCTGGAGAATTAGCCAGGAATGGCAATATACCTTGCTACATCAACCCAAGCTGGACCAGAGCAACTTATGTAAAAATACCCATACCTGGAATTCCACTTTAAGGCTCTTTTCACGCTGCTGCGACTTGAGAGCTCAAAGTTCCACCTGCATTAATCGGTGCAATTCACGTCGCAGCGGCTTAGCAAAAGGTTTCTGCACTACTCTGGGGCAACCTCACCATGACTTGTATTGACTTCTATTCAAGTTGCATGGAAGTCACCTGGCACAGTCACACCTCCAGTGTGAATCGAGTCTTAAGTGCCCGTTCGCACAGGGGCGACACGACTTGCAGCGCGACTCACAGATGCAACCGGCACACGACTTCAGCAGCGACTTGCAAAAGGACTACTGTATAGAAGTCAATGCAAGTCGCCTGAAGTCGCACCAAAAATAGCACAGGAACCTTTTTCTAAGTCGGAGCGACTTGAGTCGCTCCGACTTAGAACGGTTCCATAGTACAGAACGGAGCGTGACTTGTCAGGCGACTAAGTCGCCTGACAAGTCACGGTAGTGTGAACGGGCACGCATTGTAACTAAAAGGCAAAACTTTTGTTTTGGCTAGGTGTGCAGAGGAATTAGAACACCTGTCAGTTTTTATTGCAGTCTGTGCACCCATTAGGGAGATTCTCCATTTGTCCCATTTACCATTATCATTGAAAGAAAATCCCAAACTATGGGTTGTCCCTGGAAAAGCAAGAGGGGAACATTTCAATGGGTAAACTAATTCTGATGGACTGGGGGTCCCTAAGGGTTTCCCTTAAAGTGGTAGTATGGTCGATTTTTTAACTTTTACCTACAGGAAAGCCTATAATAAGGCTTACCTGTAGGTAAAAATAATATCTCCTAAACCTGTACGGTTTAGGAGATATTCCCCTCGGTATGCGCCGCTGACTGCAGCGGCGCATGCGCACAAGGGGGTTCTCTCCGTGAAAATCCGGCAGCGCTCGTGCGGCCGGACTGAAATCTCCTGCGCGCATGCGCGGGAGTGGCGATATCGCGGCTCCGGCCACTCACAGCGCCGGAGCCGCGATACCCGGAAGAGACGCCGAGGGAGCATGTCGGTTCCCTCGGCGTGGATCGGGCCAGATGTCGGGGCCTCGTTCTAAGGTAAGTATTTCATAATGAGCTAGTATGCGGTGCATACTAGCTCATTATGCATTTTGCTTTGCAGGTTTAAAAAAAAAAAAAAAAAAAAAAAGAATTGCGGGTTTACTACCGCTTTAATTTGCATGGATTTCCTCTCACTTCCTGTTTTGGCTATGGGACAGGAAGTGAAGGTAAATCTCCCCAATGGGCACAGATGGCAAAAAATAAACCAATGGGGTAGAACCCTCACTAAGGCCCCATTCACACCTGAGCGTTTTGCAGCTTGAAGCTACAAAACGTTGGAGGGGAAAAAAAAATAAAAAATAAAATCTATTATTCTCAATGGAGATGTTTCATACCTCCACTCCATATCGCCTGAAGCTCAAACAAGTTCTGGAATCTTTTTTGTCACTCAAAATCGGGCAGATTTTGGCATTTTTTCTTTTTTACATTAGTGACCTTTTGTCCTGCACAAAATCGTGGCGAAGTGCGCAGCAAAATCCTGGTAAAATTGCGCGATTTTCTCCCTGAAAACGCTACGTTCAGGTGTGAATGGGGCCTTAGGCTCCATTTACATGTATACGTCTTCAAAGTTGTGCTGACATTGGATGGGTGCAACTTGGATACATCTGTTGCATTGTATAGCATTCAGGTATGACTTTCATGCAACTTTTGAGAGTTAATAAATCTACGGCCCTCAAGTTCCTTGAAAGTCAGACCATGAACTACTTTGCAAGTTACATGTACTGTATATGAATGGTTATTGGAAAACATGAGGAATGACTTGCTATGCGACTTTGATGTACAGAGTTGTAGGACAAGTGCCACAAGTGTGAATGGACCCTTCCTCTATCCAAAATGAAAACCATAATTTGCCTATTGGTCTACTTTAAGAGTTTAAATCTATTTCAAGAAGTGCAATTGTTAACATCCCATTTGGTTCCGCCATTACAGCTATAGGCATATGCAATGATAACTTTACCGGTGGTCGTCCAAGGGTTGGCTTCTGTCCGGCACATCCTGGGCTAGGTCCTTGCGGTGTAGTAAAAAGCATCAACTCTGCCTCACTGAGGCCAGGGTTCAAAGGTCCATCTACAGGAACATCTGGAGTGGATATGATCACAATCTGTTGTTCGGCCACATGAATGGTGCCTGCTTCCCAAACGGTTCCTAGCTCGCCTTCCAAGCAGCCATAGGACACCCCAAAGTCCTGGGACATGATCAGAGGGGTTATTCCCTCAACCTTGCAGTCCATCCAGGTGCCATGTCCTCAACACTAGAAAATCTGTTGAGCCTACATTGGGTTCCCAAACTGGAACTTGCTCTGTGAATCAAAGTTTCAGACTGAATAAACACTTCTGGCAACAGGTGGCCAATTGTAAAAAATGAACAAGTTGAGGAACACTTGGGGAGGCAATAAAGAAAACAGCTTTGGAATCCTTTAAAAACACTGGGACTCAAAACTTGGGCCAATAAACAAGCTCAGCTATTCATTAAAAAGTCAGTAAGTCAACCTCAGAGCAGGAAAGGGGGCTAGACACTCGTTAAAAAGTTCACTCCTTAGTCTGGTAGAGACAATGATGTGCAAAAAAAAAAAAAATTTGCACAGTGCTGTAAAAACTCTGTCAGCACAACAAGCAATTAAAATCAGCTATTGAATCCAGTCCTGTGTGTGCAAGCTGGTGCCGAAATATTCCAAAGTGCAAGGGACCTTTAAATGTAGTCTTGGCTGGATGCAAGGCAAAACAATGCAATGGGGCAGATGTCCAAAAAAAACAGGGCAGGGTCAATCATAAGCAATATGATGGTGCAGCATACAAAAAAGGCATGCGGCTCCAATCGGGGTTGATGCAGCGTATGTCCACAAATAGTGTATCAATCCAAAACAGTGCAGTGGTGTAGCATAGGGCCAATAATGATGCAGCGTCAATCCAATAGGCTGCAGCATAGATTAGAAACAATGCAATGATGCGTCATCAATTCAAAACAATGCAACGATGCAGCGTACATCCAAAAAAATGGTGCAGCATCAATCTGAAACACTGCAGCAGTGCAACATATATGTAAAACAATGCACTGGTGAAGCTTTAATCAGAAGGGGATGCAGCATCAATGTGAAACACTGCCGCCATGCAACATAAATCCAAAAGAATTGCACTGTTGCAGTGTCAGTCCAGAAGGAATGCAGCGTCAATCCAAAGCAATGCACTGGTGCAGCATCAATCCAAAAGGACGCAGCATAGATCTGAAACAATGCAATGGTGCAGCGTCCATCCAAAAACTGGTGTAGCTTCAATCTGAAACGATGCAGCGGTGCAATATAAATCCAAAACAAGGCACGGGTGCAGAGTCAGTTCAAAAAGGATGCAGCACCAATCTGAAGCGATGCACTGGTGCAGCGCCAGTCCAAACAATGAAACGTCCTTCCAAAAACAGCACAACATCAATTGAAAACCATGCAATGGCACAGGGTCAATCCAAAAGGGGTGCAGTATCAATCCAAAGCAATGCAACGATGCAATACCAATCCAAAGGGTTGCGGTATAAATCTGAAACGATGCAAAGCTGGGGAATTCATCAAAAAAAATGACGTGTTAATCCAAAAACAATGCAACGATGGGGAAGGCATCCAAAAATGATGCAATGGTGCAGCATAGATGCATTAATAAAAGTTGCAATTGAGTTCTAAAGGTGAATCAGTCCAGGTTCCAATGTAATGCGAAGGTGCAGAATACAGCTAAAACTAATACAGCAAGCAAAAAAATAAAAAAAATGAAAGCTGAAACTATTTGCTTATGAAAAGGAAGCACCACTCTGCAGAAAATAGTTGGCAATGATAGGAGGCACCAATGCATGCACAAGATTAAAATGTCTCTTTGAATAAAGTTGCAATGATTGAACAAAAAAAAAAAAAAAACTTTTTTCAGGGCTGCAGATCTGGAGCAGAGGATGGCATGAAAACCTCAATAAACATGCACGCCAGGTACTCAGGCCGTCCAATAAAAGGTCAGTCTTCTGTCCGGAGGTGAGATCTGGAAGTGCTAAAAGTGCACTGCCGGCAGGCTAAAACAACACACAAGCCGGATTTGTTGTGAAAAGTTGAAACAACTTTAGGCCAGATTCCATAAGGCTCATAGGAGATCTCCGGATAAAATAATCAATGGGGGAATCCTTCTCGCCGTCTGTATCACAGAAGACCGGACCGGTAACCGAGCCCCCGCCCCGGGATCGCTATTGTTTTCTCCTCTCCAGCTGATCCCCGGATCCCCCAGCGCTCGCCCATTTACGCGCCAATTCCTTTTTTGCCGCGAAACCTGGGGCTCGCGTCACCGGCGTCTCGCCATTGGTTGACGGGGTATACGAGAGGCGCGCCATTGGCTGAGCAAGCGTTCGAACGAGGAGGGCGGGAAAGGGACGCTTTGAGTGGCACTGGGTTGGGCCAATGGGACGGCGGAGAGGAGCAAAACAAGGACGGGGATTGGAGAAAAATGCGTGGGCGGTGGGTGGAGACTATTTCCTGACAGGAAACAAACTTTAAGAGAGCGTATACACAGGGGAGGATTGAATGGGGAGTGACATATGTGTGCCAAAGAGCTGGGTCAGGTCACCTAGGCTGGCAGCTGTGCAGACACAGGCTGGAGAATATTCATCACAATGGCTGCTGAAACGTGGCTGGTACCACAAAGTCATTGAAAGCATTGAAAAGCGAATGGTAGAATGAAAGGCGAAATTCTCCTGTACAGAGAGGACTTTACACACACAAACGTATAAATAAATAATACCGCTCTAATAAAGTTATATGAATTCAAAATCTATATTGTCCATTTATTGCAGTTTCCTGTCACACACTGACAACGCTAAGCCATTTCCTCACAATTAGCAGAGGCGTTGTCAGCTGGCTACCAGGCCTATCAGGTAGGCAACCTAATGGCCAACTAAAAGAGCGCACACAGCGGGCTGACAACTCCGCTCCTTAGGCCCCTTTCACACTGGGGCGGTGGGAGCACCGGCAGTAAACCGCTGCTATTTTTAACAGCAGCTTCACTGTCAATTTTGCGACGCTAGTGGGGCGCTCCCCCCGTTAGAGGCCGAAAAAAGGTTAAAACCACCGCAAAGCACTATGCCGGCGGTATAGGCATGCTGCCCCATTGATTTCAATAGGCAGGAGCAATATACACACCACTCCAAAGAAGCAGCTAGCAAAACCTTTTTTAGTGTCCTGCCAGCGCACCGCTCCAGTGTGAAGGCCCTCGGGGCTTCCACATTGGAGACACAGCAGCGGCTTTTTCAGAGCGCTTTGCAGGCGCTATTTTTAGCGCTGTAGCGCCTGCAAAGCGCCCCAGTGTGAAAGGGGTCTTATTGTGAGTTGGTGTCTTAGGCCTCATGTACACTGCTGCTGGTAAACGGACGTTCAGAGGCAGTTGAACATTTTTCAGCTGCCCCTGAACTCCAATGTTATCTTCTGCATACATGTACACAGGTTCATTTTAACCACTTAAAGCGGAAGTCTTTTTTTTTTAAAAGTCAGCAGCTACAAATACTTTTAAAGTAAGTACACTTACCTGTCCCAGGGTCCAGCAATGTCGGCACCCGATGCCGAAGCGTCCCTCGGTCCTTGGATACTGTCTTTGGTAAGGGAATCAGGAAATGAAGCCTTGCGGCTTCAGTTCTCGGTTCCCTACTGCACATGCGAGTCACGCAGCGCAATGAGAATGGTCCGCGCTGTCTCTGGGAACTGTGTCCCAGCAGACAGCGCGGTGGGACAGGAAGAGGCGAAGACTTCCGCAGGACAGGTATCTGCACCCACCTCTCCCTGAAAGGTGACAAATGTGACACCGGAGGGGGGGAGGGTTCCGAAAAGCGGAGGTTCAATTTTTGTGTGAACCTCCGCTTTAAGGACCGAGCCGCTTTTTGAGATTTGTTGTTTACAAGTTAAAATAATTTTTTTTTGTTAGAAAATTACCTGGAACCCCCAAACATTATACTTTTTTTTTATAACACCCTAGAGAATAAAATGGTGGTCATTACAATACTTTCTGTCACACCATATTTGCACAGCGGTCTTACAAGCGCACTTTTTGTTGGAAGAAATACACTTTTTTGAATTAAAACATAAGAGAGCAGTAAAGTTAGTAAAATTGTTTTTTTACATTGTGAAAGATAATGTTACGCAGAGTAAATCGATACCCAACATGTCACGCTTTAAAATTGTGCCCACTCGTGGAATGGCAAGAGACTTTTACCCTTAAAAATCTCCATAGGCGACATTTAACCTCTGGGCGTCCACGCTATAGCCGAAAGACGGCCACAGTGCGGACCTGAATTTCTGGGAGGCCATCGTATGACGCGCCCTGCGGATCTGTGATCACAGAGTCACTAAGACTTGGATAATCACAGATCCGAGTAAGGGGCCAGTCCCAGCCCCTTACCACGTCATCAGCTGTCAGCCAATGACAGCTGATCACATGATGTAAACAAAAGCTCGTAATCATTTTTTTTTCTCCTCACGCTGACAGCGCGAGGAGAAAAAAAAAACAATCACCTGCTTATGTGCAAGGGACATCGGTCCCGAAGAGGAAGTGACAATTATGCCTCAGATTGTGCCACCAGTACCCCCTGTCAGTGCCACCTGCCAGTGCCCACCAGCGCCACCTATCAATGCCCACCAGTGGTGCCAATCAGTGGCACCTAGCAGCGCTGCCTATCAGTGTAACCAACCAGTGCTGATCAGTGCCCAATACTGCCACCCATCAGTGTCCATCACTGCCACCCATCAGTGTCCATCGCTGCCACCTATTGGTGCCCATCAGTGCCGCCTCATCAGCGCACATCAATGAAGGAAAAAATTACCTGTTTGAAAATTTTTATAACAAAATATAAAAAAAAATACTTATTTAATATAAAAACCGCAGAGGCGATCAAATAGCACCAAAAGAAAGCTCTATTTGTGGGAAAAAATGATAAAAATGTTAATTTGGGTACAGTGTTGTATGACCGCGCAATTGTCATTCAAAATGCATCAGCGATGAAAGCTGAAAATTGTTCTGGACAGGAGGGGGGTTTAAGTGCCCAGTAAGCAAGTGGTTAAAAAATTCTACAGGCTGCATGTTTTGAGTTACAGAGGAGGTCTAGGGCTAGAATTATTTCTCTCGCTCTACCGATCATGTCGATACCTCACATGTGTGTTTTGAACAACGTTTTCATATGTGGGCGCTACTCACGTATGCGTGTTCGCTTCTGCATGCGAGCTCGACAGGACGGGGCGCGTTTAAAAATTTGTTATTTTTTTTCTTATTTATTTTACCTTTTATTTTTACACTGTTTTGAAAATAAAAATAAATTGGGTCACTTTTATTCCTATTACAAGGAAAGTAAACATCCCTTGTAATAGAAAAAAAAAAGCATGACAGGACCTTTAAATATGAGATGTGGGGTCAAAAAGACCTCACATCTAATGCAATAAAAATAAATAAATTGTCATTTAAAATTTTTTTTCTTTTTAAATGGCGCTTTAAGAGGTATGGACGGAAGTGACGTTTTGACGTCACTTCCGCTCTGCAATGTTAGGGGGTGTTTCAGACGCCAGACGCGGCTAAACGCCGGTACTGCATTTTCGTTTAAAAGTGTTTTTAAAGGCGCCCTATTTTTTTTACATTACAAAACGTAAAAATGATAGCAAATGATAAAAAACCACAAAAAATATATATATTTGAAAAACTTGTAATTGTTTGCAATGCTTCATAGACCATTTATATGCCCCTAATGAGCCCATGATCCCATCCAATACACCACTAGCATTGCTGTTAGCCAAAGTAGTAGTGGAAGTTGACCTATATGGTATTAGATTTGAACCAGATGACCCCACCATTGAGCTTCACCCCCGACTTGGATCAGACCAAAATGAGGGACATTGAGGGGCATTGCTCTAAATCAGGGACAGTCCCTCCACATCAGGGACAGTTGGGAGCTATGTATCAGGGGGAGCAGCACTCACAAGGTTTTTTACCAAAAAACCTTATGCCTTTATAACCACTTTAACCCCTTGGATCCCACAGTAGTGTGCCACAACCAAGTGCTTTGCATGCAGTTGCGTGGTGGGTGCAAAGCAGTACAATTTACTTGAATGGGTCACGATTGGTGGGCGCCAGGTGGTATAGTTCCTGCTGCAGCTTGTGTACATGCCTCTGCAGCTCAAGCGTGATTAGCTGGGTGTGGGCGTAAAACCTCAGCTCAATCTCAGGGCTTAACCATCCCCCAACCACTAGTGTGATAGAAGCCATACAGTGCTGTCAAGGACATGCATGCACCCTAGGGTTGCCACCTGTCGGGGATTCACCCAGACAGTTTGGGTTTGGAATCATGCGTCTGGGTTTCAAACTGCCTGAAACCCAGACACATTATTCAGACAGGACTATGGCCTTCCAGCAGGGTTGCTGGCTCCAGTTGTCTAAGCTGAGAGCATCTGTTACACCTATTTCACACTGCCCGCGATCCATCACCCCCCCCCCCCCCCCCCAGGCTGATCCGTCCCTCCTATCATGTCCCGGCTCTGCCATCCTCACTAAGAGAAACAGGCAATGGAGCCTTGCGGCTTCAGTGCCTGTTTCCTACTGCGCATGCGCGAGTCGCGCGGTGCTTTGTGAATGGGGCGCGCTGTGTTCTGAGCCACACACAGTTCCCAGAACACAGCGCTCCCCATTCTCCATAAGACAAAGCGAGTAGGAGAAGACTGGAGATCACCGCCAAGTAGGAAGAGGCAGATTAGGAAGACTGCCTAGCAACAGGTGTTTCTGGTAAGTTAAAAAAAAAAGTTTCAAATGTTTTTTTTTTTACATTTTTTAAAGAATATTAATGCTATTTTTTTATTTTAGGGTGGCCCTCCACTTTAACTTCATGATTAGAAATGTTGTTTAATTGCAAAATATATGTATAGTTTATACTATAAAAAAAAAATTGCTGTGCTCCGCTAAAGTGTTTGGGTTTGACTTGAAGAAAAGGTGGCAACCCTAATATACCCTCAGCCAGCACTGTCCACTGAGTGACTGTTTTTGCCAAAGTCCTGGCAAATTTTGTAGTTTGTAATATGTTAGACATTTCTATTTTTAAAAGCAGTATATTGTATTTATGTAAGTACTTCAGGAAGGTCCCAGCAACAGGCAGCACCGGACGGCTCACTTAGTAGCTTGTTCTACATCAGGCTGAGCAATGTGAGCCGCTGATAAGAGAGGAATGACACATCACTATTTACAGAATACATATATACACTGTATATTGTCTATATAGAGCAAGGTCATGGAACGCGGGTATTGTGACCTGAAAGTGAAGCCACACGTCACACGCAGCTCTGTTCTACCACGGCTCATGGGCAGCATAAAGGAATCTCGTTGTTACAGAAACATGGAGGCGACCATGGCGGACCTCCTTCTGAAATGTTAGTTGCCTGACTGTTATGCAAATGCCTTGGCTTTACCCCTTTCCCTGCCACCCAGGCGTCGCTTTAAAAAGTTTTAAATGCCCAGGGGCAGGAAAGATTGGCCAATCACGTGACCAACGCGATTGGCTGCCACGGTAGTCACATGGTCAGAAGTTGGTCTCACCGGCTTCCAATCATTAACAGGGACCATGAACTGTTTTTTACAATTCGGTCTCTGTGCTGGGAGCATGCTTTTAGCACAGAAACATCGGCCATCCAGCAACAAACATGTCCTGTAGGGCGTTACAACCCGGTCGTAAATTGGTTAATAGAGGTTCGGGATTTTAAATGAAGCATGTACCTGGACTCAAAAAACACACTGTGCGCCTGTAAAATGTTTTTATTGAACATATAAAGATAATGTACAGATAAAGCTAGCCTTCACTTTGGCGTGGTACCTCTGGGGTTTCACACACCAGTTGGATATTTTGTTCACTGGTGTGGTTAGGTGGCATCATGATGGGCTTAATTCGGTCTGTTTTATCTATTGTGATGGTTACATAGTTAGTAAGGTTGAATAAAGACACCAGTCCATCCAGTTCAACCTGAGTGAGTGTCTACCCCTATGCCTGTACATTGCACACTCACATTGGTCCCTACCCTCAAGGAGCCCACAATCCAAGGTCCCCATTCATATACTAGGGACAATTTTGGACAACAGCCAATTAACCTACCTGCATGTCTTTGGAGTGTGGGAGGAAACCGGAGTACCTGGAGGAAACCCATGCAGGCACAGGGAGAACATGCAAACTCCAGGCAGGTAGTGTCATGGTTGGGATTCAAACCAGTGACCCTTCTTACTGCTAGGTGAGAGTGCTAACCGTTGGTTAGTTAGTTTCCTTCCATTTTATCACCATCTTTCTCTCCTGTTTTGAGCACATCTTACTTCTTATGCCGCGCACACACGACCGGACTTTCCATCAGACTAGGTCCAACGGAATCAGTCCGTCGGACAATCCGACCCTGTGTGGGCTAATCCGATTGTTTTTCGTTTAAAAAAAATCAGACGGACCTAGAAATAGAACATGTTTCAAATCTGTCCGGTGGACTCAATTCCTATCAGGAAAACCATTCGTCTGTGTGCTGGTCCGACGGACCAAATACAACACAAGGGCAGCTATTGGCTACTGGCTATTGAACTTCCTTTTTTAGTCCCGTCTTACGTCATCACGTTCAAAACGAACTGACTTAGTCTGTTTGTGTGGATAAGTCCGTTCATTCGGAAAGTCAGTCGGAACTCCACCGAAAGTCCATGGGACCTAGTCTGCCGGAAAATCGGGTCGTTTGTACGCGGCTTTAGGTTCATACCCAGGTTATCTCAGCACTTATATTATCATCAATTTTTTCACACGAGTTCACCACCATTGTAGTTGTGGTTGGCGAGTTATACTCTACCACTCTTCCCCAGGTGGGGAACACACTCCCTAACACACCTTACCTTCTTACACCACCTGATGCCAAGCCTTGGTATATTTCTGCCTCAGCTCCCATGAAACTTGATGTTCCCAGTCCACCTTGTGCCTGCCACCACGTGCCACACCCACTGCCCATTTTTGTAAGTATTGGCAGATGTGGTTACTCAATTTATCTGCTTTTTTTATATTTTAATTTTTAGTCAGACTGATGTTCATTATATCTATACATACTATATAGATATTCCTGTCACATACGCTCCTGATAAGTGGACATATCCACGAGACGTGTCAAGCTTTCTCTGATGCTACAGTTATATAATCATACACAATTATATTTACATACTTTTTACCAACATAAGCCCTTATACACACGACCGGACTTTCCGACAGAATAGGTTCGATGGAATAATTCCATTGGATATTATGATCGTATGTGAAAAGTGTGGTGTGCATTTGTATTCAGCCCCCTTTACTCTGGTACCTCTAAAGCCTCATACCCACGATCAGACTTTGTACAAACTTTCCTGTGGATTTTTGTACAAAAGGCGTTGGCCGAGAACTTGTATTGCATACACACGGCAGGACTTTTCCAGCCAACTTTCACCAAATCACGTGGTTTTTCTGCTCTTTACCGCCACCTTTGGTCAACTTCTGTATTGTTGTCTGATCTTTTGCATTGGTTCTGAGCTTATGTGTTTGTACTTTGTACAAAAGTCCTATGGTTTTCTGTACACACAATCGGACTTTGCTCCATCGGACTTATGTTGCCAGAAAGTTTGTCCATTCGCACAGCCAACAAAAGTCCGATGAAAACCGAAAAAGTTTGTCTGATGGAGCGTACACACGGTCGGATGTTACCTTAGAACAGCTAATTTGCATGTTTGTTTGTTGTCAAAAAGTCCGAAAGTGTGTATGGGCCTTAGGATTGCCCTGTATTTGGCTCCATCCATCTTCCCATCAGCTCTGACCAGCTTCCCTGTCCCTGCTAAAGAAAAGCATCCTCACATGATGCTGCCACCACCATGTTTCACAGTGGGGATGGTGTGTTCAGGGTGATGTGAAGTGTTCGTTTTTCACCACACATGGCGTTTTGCTTTTAGGCTAAAAAGTTGGTCTCATCTGACCAGAGCCCCTTCTTCCACATGTTTGCTGTGTCCCCCACATGGCTTCTCGCAAACTGCAAACAAGACTTCTTATGGCTTTCTTTCATCAATGGCTTCTTCTCTTCCATAAAGGCCAGATTTGTGGAGAGCACGACTAAGCCCTTGTACACACGGTCGGACATTCTGCCAACCAAATCCGTTGGATTTTGCCCGACGGATTGTGTCCGAAACTGTTGCATACACACGGTCGGACAAGGTTGTCGGAAAATCCGATCATTCAGAACGCGATGTTATTTCGTTACGACGGGACTACGTTCAGGCTAGTAGCCAATAGCTTTGGTGTAGGAATTTGATCTGAGCATGCGTGGCACTTTGTCCGATCGGAATTCTCTACACATGATCGGAGTATGTCCGATCGGACCAGTTTGTCAGAAAATATTTCCAACAAGTTGGAAAATTGGGTCCGACGAAATCAGTCCGATGCATACCACACACAGTCGGATTATCCGACAACACGGTCCGATAGGACACATCCCGACGGATTCTCCGACCGTGTGTACAAGGGCTAATAGTTGTCCTGTGGACAGATTCTCCCACCTGAGCTGTGGATCTCTGTAGCTCCTCCAGAGTTACCATGGCTGCTTCTCTGATTAATGCTCTTCTTGCCCGGCCTGTCAGTTTAGCTGGACGGCCATGTCTTGGTAGGTTTGCCGTTGTACCATACTCTTTCAATTCACGGATCATGGATTGAACATTGCTGCATTTTTTTTTTTTTTTATAACCCAACCCGGCTTTAAACTTCTCCACAACATTATCCTTGACCTGTTTGTTTACTAAGTTTCTCTAACAAACCTCTGAGGGCTTCACAGAACAGCTGTATTGAGACAGATTAAATTACACACAGGTGGACACTAAATTAGGTGACTTCTGAAGGCAATTGGTGCTACTAGATTTTAGTTAAGGCCCGTACACACGCTCAGACTTTTTGACAACAAACATGCAAATTATCTGTTTTGAAGCAACACCCGACCGTGTGTACGCTCCATCGGACAAACGTTTTCGGTTTTCATTGTACTGTTGTTGGCTGTGCGAACGGACAAACTTTCTGGCAACAAAAGTCCGATGGAGCGAAGTCTGATCGTGTGTACAGAAAACCATAGGATTTTTGTACAAAGTACAAACACATAAGCTCAGAACCAATGCAAAAGATCAGACAACAATACAGAAGTTGACCAAAGGTGGCGGTAAAGAGCAGAAAAACCACGTGATTTGGTGAAAGTTGGCTGGAAAAGTCCTGCCGTGTGTATGCAATACAAGTTCTCGGCCAACGCCTTTTGTACAAAAATCCACAGGAAAGTTTGTACAAAGTCTGATCGTGGGTATGAGGCTTTAGAGGTACCAGAGTAAAGGGGGCTGAATACAAATGCACACCACACTTTTCACATATTTGTAAAAAAAAATGCTGAAAATAATTCATAAATTTTCCTTCCTCTTCATAATTATGTACCACTTTGTGTTGGTCCACCACATAAAATACATTTACGTTTTTGGTTGTAACATGACAAAATGTGGAACATTTCAAGGGGTACAAATACTTTTTCAAGGCATTGTATGCGTTAGGTGATCCTAAAAGGGTTATGACCTATTAGCAAGAAATAAGGAATTTGATTGGTCTCTCTAGAAAACGAAACTTCTATGTTCCATTTTTCTATTTCACTGTTTTTATTTTTTAACAAGCCCTCTAAAAGTTATATTTTGCCCAGATCTTGTTCTGCATGTAATCCATATACTTTTCAGTATTACTGCTAAATAAATTGGTGTCTCCCAAAAGATGATCTACTTTGTTATCATGGATTTTGCTCCCATAACCATTTGTAAACTTTGCAGAAAAAATAAATAAAAATACATAATAAAAAACTAATTAAAAAAAAAAAAAAAAAAAAACACACCACACAAGACTTTTTATTTGCAATATTTAGATTTATTAAAAATTATTTAATGCTTAATATTTACAATTTTCACTCATTCAAAAAAAAAATAATAATAATAATAATAATATTATAAAAGTTTTTTCACTAGAAAGGCATCATAAAAATTATGTGAAATATTAATAGGAAAACTTGACATGGTCTAAAATGTTTCAACATGCAGCAACATGTTTTAAAGGGTCCCTCTGAGCTGTACAGTACTATCACTTATTGCTCAGGGAACAAATGTGGGATATTGACAATCATTTGTAGACGTAAGGCTGCATTCACACGGGCGTTTAGTCATGTTGCTTAACTCAGCGGCAAGAATCCAGCAATTCCTGCGGCTTTGATTGACAGCTGTGTGCAGAGAGTCGCAGCTGCAGAGCCCATGCAGTACAATGACACGCAGCCGCAGCTATTCGCGTGCGTTCCCACAACCGATTACAGCGGCCGCAGCTATCCACACACAGCTGTCAATCTCAGCAGTAGAAAAAAAAAGTAAATTCTTGCAGCTGGGATTTGCAGTGTACAAAAACCACATGTGCAAATGGAGCCTAACAGGGTTGCACTGATACCGTTTTTTTTATTGAAGAATACGAGTACTGATACTTTCGGTCAAGTACTCATCTATACAGAGTACCCATACTTTGCGGCGCCATTTGCATAAACACCAAAAAAAAAAATTGTTGCAAATTGTTGCAAAGAATCAAATGCGATTTGAATAGGAGCGAAAAGAGATTCCTGTGTGAAATGCAAGCGATTCCTGTCTGAAACGCATGCGATTTCCCTCCTGCGTGTGTGTATGGAGGGGAAAAAGCCATCTAGTGGGCAGTTTAAAAAGAAAAAAAAAGTTAGAACTGACAGTACATATCTGGCCACATGCAAAATAATCTACATAGGTGTCCCGGTCCGCAGAAGACAGCAAACCAAGGCCTCTGGAGGTGCTCAGAGGGCTGGAGGAAAAGTTCCAGGACCCTGTGTAGGTATAGGGTGGAAGGAGTGTCAGCTTGGGAGCAGACCTCCTCTACATCTCCTGCAGCCCTGTGAGCACCTCCAGCGGCCGTGATTTGCTATCATCCGTGGACCGGGACACCTATGTAGATCATTTTGAATGTGGCCAGATATGTATTGCGAGTTCTAACATTATTTAAACTGCCTAGCTAGCACTTTTCCCTTTCAACACAGACACACACACACACAGGTGGTGGGGGAATTCGCATGCATTTCAGGTAGGAATCTCACCGCATTCCTGTTCAAATCACCTGCAATTCTTTGCAGTACGATTTGCAACAATTTTGTATTGACTGCAAAGTATCGGTTTCAGTAACGCGAGCAGTGAATTGGAAAATGTTTTAGATTAGTACCCATTTAAATTAATCAATATCATTTATAAATGCATGCTGGACAAAAGAAAGCCTAAGTGTAAAAGACTAAGGCCCCCATACACACTATTAGATTTTCTGCAGATTTTTTTCTTCAGATTTACCAAAACCATGTAGTGCAAGGGCCTGTCTGATTGCATACACATTGAAATTCTTAAAGCGGAGGTCCACCCTAAAATGGACCTCCGCTCATCGGAATCCCCCCCCCCCTCCGGCGCCACAATCGGCACCTTTCAGGGGGGAGAGGGGTGCAGTTACCTGGTACGTTACGCCCCTTTCCGCAAGCGCCCGCCCCCTTCAGCAAGTGCCCCGCTGCCTGCTGGGAAACACACAGCTCCCAGAGGCAGCGGGGACCGTCCGGATTGCGCCGCGCGGCTTGCGCATGCGCAGTAGGGAACCGGGAAATGAAGCCGAAAGGCTCCATTTCCTGATTCCCATACCCAAGATGGCGGCGGCAGGACCCGATAGACGAGCGAGCGATCGGCTTCGGGTGCCGACATCGCGGGCGCGCTGGACAGGTAAGTGTCACTATTTAAAAGTCAGCAGCTGCAGTATTTGTAGCTGCTGGCTTTAAAAAAAAAACGCGGAGTCCCGGTGGACTCCCGCTTTAATGTTTGACCTCATATTATATGTTTTTTTGGAAAATCTGAGGACAAAAATCTGCAGAAAATCTGATAATGTGTATGGGGTCTAATGACTCTTAAACAAAAAGTCCTCCCTTGCAGTGGGGCTGCACCCTGTCTGCCAGAGAAGTGGCGTATCAAGCAAGTGCTTACTGTCCCTCTAGACAGAACAAGCAGTTAAAAGTACATGTAAACCCTCACCTTATAGAACAACCCATTCCATTTAAAATAAAAATGAAGGGCAAAACATTTGTGTATAGATATAATTATAAATGCCTCGTTCCTCCGTTTTTTTTTTTTTTTTTTTAAGTGATTACATACCATCTGTTATAAGCCGTTCAGAGAACTGGGGGAGGAGACAGCAGTGAATGGCTGTGTGGGAGAGGGGTGCTGATCATTGAAGGAGAGCAGGCTGGAGTTCCCAGCATAACCAGAAAACTGACCACGATGTGTTCTCATGCCTAGTGTGGTCAGTTTTTAATGGGAAAGCAGAGGGACTGGCAGGAAATCTAACAGAGATTTCACACAAAGGAAGTAATACAAAGATAACAGGATGCTTTTTTTCTTTAATACAAGTACATGGTACAGTAGGCAGATATCAGGAATATGAAATGTTGGGATTACATATTCTTCAACCCTTGCAGTGGGGCAGCATAGTGGCAAACACCTCCACCTAGCAGCATTAGAGTTGTTGGTTCCAATCCCAACCACAACACCACCTGCCTGGAGTGTGTCATTTCTCCCTGCGGGGGTTTCCTCCGGGTACTCCGGTTTACTCCCACACTACAAAGACATGCCGGTAGGTTCATGGGCTCCTGTCTAAAATTGGCCGTAGTATGTGTATGTATGTGAGTTTGGGACTTTAGAATGTAAGATCCTTGAGGGCAGGGACTGATGTGATGCACAATATATATGTGAAGCACTGCATAAATTGACAGCACTATACCTGTACCTGTATTAATAGCATGGGCACAGTCCCACTGCAAGATAGGACTTTGTTTCCCTGGAGTTGAGATTTAGGCTCCATGAACACTGGAGCGCATAAACAGTTACTTTTTGTAGCTTGGGCGTTATTTTTTTTTTTTTTTTTTACAGCCCATAAACTGCACTCTGTTATCCTATGTGTCCATGCACATATGAACATTTTTGAACTTTTATCAGCAGTGGAATTTATGGGCTGTTTTCTGAACGTCATAAAATTGAGTTCAGGAGTGTTTTTTCTGACCAGAAAAAACGCCAAACGCTCATAAACATCAATAAACGCTCAAAAATGCAGCTTGGCAGATTTTTGATCCATACAAAAAAAAAAAAAAAAAAAAAAAAAAAAAAAAACGCTATTGCAAAAACGGTAAAAAAACATTTAAAGACTCACTACAAAACTGCTGCCGCTTTTACACCATTATTATAACGTCCAGTGTGCATGGAGCCTTAGAGCTGGTCTAAACTCAAAGAACAAAAAGCAATATATTACAGGTTACCAGACTTTAGATTTGGTTGCGCTCGTTCATTCGTTTTTTTTTTTCCAGGCTTTACTTTTTTTTTTTTTTTTTTTTAAATATAAACTTAGGAATGGTGCTATTTGCAGAATTTACCAAGTTTTTTTTTTTTTTAAATATAAAGAAGAAAACGAATGCAGCCACCACTTCTATGGAGGGTAAGCGGCAATGTATTACATTTTTGTTTGAATATGCTTTAAAAGACACCAAAAAAAGCTTACTAAGCCAGCTTGCTTGGCCGAGAGCAGAACTGGAAGGGTAATGGTTTAGTGTAGGAGTTCTTACCCCTCACTGTATACAGATGAAGAAATTAAAAGGAAACCCGCACTGGGAAAAATGTAAAGAACGCCATTGCTGAAGCCATAGCTGAGAACGTTAGCTGTCAAGCTTCATTATTTTCTGCTTCGTTGGCCTGAAACAAACATGCAGACCAGAGCGAAGTCAGAACCTCCGATCTTTATCCTCATTCTGTGCCATTCTCAGCAATTACTGAAACCACTGGATGAGTAGGACACTGCCAGGCAACTAGCATTTTTAGAAGGTGGAGTGAGCAATGGCAGTACTGGTTCCCCTTAAAAAGGACAGGACTTACAAACATGAATTCAATCGCTCTGCATTCCCATGAACATTCAATTAATTATCCACAGGCGTGTGATGTACATCCCCCATTTCACTTCAATCCAGAAACAATTCCTTTCCATACACTTATGTGCCTTAAAATCGCAGCGTATTGCCGTATACCGCTCTAAGAATAAATAGCGTACAAAGACAAGCATCCGATTCTCAACCGTTTTACTATTTCACCAGGTTATGGAAATATTATTATATTGCCCCTCACATTTAAGGCCACATTCACAAATGATTGCGGGAGAAAAAAAAATGCTGCGATTTCAAAAGCCTGCAAAACACGACACGCGTTTTCGATACCATTGCTTCCAATGGCACCCCAATCGCGCCGTCACTGTCACGTTGCAATTGCGGCAAATTGCGCCGCTGTCACCCCAAAAGAAGCTTATGTTCCCTTTTAGCTCAGTTCACACCTGAGCGATCTGAATCGCGAGTGAAATTGGCTGCGATTCTGCCCGCAGTTCTAAATCGCGGCAGGTCGCTTGTGCAATGCCATTACTTTTTAACGGCACCCCCAATCGTGGCGCGATTTTTGCCACGTGATAAATCTAAAAAGGAGCAGAAGCTTATTTTGAGCGTCAGCATCGCAGCGCGATTTATTACGGCTGGGTATGATTGGGGTAGCATTAAGAAGTCATGGCATTGTACAAGCATCTCACAATTTGCTGCGATTTCACAGGTGTGAACGGAGCCTTAGAGGCGGGTTACGATTTACTGTGTGACAATCGCAGAAAAATTGCAGCATTATTGAGCTGCCATTACAACTAATGGCATTGCAAACGTTTCATGCGTTTTGCAGCTATTTAAAATAACAGGGCAGAATTGCGCCAATCGTGCCCGCGATCATGTGTAAAGGCAGCCTAAAGCAGATGTTTAACTTGCTCATATTTTACCCTCCCTGGCTCCTCCTTTCACCTCTTCAACAAACCATTATAACATTTAACAAAACCTTTCCTTTTTCATGCCAATTTTTTTTTTGATCCAGCGACATCACTTGGCTGTGAGACAGCAATAATAACCTAATCCTTCCACTGCTGAAGTCATTACTCTGCTCTCTCCTCCAATCAGCAGGCTCCCATTATTCGCCTGACAGTGCTGTGCAATAAAGCAAAGCCTGGCTCATAACGCTAATTTTCTATCTATCCAGCCAAAGTCTCGCCGTGCATGGGGATTTTAGGAATTCAATACAAAAATTTGGTTACTCGGTTATTCATCGTTATTTAAATAATGGAACATGTGGCTACCAGAAATTGTTTCGTATATGTAATTATCATTAACAACTTATGTTTTGTATCTATGCAAAGAAATAAAGAATTAAAAAAAAAAATACAGTTAGTTTGTTAAAGTGGGGTGCCCCCTAAAAAAAAAAAAAAATAAAAAAAAAAAAAAAGAATTTAAAAAAGTCAGCAGCTACAAATACTGCATCTGCTGACTTAATAAATCGGGCACTTGCCTGTCCCAGGGTCCAGTGATGCAGGGGAACGAAGCTCCCCCTCGTTCCCCGCTCCGCTCGCAGCGCCGGCATTCTTACCGTGGGCACCCGGCTGTGGCTTCACAGCCGGGCACCCACAGCGCGTGCGGCGCAAGTGATGTCACCAGCCCGGGCATTGAAGAAGGCAGATTACCCCCTAGCAACGGGCATTTAGAGGCGATTAAATTTTTTTTTTTACCAATTATTATTATTTTTTTCTCTGAATTTTCAGCTATTTTTTTGGTGGCAACACCACTTTAAGAAATGCATTAAAGTATTACTAAACCCACGACAGTAAAATGAGTGTGTATATACACAGTAAAGCATGCTTGTTATACTCACTGAGGAACCTAAGGGGTTAATTTTTTGTATTGTGTAAAAAGGCTGTTTGGTCCTGTCTTCTCTGATCCTCCCCTTCTTGCACCGTCTCCAAAACATGTCTGGATAAGACAATTACTGGAGTCAGGCTGCACATGCTCAGTTTGGTGTGTGTTGCTAGAGAGTTTTTTTTTTTTTTTTCTTGGGAGAGCACATGTGATCAGCACAGGGCCAATCCGCACTATCCAGACAGAGACTCAGGGGTCCTGCATCCTGATAGGGCAGCCAGTGCAGTATGAAAACTTCTCCTAGAAGCTTTAACCAGACACTAATAGAAGTCACAAGACTGCGATATACTGCCGATGAGAAAAGGGATTTACATTTACTAAAATAATTGCATGTCCATGTTCTGTGTACTGTGGGAGAGCAGTTATAGTGAATGCAGGGTCCTGGGTTTAGTAACACTTTAAATACTGTTCTATAATGCCTGCTCAGAGTTCAGCTTTAGCCTTGGTTCACACTGCTGTGACTTGTGCCACATAAAGTCACGTCATAAAAAAAAAAAAAAAATGTCAAGTCAAGAGTCAGTCCTTAGTGGACAAAGTCACATGACAAGTGAAAACACATTTCAACGGCGGCCGTTCCAATCAATGCGACTCAAGTTGCAGCAACTTTTAAGAAGGTTGCTGCATTACATGCGACTTAGAGACATGAAAAAAAAAAAAAATCGAACTGCAGCGTTGCACTGGAAATCGCACACGGGGGTCACAGCACTGTGAACCAAGGCTCACACCTGTACCAAGAATAAAATGTACAAGTTTGCAGCCATGGCAGTCAGAAAACCAGATCTGCATAATTATTAAGGGCTCATGCATACTGCAGCTCAAAGGAGCTCAAAGAAGCAGCTCCTGCAGGCTTTTGGGCGCCTATTTTTTTCTGGCTGGAAACTGCCAATGTGTCCATGCAAACTATGGCTTTTTCAGGCATATGCTCCTACAGGCAGAACCACCCCCCACCCCCGCCCACCAAACTCACCTTTTTGAGAGGAGCTAGTGCCCCAAAGAGCTCAAAGAAGCTCGAAAACACGTGAAAACGTTTGTTGCAACTTTTTGTCTTGTTTATACACAGTGGTTACGAAAATACTAGGAGGGTTTGTGAAAAAAACAAAAACAAAACAAACGCTTATACTCAAAAAAGCTCAAAGGAGCTTGAAGAAGCTCAATAAAACCGTGCACAAGAGCACAAAAAAAAAAAAAAAAACGCACAAGCTTCTTCAAGCTAAAATAAAAGCTCAAATGCCTGTAAAAGCAGCTTTTTCTTTTTTTTGAGTTGCGGTGTGCATGAGCCCTAAGGGTCGGTTTTTTATACAAGATTGAAGCCAGCAGATGAGCATGAATACATGCTGGAGATACACAGCTGAATACCTACAGATCAGAGGCACAGAATTAGTGCCGGTAATGACACTTCTAGTCACCTTGACCCTAGAGGAGGAATGCGAGTTCAGAATCCCCGGTCTTTACATTGAAGTTTCTGTTGTATTCTTGAAAGGCAGCAAACTGCTGGGAACTCAGCTGACATACAGCCATAAATACACGTCACTGATAAATGCATGCATGAGAAAATTAGATCATACTAAAGGCCAAAACTTTTTTTTTCCTATGTTGCATAGAGTGGGGGAAGGGTAGTTTCCAACTTGTGGCCCTTTGCTACTTGTTACGCAGCCCTCAGGCGCGGTTCACACTAGTGCGATGGCAGACAGACATAGCGTGCGATTCGCACCGCACTGCTGTGCAGATCACATGCGATTTCGGCCACTGTATGGCTGAAATTGCATCGCATTTGCACCAAAATGGTGCAGGACCCTTTTTTTTTTGGTCCTCACTGGAATCGGACCGGACCCATGCGATCCGAATCCTGCACCATTTCACAGTTTGCACTGCAATATGCTTATCGATCTGGGGGTGCCGTTAGCGTTACATGAACACTAGCAACGGTTCACAGAGCTCAGTGTGAACCACTGTGCGATTCAGGTAGATGTGGGAAGCCACACTGGATTCGCAGGGGTTCTCGCACCGCACCAGTGTGAACCGGGCCTCAGACCTCAGCAGTTGGTAATTGGGAGAGTAAGCATGGATTTGTATTGGGGCCAGTTCACACCATAGAAGTGAAGTCCGGATGCATTTCTGTGTGCGCGTTTTTTTTTTCTTTACGCATTTTTGATGCATTACAGCGCATTTTTCACTCCTCTTTTTTTTCTTAACATTAAATAAGGACATGCGAGTTCCAGTACATTTTTGATGCGTTTTACAGCATTCCACTACATTCCAGTGCAGGAAAATGTAGCACGTTCTACTTTTTTTCTGGAACTGGAGGCACTGGTGTGAACTATGCCATTGAAAACCATATAACCATGCGTTTTTGATGCAGAAAAAAAAAAAAAAAAAACTAGACCGCATATGGTGTGAACCGGCCCTTAGAGTAATAGCAGTTATCTCTTCTAGTCTCATGTAATATGTCCCTAGTCTCTCACTGTCTTCTGCGGCGTGTCTCTAACCAAACATGTCCCCCGTCCTTGACCAATTTTCTGCTCCAGTGTGTACACAGTCCTCCAGTCCTCTCTAGCATTGCCTACACCCAATTATGTGCGACCCTTCAGTGAGGTCAGGAGTCACAGTTGAAAGTCAACAACTGGTAAAACAGAGATAGAGGTAGAGAGGCGGCAACTCGTCTTTCCGAAAAAGTCACTTACTACATTGAGTGCAGTAGGGGTGCACCAAAAAAAAAATTGACGTCCTTTTTTCCCCACAAATAGAGCTTTCTTTTGGTGGTATTTGATCACCTCTGTGGTTTTTAATTTTTGTACTATAAACAAAAAATAAAAAAGAAGAGCGACAATTAAAAAAAAAAAAAAAGAAGAAAAAAAAAAAAAGGCTAATTTTTTTCTCAGTTTAGGCCGATATGCATTCTTCTACATGTAAAAAAAATAAAATAAAAAAAAAATTGTAATAAGCGTATATTGATGGGTTTGCGCAAAAGTTATAGCGTCTACAAAATTATTATTTTTTTTTTACTAGTTTTGGCAGTGATCTGCGATTTTTATTGGGACTGCGACATTATAGCAGACATATCGAACACTTGACACATATTTGGGACCACTGCCATTTATACAGCGATCGGTGCTATAAAAATGCACAGATTACTGTAAAAATGTCACTGGCAGGGAAGGGGTTAACACTAGGGGGCGATCAAGTGGTTAACTGTGTTCCCTGACTGTGTTTCTAACTGAAAGGGGAGAGGACTGACTAGAAGTGATGGATCGTTGTTCCTAGCTATTAGGAACACACGATCTGTCCCTCCTCACAGAACAGAACATGGATTTGTGTGTTTACACACACTTACACACACACACGTCCCTGTTCTGCCACTCGTGCTCGCGATCGATTGTAGCCGGCGGTCATCACAACCATCAGCTACGAGCATTGGCACCCCCACAGTGCAGCATGGGCGCACCTGCTACCCCAATCCCGCGAGCCGACGTATAGCTACGACGGTTCGCGGGATCGTGCTGACTTGCCACAGTAAAATGATGGTGGCTGGTCGGCAAGCGGTTAGTTAATATCATCAATTTAAATGAATACGAATTTATTGTCGGCCATTATTGGCACCTTTAGTGCAAGAAAAGCTCAAGAAAAAGGCTTCTCTTTAATATCTATGTACGTCTTCACACTGGTCCGTTGAGCTTCCGTTGTGGTGTTAAAAATCCTGCTTACTGCATTTTTGCACAAACAAACAAAACAAAAACGCACCAAAGACACACCTCTCCGTTAAAACGCAGCAAGAACGCATCAATACCACACCCGTGTTACGGTTTTTTGTTGTGGTTATTGAGTCACATGACCTATGAAAAACACACCATGAGCCCAGTAACATTGTGTGTTTTCGGCACTATTATCACCACTTTTTACTTTTATCGGCAAAATGGCGATAACACCATTTTTGGCCAAAAGGTTTTCGCCGCGGAAAATTTCGGTGCATCTCTAGAATGCAGTGTACAAAAACGCAGTGGCTTACACATTTCAGCAATAAGCCTTAAAGTGATACTAAAGTCGCTCCTGGCACCTCCCTCCTGTCGAGTGGCCCCACAGCAAGCAGCTTGCTATGGGGTCACCTGAGCTGAGCCACAGCCACACAGTGTGTGCCCATTCAGACACGGAGCCGCATTCAGCCCCGACCCTCTATGCCGATTGGCTGACTTTGATTGACAGCAGTGGGAGCCAATGGCGCCTCTGCTGTGTCTCAGCCAATCAGGAGGGAGAGTCCCGGATGGCCGAGGCACTCGTGCACTCGCTGGATTGCGATGGGGCTCAGGTAAGTAGTAGGGGGGCCAAGATTGAAAAAAAAAAAAAAAAAAAAAAAACCCCACCTTCTGAATTTACACTTTAACCTCTTGAGATCCGCGCTATAGCCGAATGACAGCTACAGCGCGGACCTCCTTTGCCGGGACTACGTCTATTGACGTCGTCCCTTGCACGAGCGGCCTGCGCGCCCCCTGAGGGGCGTGCGCGGCGCGCTCTGTGATCGGCGAGTCAATGAGACTCGCCTGATCACCGATCCGAGCAAGGGGTCGATCCCGACCCCTTACCGCGTGATCAGCTGTCAGCCAATGACAGCTGATCATGTGCCAAAACAGAGCCGGTAATTGGCTATTTTTCCTCCTCGCGCTGTCAGCGCAAGGAGAGAAAAAAAAAAAGCCGATCACCGGTGGCCGTGATCGGGACATCAGTCCCGATCACGGCCAGTGTATCAGGACCCACCTGCCCCCTGCCAGTAACCCCCAGAGCCTTAATGAAGTGCCACCCAGCAGTGCCCTCCCATCAGTGCTCATAATGCCACCCAGCAGTGCCATACATCAGTGCCCACAATCTGCCTCAACATTGCTGCACCCCAGTGCCCATGAGTGCCGCCCATCCGTGCCACCTTATCTGTGCCCATCAGTACTGCCTTATCTGTGCCCATCAGTGCCACCTTATCTGTGCCTATTAGTGCCCACCAGTGCCGCCCATCAGTGCATTTCTATGAAGGAGAAAAATGACCTGTTTGCAAAATTTTATAACAAACTATGAAACATGATTTTTTTTTTTTTTTTTTTGCATTTTTTTTGTTTGTTTAGCAAAAAACAAAACTCCCAGCTGTAATTAAATACCACCAAAAGAAAGCTCTATTTATGGGATAAAAATTTCATTTGGGTACAGTGTTGTATGCCCACGCAATTGTCATTCAAAGTGCATAAGCGCTGAAAGCTGAAAATTGGTCTGGGACTGAGGGGGGTTTAGGTGCCCAGTAAGCAAGTGGTTAATCATAGCCATAAAAAAACATAACATGTCAGGACACAGCATTTACATACAATCAATTAAAGGAAAAACTCTCCCATCCCTTCTGTCAAAAGCTCATGAAATGAATTAGGCAAACCAGTTGGTCAATTAGCTGTAGAGATCAAAGTCTATCCCTGACCTGTCCTGACATGTTTTTTATGGCTATGATTAGGACTTATTGCTGAAACGCGTAAGCCCTGCATTTTGTACACTCCACTTGATTTAATAAAGTGACTTTTTCAGAAGGACAAGTTGCTCTCTACCTCAGATCTCTATGTTAAAACATCAGTAAGTTTGTATTGCAGTTCCCCCATTGGGGAGATTTTTTCCCAATTTCCTGTGTGATCATTGAGACAGGAATTTAGGGAAATCTCTCCCACAGGGAGGCAGTAAGCAACGACAGCACTGGTTTAGAACAAAACTGCATTATTCACTGTTGGGGTTATTCCCCTCTTGTCCTGTGTGGTTATCAGGACAGGAAGTAAGGGGAAATCTCCCCAGCAGGGACAAAACCAGAGGTAAAACCTGATAAAAATTCACCTCTAAATGGGTGGTTTGGGCTATAGGTGGCCTTATACACTCGGGGACAATCAGGTACAGTACCAAGTGTCATGATCACTCCAACATTCTAGCCATTATTCAAGTATAAAGAGGTTTACCAATCCCCACAATTAAAGGGGCCAATCAGCACTTTTAGTGCATCCTGCAGGGATATACAGGACTTATTTATCCTGCTTAGGCTTGTTGTAGATCAAGAAGTCAGAGATGTCATGCCAGATGTTGCTGTCATCATACAGATACGTCATGGAGGACTGCAGGGAGGGCTGGAGAGTATGGCGTTGGTATTCAAACAGCCAGAGCACAAATCCCCACACCAGGGCTGAGAAAATAGGGAAGACATCGAACTTGGGCTCCGGGATGATTCCCTTCTCTACTGCCAGCCGGGACAATCCGAAGAGGATCCGAGACAATAAGTACATGTTTATCTGCAAGGCACAGGAAAGGTGTGAGGGGTACTTAGATTTAATGCCACAGGCAAAAGGTAAAAGCGTTTGTAGACAAAAACAATTCTATAAAAATGCAATTTTTCTTCTTATTTCTTCCCTTTTCACTGAATCAAAACAACAACCACAACCAACAACAACCAACAACCACCACCACACCCACCACCACCAACAACACCCCACCACCAACAACACCAAACACCACCACCAACAACACCAAACACCACCAACACCAAACACCACCAACACCAAACACCACCAACACCAAACACCACCAACACCAAACACCACCAACACCAAACACCACCAACACCAAACACCACCAACACCAAACACCACCAACACCAAACACCACCAACACCAAACACCACCAACACCAAACACCACCAACACCAAACACCTTTATGTCCTTTTTTCCCCACAAATAGAGTTTCTTTTGGTGGTAATTGATCACCTCTGCGTTTTTTTTTTATATATAGCACAAAAAATAAAAAGACAGACAATTAAAAAAAAAAAAAAAAAAAAAAACATCAATTAAGGCCAACATGTATTCTTCTACATATTTTTGGCAAAGAAAATTACAAGCAGCCTATATTGATCGATTTGCGCAAACGTTATAGCATCTATACTATGGGATATTTTTGTTTATTTTCTTACTAGTAAATGGCGGTGATCAGCGACTTATAGCAGGACTGTGGTATTGCGGCGGACAACTCCAATACTGACACTTTTTGGGAACCAGTGACACCAATTACAGCGGTCAGTGCTAAAAATATGCACTGTACTAATGACAATGGCTGGCAAGGGGTGATCATCAAGGACAATCAAAGGGTTAACCGTGTGCCTAGCTGGTGTTTTCTTACCATGGGAAGGCATGGTTCGGCCTGACAGAATGGCGTTCTGCCTTGTTTACATCTGTACCGAAGGATTGGTGGGTGACGGCGGACATAGAGTCTGCCGTACCCACCGATTATACACAGTGGGAGTGGGCAGGCGGCGGCATGGGTGCGTGCCCCAGGCCAGGAAGTGTCAGATCACGTTCCAAGTACATGTTATACTGCGGCAGGGCAGCCACTCTGCACCATATCTATGGTGGGCAGTCTGCAAGTGGTTATTGTTGCACTGATACAGAGTATCTGCACAAGTACTCGTACTTGTGCAAATGCTCCGATACCCGAAACAGATACCTTTGCAGTGCGGTTTGAGCCCATACAAAATTAACCGGCTCAAATCGCACTGAAAAGAAACGCATGCGATTTGAACAGGAACGCAGTGAGATTACTGTCCAAATTGCATGTGGTTTCCCCAGACTGTTCCTGTGTGCACCTAAGCTTGTCATAGTGACCTCAGCCTGGGTTCACATAGGATCGGTGCAGGAAATCGTATGCAAATCCAACACTGAACCGGAAAGGTGCTTTGTGTGGATAGAAATCTTTAGACTCCCCCTCTCTTCCATTCACTTGGTCTAGGTGAATGAGTCCACCATAGGAGAGGGCAGCTGGAGAGACAGAGACAGATACTTGAAGTCAGCTTTCAGTAACAGTAAGTAGGTTAACCACTTTCTGACTGCCTACCACAGATGTACTGCAGCAGGTCGGCTTTATTGTGCGAAACAATGTACCTGTATGTAATTTTGTGCAATAGACACTGGGTAGTGTGTGCCACCGAAGGCGTGATCACGCACGGATTGGCCACAGGGGACTCCAATCAGTGAGTCCGGCAGTCCCGATATCTGACGGCCACCCACGATCGTTCCCGGGAGAGTAAATAAGGCAGATCGCTGTTCTGACAGGGGAGAAGATGGAAATCTTGCTAAGCAGGAACACCAATCTCGGTCTTCATCCAGTCACAGCAAACCCCACACAGTTAGCAAGCACCCCTAGGGACACGCTTTACCCTTTGATTGCCCCTTCCTTGCCAGTGTCATTAGTACAGTAACAGTGCATATTTTTTCACTGATCACTGTAATAAGGTCACTGGTCCCAAAGAAGAAAAAAAATAAAATAAAATAATAAAAAACGTCAGGTGCCCGATTTGTATGTCGCAATGTCACAGTCCCGCTAAAAATTGCTGATCTCCACCATTACTAGTAAAAAATAAAAATTTAAATGCCATCAAAATATCCCATAGTTTATAGACGCTATAACTTTTGTGAAACCAATCAATATATACGCTTATTGTGATTTTTTTTTACCAAAAATATGTAGCAGAATACATATTGGCCTGAATTGATGAAGAAATTAGATTTTTTACATTTTCTCTTATTGGATGCGTTTTATAGCAGAAAGTAAAAAAATATATATATATTTTTGCAATAAGTTTTTATTGTATACTTAAAGAGGAAGTAAACCCTGATGAGTTTACTTCCTCTTTCATTCCCTGCAAAGGTAAAGCATAATGGACAACTATACATCGCATAGTAGTCCATTATGTGTCACTTACCTGACACAGGAGCCAGTGAAGTCACCGCTGTCCCCTGTAGTCCGGCGCATCCATCTTCTCGGTGGGGTCTCACAGCTCCGCCACTGTCATTCGGCGAAGCCGCGATGACGTCACTCCCGTGCATGCGCACGGGAGCCGACACGCGCGGCAGCTCCGTCGTTGAAAATGCCGCGCTCAGTGCGCCTGCGCGCCGCTGTCTACGGCGCATGCGGTGTCTGTCTTCGGGCAAATATCTCCTAAACCGTGTAGGTGTAGGAGATATTTCTTGGACCTACAGGTAAGCCTTAATCTAGGCTTACCTGTAGGTTAAATTGTGTTGTAAGGGTTTACAACCACTTTAATATGAAGTACAAAAGGAATACAAAAGACACATTTTTTGTTATAACGCAAAAAATAAAAAAACTGCAGAAGTGATCAAATATCACCAAAAGACAGCTCTATTTGTGGGGGAAAAAAAAAAAAAAAGAAGGATGTCAATTTTATTCGGTTACAGTGTCGCATGACTATGCAATTTTCAATGAAAGTACAGCTGTGCCATATCGCCAAAAATAGCCTGATCATGATCTTCCAGAGGTCAAGTGGTTAGTTAGTGAATAACAGGTCATGGACCGAGTGGATATGGCAAAGGGCACATGAGAAGGGGAGGCATGTTCCGAGAACAGAAATAAGATTGTGCAGATTGCAGTTGCTGCCGGAGAATGGGGGGTGGGGGATTTACTTGAACTGCCCATCCATGGGGTTAGCCTTACCTGGCTATTGATGTGATTATTCTCTCCGAATACCACCCATCCGCCCACACAAGCTGCCAGGAAGGAATGAAACTGCCATTTGCTTCCATGTATTTTCTCCTGAACTGTCAAGAGGCTCTTATATGTGAAGACGAAATAAGCCAGATTCCTCGAATGAGTTAATGTCGCCTGGAAGATGGCTTTCAACTTGTCTTTTAAGCTAGGGAATCAAAGGTTAAAAAAAAAATATATATAGTTAGGGACCCATTTACATTTCTAAGGTGTGTTACATAGTTAGTCTGGTTGGAAAAAAAAAAAAAAAAAAGACAAAGTCCATCTAGTTCAACCTATAAAAGTGGTTGTAAACCTGACATGAAATATTAACAAAGCATATCCCTCCATAGTGAGTACTTGTATCACTTAAAGGATAAGTCCACCTTTTGTAACATGTTACACCCAAATTCAGAGTGCAATATGCTACAAATGCCCCCCGTTTTGACAGTGAGTGTGGGATCTTCTCCCCCCTACTCACTGTCCCAATCTAAAAAGAAGGTGGCTGTGTGGGGCTCCGCCAGCCCAGCTGCACACATTCATTCACAGTGTTCTGTGATTTTTTTTTATTTATTTTTTTAAAGCCCATGATGTGTGAAACACTCAAAAAAATTCACCCTGTGCCAAAAAAAAAATAAAAAAATAAAATACATAAAGAGTGAAACACAAAAACGTGCAACGAGTGTACACAAGCCCTCTAAAATCAGAGGGCCTTGCCCTGATGCCCCGGGGCATTATGCTCCAGACAGGGACTAGGGTACTTACACTTGGTCCATGTGGCCAAAACTAGACGGACCCCATTCTCTAAAAATCTCAGAAACAGACCCAGCCAAGTAACAGGTGGGGCTCCCACAAAGGGAGAACCCATGAGAGACCCCATGAGAGACCCCATGAGAGACCCCAAACTAAACCAGAGGACCATGTCCACCCCCTCCCGAGACTTTTAGGGCAGGCCCGAGGACCTACACTCTTCCAGTCACACATGCAAAACGAGTGTGATCTGGTGCAGTGACCGTGGTGGCATAAATCAAAGTGACCCTCACTCACAGTGATATTATGGCACCCCTGGACTGCCACTCCAGGGGCACATACACCACCATGGGCTTCTTTTCAGGTCCGACCCTCAGCCGGACCAGTGCAGCCGTCCATCCCTGCCAGATAGAGAGTCTTTCTAGGTTTTGTCAGGGAGAGCCGCCAACTATAAAGCAGCCTCCTCCGGTACTAGCCCTTCCAGGCCCCCCCATCAACAAGGTAGATTTGCATGGCACCACCCCGTGTGTCCACTTAAGGGTGATGCCAGCTCTTCTACTGGACGCTGACAGGAACAGTGACCATGCCAGTCCTTGCCAGAAGGCCGGAAAAACTCAGCCCTTCGGCCAGACAAAATGCAGCACCCATCCTCACCAGGCGCACCCTTCAAGCCTGCTCGGATATGACCATCATTGGCCTCTAAGACCCAAGAGCGCCTTAATGTGGCCCCCCAACCGAAACAAGCTGTCCAGGTACAATTACACCATCAGATTTGCATAGCCCTCCCCATTGGGAGTAGCACAGCGCCTCCTATGGCAACTGATAAGAACAGATACTACACTTGATCTTAGCCAAAAGGCTGTTGGTTTGT
>NW_027507789.1:45376688-45714802 GCF_037356315.1 Lithobates pipiens | reverse complement strand
CCAACGGACGTGCCCCACATGTCCTCACACTGTCCCTCTCCCCCCCAACGGACGTGCCCCATGTCCTCACACTGTCCTCTCCCCCCCAACGGACGTGCCCCCATGTCCTCACACTGTCCTCCCCCCCCCAATGGACGTGCCCCCATGTCCTCACACTGTCCTCCCCCCCCCAATGGAAGTGCCCCCATGTTCTCACACTGTCCTCTCCCCCCCAATGGACGTGCCCCCATGTTCTCACACTGTCCTCTTCCCCCCCCCAATGGACGTGCCCCCATGTTCTCAAACTGTCCTCTCCCCCCCAATGGACGTGCCCCCATGTTCTCACACTGTCCTCTCCCCCCCAAATGGACGTGCCCCCATGTCCTCACACTGTCCTCCCCCCCCCCCCCCCAATGGATGTGCCCCCATGTCCTCACACTGTCCTCCCCACCCAATGGATGTGCCCCCATGTCCTCACACTGTCCTCTCCCCCCCCCAATGGACGTGCCCCCATGTCCTCACACTGTCCTCTCCCGACCCAATGGAAGTGCCCCCATGTTCTCACACTGTCCTCTCCCCCCCAATGGACGTGCCCCCATGTCCTCACACTGTCCTCTCCCCCCCCCCAATGGACGTGCCCCCATGTCCTCACACTGTCCTCTCTCCCCCCAATGGACGTGCCCCCATGTCCTCACACTGTCCTCTCCCCCCCCCCCCAATGGACGTGCCCCCATGTCCTCACACTGTCCTCTCCCCCCCAATGGATGTGCCCCCATGTCCTCACACTGTCCTCT
Organism: Lithobates pipiens; assembly: GCF_037356315.1. Lineage (NCBI taxonomy): Eukaryota > Metazoa > Chordata > Amphibia > Anura > Ranidae > Lithobates > Lithobates pipiens. The sequence goes on along the minus strand of NW_027507789.1, from coordinate 45,714,029 downwards.
CCCCCCCCCCCCCCCAATGGACGTGCGCCCATGTCCTCACACTGTCCTCTCCCCCCCCAATGGACGTGCCCCCATGTCCTCACACTGTCCCCCCCCCCCCCCCCCATGGACGTGCCCCCATGTCCTCACACTGTCCTCTCCCCCCCAATGGACGTGCCCCCATGTCCTCACACTGTCCCCCCCCCCCCATGGACGTGCCCCCATGTCCTCACACTGTCCCCCCCCCCCCCCCCATGGACGTGCCCCCATGTCCTCACACTGTCCTCTCCCCCCCCCCCCCCCCAATGGACGTGCCCCCATGTCCTCACACTGTCCTCCCCCCCCCCCCAATGGACGTGCCCCCATGTCCTCACACTGTCCCCCCCCCCCCCCCCAATGGACGTGCCCCCATGTCCTCACACTGTCCTCTCCCCCCAATGGACGTGCCCCCATGTCCTCACACTGTCCTCTCCCCCCCAATGGACGTACCCCCATGTCATCACACTGTTCCCCCCTCAATGGACGTGCCCCCATGTCCTCACACTGCTCCATTCCGGAATCCTTTGATCACAGCGAGGGCGGCTTGGTATCTTTTCTTCTTCAGCAACTGATTGACAACTCGGATCACAGACGCCGGTAACACAGCACCCGCCATTCTGACAGCCAGAGAGCCCTGACACTTCCGGGTTCTTAACACAAGTGCGTTCCACCGGCGTTCCAAAGGTCACGTCCATGCTTTAAAAGTCCCCGGGCAGAAACAGAGCTCGACGCACTCAGTTCCTCTTGTGGCACTCTTACCTGGGTTGTGTGATTTGGAGCTTTGTGAATTGAGTGTGAATCCCAATAACAGTACAATAAACTATAATAGAAAGTGGAGCTAAACTCTGAACTTCTAAGAACCCTGGGTGTGTTTAGGAACATTAATATTTTGGGACCATTCAGACCTGTCATTTCCACACACACTTATACAAGTATAACTAAAGGCAAGTTTTAGTTTTAGATGGAGTGGAGAGGGAATAGAACCCCTGTCAGTTCTTATTGCTGTCTGTGTCCCCTCCCCATTAGGGATATTCATCCTCTCTAAAAGAATCCCACATTTTTTGTTGTCCCCAGAAAAGTAATAGAGGGGAAATCTTCCAATGGGGACAATGGTTCTGGTCACCCGGAGGTCCCAATAAATTCCTTTAAATTGCGGGGGCTAACTCTCACTTCCTCTTTGGCTATGGGACAGGAAGTGAAGGGAAATCTCTGCAATGAGGCACAGATGGTGAAAAAAAAAAAAAACCTGGCAGGGGTTGTAACCATCCCTTATGCTGCATACACACGACTGGACTTTCCAGCAGAAAAGGTCAGACAAACTCATTTCATCGGATATTCCGATCGTGTGTGGGCTTCAGCTGAATTTTTTCCCAAAAAGTCTGACGGACCTAGAAATAGAACATGTTTTAAATCTTTCTAAAGGAATCAATTCCTATCGGGAAAACTGTTCGTCTGTATGCTGTTCCGACGGACCAAAAACAACGCAAGGGCAGCTATTGGCTACTGGCTATTGAACTTCCTTTTCTAGTCCCGTCGTACGTCATTGTGTTCGAAATGAATGGACGAATGGTGTGATTGTGTGTAGGCAAGTCCGTTTGGCCGCAACTCTGTCAGAAACTCAGTCGGAAAGACCATCAGAATTTATTCTGAGGGGAAAGTCCGGTCGTGTGTACACGGCATCCCTCTATCCAAAATGAAAAAACATTTTACCCTGCACCTACCTGACCACCTCATGCCCAAAATCACAATGTGCTGGGCATCACCACCTAGAAAAAAACAGAATCAAGGAAGACCATCGAAAATCTAGTGGGCCACCTTTAAAACAGACCTGAAAACCATTGTGGTTCCATGGGACAAGGCTAAACTGGTCACGGCTGACAGAATTTGGTGGAAAGCACCAACTACCCAATGCTCCAAATTGCTTGAGGAACCAAGTCTAAGAACAAGGGTTAGAACCTTGTTTTTTAAAAGATTTAAATTGTCCCATTGGAGATATTTTCCCTTACTTTCTGTCCCCGAGACACAACTGGAACTAAAGGGAAATCTTTCCAAAGTGGGGTGAAAATACCCTTTAGAGAACAATTGTCCCCAGTCAAAGATTTCATCTTCGGTTCCAGCGACAATTGTAAAAGTTTGGACTTCCTGTCCTTGACTTTTCCGGTGTCAACGGTCCCCAAGGCAAATAGAGAGGGGGAGTCATCCTAATGAGGACAGCAATACAAACCTGACAAAATGTTATTCCAGACCTGGCAACTTAAACGCAAGGTCTGTTTTTTTAAATGGGGCTTCCCCAGCTTCTGCCTTGGTGAGGGTAATGTCTTTCCAGCAAGATCTGGAGAAGGTAGAGTACTCCAAATCTTACAGAGGACACAATCCCAGCACTGTGCTGCAGTGTTTTCTCCCACAATTTGGAGTGCTTCCCATTCCCGAATGATGTACCCCCCCACCCCGAAACAAAGAAGTCAGGAGAGAGAGAGAAGTATTTTAGTGTCTTTTTTTTTCTCCAATAAAGCACCAACCATAGTCCTTGCCGAGAATGTTCTGACCTCCTGTTTGCAAACCTCAAATTTCGAGGAGTTTGTATACTTTTTTTTAATACACCATCTAAAGACATTCTGGGAATCTGCTGCAGGTGCTGACCACCCAACCTGGCACGCCCTGGGGGACACCTCAACATGTGACTTCTTGTAAGCTGTACCTCTTGGAGTGCTATGTTCCTCGAGGTACGTTCTGGCCGGGGACCACGCAGGATTATTTGACAATCTTTAACCACTTGCTTACTGGGCACTTAAACCCCCTTCCTGCCCAGACCAATTTTCAGCTTTCAGTGCTGATGCACTTTGAATGACAATTGCGCGGGCATACAACACTGTACCCAAATTAAATTTTTATCATTTTTTTCCCACAAATAGAGCTTTCTTTTGGTGGTATTTAATTACAGCTGGGAGTTTTATTTTTTGCTAAACAAACAAAAAAAGATGCAAAAAAAAATCATGTTTAATAGTTTGTTATAAAATTTTGCAAACAGGTAATTTTTCTCCTTTATTGAAATGAGCTGATGAGGCGGCACTGGTGGGCACTGATAGGCTGCACTGGTGGGCACTGATAGGCTGCACTGGTGGGCACTGATAGGCACAGTTAAGGTGGCACCGATAGGCACAGATAAGGCGGTACTGATGGGCACAGATAAGGCAGTACTGATGGACACAGATAAGGCGGCACTGATGGGCAAAGATATGATGGCACGGATGGGTGGCACGGATGGATGGCACGGATGGGTGGCACTAATGGGCACTGATAGGTACCACTGATAGATGGGACTGATGGGCACTGATAGGTGACACTGATAGGTGGCACTGCTGGGCACTGATGGGTGGCACTGATGGGTGGCACTGATGGGCACTGGTAGAGGACACTGATGGGCACGGATATGTGGCATATGAGGTGCAGCACTGTTGTTGAGGCAGATTGTGGGCACTGATAGGTGGCACTGTGGGCACTGATAGGTGGCACTATGGGCACTGATGGGTGGCAATATGGGCACTAATGGGTGGCACTGATGGGTGGCACTTTTCCTATAATTAGGTGGCACTGGCAGGGGGCAGGTGGGAACTGATGAGTCCCTCTCATGGCCGCCGGTGATCGGCTTTTTTTTCTCCTCGCGCTGACAGGAAAAATAGCCGATTACCGGCTCTGTTGTGATCACACAACAGCTGTCATTGGCTGACAGTTGATCACATGGTAAGGCGTCGGGATCGACACCTTGCTCCGATCTGTGATCAGGCGAGTCTCATAGGCTAGTCGTTTTTCGTGAAAAAAATCTGACAGACCTAGAAATAGAACATGTTTCAAATCTATCCGACAGACTCAATTCCGACGGACTAAAAATCAGGAAAACTGTTCATCTGTACAGTATGCTGGTCCGACGGACCAAATACGATGCAAGGGAGCTATTGGCCACTGGCTATTGAACTTCCTTGTTTAGTCCCGTTTACGTCATCACGTTCAAGACTAACGGACTTTCGAACGGACTTAGTCCTTTCGTGTGTGGGCAAGTCCATTTGTTCAGAAAGTCCATCAGGAAGACCGTCGGACCTAGTCCATCGAAAAGTCCGGTCGTGTGTACGCGGCATAACTCTACCTGTGTATTGCACATTGAGGCCGCCCATTTATTTGAATAGCCTGCCTAATGCACCAAAATAAGTGCACGCAGTATTTTCTAAACTATTTTATAGCCTTTTAATTAGTTATATAAAATGGTATTTTACAGATAAAAGTTTAATACAGGGAACACCCATGACATTAGTTTTGCCCAGCATTCTGGGATTTCTTCGGAGAGAGCCCATCAGTAGCTTTCTCCTTTGTGTCTGTTTCTCTAATTGAGTCTGTCTAAGCAGAGCGGGCAAGGAGAGATAAAATGCGCAAACTTTTTGTGGTGGCTTTAAAACGCTTCTTGGGTTTTTTCTATTTTCTCTTTCCCTTTGCTGTCCTGTTTTTACATGTTCAATCGTGTAAAAAAAAAAAATAATAATAATTAAAAAAAAAAGGGGTCTGTTACCTCCCATTCTGATCCAGTTTATTATTTTGTACTGCATTTTTGGGTACCATTATCTTTCCATTGCACTGTTCTGTTGCCTTTTTTGTATATATTCCTCATTGACAGAATGACTTATTATTTTATTATTATACAGGATTTATATAGCGCCAACAGTTTGCGCAGCGCTTTACAACATGAGGGCAGACAGTACAATTACAATACAAATCAATACAGGAGGGATCAGAAGGCCCTGCTTGTTAGAGCTTATTATGGAAAGTCTTTACATTTATGTCCTTATGTATGTTTTTTACCCTGGTATTTGTTTGAATAAAAAGTTATTTGACTCAAAATGCGCAAATCTTTGGGTTATACAGTATAATAATAATACTAATATAGCTATGTTAGTTAGGAATACGCTCTGCTGCCCTCTGCTGGTTACTCCTGTGTTTGCACAAGCGAAATTCTTGATGTTCTGTGCAAAAATATTTTCACCCAAAAAAATAAAAATAAAATCGCACATTTTGCTATGTTAATCTTGGGAGGAAAAATGAATAAATAGTCCCCATCCCAAATATGTAATTATAACATAAATATATATGTAAACTGTAAATATATATTATAAATTAAAAATGTATAAATATAAATATAATATAAATGATAAAATATAAACAATCCATATACCTATGTTGGTTAATGATGCTGAAGTTCATGAATATTCAGGTTGGATCTTTATTCACAAAGGCGATTATTTACTAAACATTCATCTGTAAAGTTTATAATAAAATTGTGAACTTTAACAACAATTCTGTCTCCCTAAGACCACTTTCACACCGAGGGCGTTTTGCAGGCGCTATAGCGTTAAAAAATAGCGCCTGCAATCCACCCTAAACCAGCTGCTCCATTGTCTCCAGTGTGAAAGCCCAAGAGTGTGCTGGCAGGGCTTCAAGAAAAGTCATAGCAGCAGTTTCTTTGGAGCGGTGAAGGAGCGGTGTGCTGCTCCTCCACCGCTCCTTCCCATTGAAATCAATGGGGCAGCGCAGATATACCACTGGCAAAATGCCGTTACTGCGGCGCATTGCCGGCGGTTTTAACCCTTTCTCGGCCGCTAGTGGGGCGCTTAAAACTTTGCTACAAATCCAATGGTAAAATGCCGCAAAAAATAGCAGCGTTATACCACCAATGTTATGGGCGGCACAGTGTGAAAGGGGTCTGACTGCCATGTATTTAAAGGGGGAAGCGAATAAATACATTTTCTATATGGCTCATCCAAATGTGACTTGTTTTCAAATTAATTGGGCATCCCTCTATTGGTTAAAGTTAAATTTGGCCCGAGCTAAGTGATAGAAATCATAAAATATGGCACCAAACGTGGCACCATGACAGCCAAGCATTTCAAATGGGGAATTTTGAATAAGAAGCCAAGCTATTCCAATATGAAAACCATCCTGGCTCACCCAAATTCCACCTGTTTTTCACCCATTGGGCATCTTAATATATGGGAAAGTTAAATTTGGCCCGAGCCCATACCTTCCTACTTTTTGAGATGGGAATGAGGGACACCTATCAGCAAAAGTATGCAGGCATAGGACACACCCCCTGGCCACGTCTTCTTAAAGGAGAATTGTACAAAAAAAAAACAAGATCGGTTAAACCCACAAGTGCTTTTTTTTTACCACTACTATTCCTTTATATTGGAATTTGGAATTTACAAATGCAGCAGTTTAGAAATAAGATGAAAGGTTTAGTGCTGGAAAAAACACTTTTTGATAGATAATAGGTGCATTTTATATACAACTATATGGATCAGACCAAAATGAGGGACAAATGAGGAGGAATGGGGGACATTGCTCCAAATCAGGGACAGTCCCTCGAAATCAGGGACAGTTGGGAGCTATGCGAGCCAAGTAATCTAAATAAAAAAATATGGCACCAAACGTGGCACCATGACACCCAGCATTTCAATGGGAAATTTTGCATAAGAAGCCAAGCTACTCCTATATGAAAACCATCTTGGCTCACTCAAGTTTCACTTGCATTATACACATTGAGCATCCTTCTATATAGAAAAGTTCAATTTGGCCCGAACCAAGTGATATAAACCATGAAGTATGGCACCAAACTTGTCACCCTGTCACCCATGGGTGAGTCATGATGGTTTTCACATAGGAATGGCTTGGCTTCTTATTCGGAATTTCCCATTGAAATGTATAATTGTCAGGGTGACCATTTTTATGGCTTATATCGCTTGGCTGGGGCCAAATTGAACTTTTCTATATAGAAGGATGCCCAATGTGTAATAAAACAAGTCACTTCTGGGTGAGACAAAATGGTTTTCATATAGAAAAAGTTATTTATTCAGAATTACCCCTTTTGGCTTCATGTACACGGGACCTTTTTGCAACCTCTCCGGAACGATTGACCTTGACATATAGTAACCGACATTTAAAACAACTGTTTTAATACGTGGCAGTTAGGGAGACAGATTTGTTGTTAACCACTTGCCGCTCGCCATATAGCAAAATTACATCGGCAAAGTGGTTGCGATATCCTGACCGGACGCCATATGATGTCACTAGGATATCAAGCCGCTACGCACCCCCCCCCCCCCCCGGAGTGCACATCACGGCGATCGTTGTTGCGGTATGTCAGCCTGACACCCCACAACAAAAGTCTAGATAAAGAGCCTCTGACGGAGACTCTTTACCACGTGATCAGCCGTGTCCAACCACAGCTGATCACAGTGCAAACAGGAAGACCCGGTGATCAGCTTTTCCTCACTTGCATCTGCCAGACACGAGTAGAGGAGAGCCAATCAGCTGCTCCTCTGACAGAGGGGGTGGGTCCATGCTGATTGATTATCAGAGCAGCCCCCCCCGAGGATGCCCACACTGGACCACCAGGGATGCCACCAGGACCACCAGGGATGTCCACCACTAGTCACCACCAGGTATGTCCACCAGGGACAAAATTCAGTGCCCACAATGGATGCCAGTTAGTGCCCACAATAGATGCCAATCAGTGCCCACAATGGATGCCTGCCAGTCAGTGATGCCCATCAGTACCATTCATTAGTGTACATCAGTGCCACCTATCAGTGCCCATCCATGCCACCTATTAGTGCCCATCCATGCCACCTATCAGTGCCCATCATGCCCTTCTATGCCACCTATTAGTGCCCATCCATGCCACCTATCAGTGCCCATCAGTGCCGCCTTTCAGTGCCGCCTTTCAGTGCTTCTTATTCAGGTTGGATCTTTATTCGCAAAGGTGATTATTTACTAAACAATCATCTGCAAAGTTTATAATAAAATTGTGAATTTTAACCACTTCAATACCGGTCACTTATATATCTTCCTGCCCAGACCAATTTTCAACTTTTAGCGCTGTCACTGTGACAATTGCGCGGTCGTGCAACACTGTACCCAAATGAATCATTTTTTTTACCCACCAATAGAGATTTCTTTTGGTGGCATTTGATCACCTCTGGGATTTTTATGTGTACCCATCAGTGCTGCATATCAGTGCCACCTATCTATGCTCATCAGTGAAGGAGAAAACTTACTTATTTACAAAGTTACAAAAAAAGTCATTTTGTTATTTGTTTAGCAGAAAATAAAAATCCCAGTGGTGATCAAATACCACCAAAAGAAATCTCTATTTGTAAGGGAAAAAAAAATGATTCATTTGGGTACAGTGTTGCGCGACCACGCAATTGCCACATTGACGGCGCTAAAAGTTGAAAATTGGTCTGGGCAGGAAGATATACAAGTGGCCGGTATTGAAGTGGTTAAAGTTCACGATTTTATTATAAACTTTGCAGATGATTGTTTAGTAAATAATCTCCTTTGTGACTAAAGATCCAACCTGAATAAAAAGCTGGCGAATAAGGAGCCAACTTCAGCATTGTTGTTGGTTAAGAATAACCCCCCCCCCCCCTCCAAAAAAAATTATATTTAAACATAAAATTATATATATATGAAAAAAGTAAATATAATGATATATGAATATAATATAGGTAATATATGATAAATATAAGAATAATATCTATATATATATATTATATATATATTATTATATTATATATTATATAATATAATATATATATATATATATATATATATATATATATATATATATATATATAATCCCTATATAAATAGATCCATATAGATATGTTGGTTGGGAGTGAGAGCATACGAATGAAAAAATAAATATAATGATATATAAATACAATATAGGTAATATATGATAAATATAATAATAATGATATAAATCATATATAAATAGATCCATATAGCTATGTTGGTTGGGAGGGAGGGCTCTGCCGCCCTCTGCCGGTGTTCTGCCTAATACAGTCCGGCCATCATTTGCTGTCCGCTCCGTACTGCGCATGCGCAGTACGGAGCAGCCGAAGCTTCGGAAAAAGTCCGAAGTTGAACGGCGCCTGCGCCGTGAGTGGAGGCGGTAGCCCCACTATCCAAGCGGACATAGGGTTAAGAATTTTAGAGGGCCCCTCGCGGGCGAGCTTCGCTCGCCACGCTTCGGGCTCGGCCTCGCTCCGCTCGGCTCTTTTTTATTCTAACTCTATGTCTACTTGGATAGTGGGGATAGAACCTGGACTCACGGCGCAGGCGCCGTTCGTCCTCGGCAATTTTCGGAATCTGTGTTCCTGTGTACTGCGCATGCGCAGTACGCAGGGGACAGCTTCTGATGGGGGACTGTATTTTACAAGACACCGGTCACTCTTGTGATTACACGAATGGGACATTTCCCATAATGCTGCTCTTAGGACATCTGCAGCCTGCAAGATGGCGCAAGCAATATTTGAGGCTTTTGAAGGTAAAATGCGGAATATAATCCGCGCCGGTGATGTGTGGACGGTGGAGGGCGATTGATGTAGGTCCGGATTCCGCGGCGGGAGGGGAGCCCGGGGGGGAGAAGAGCCGGAGGAGGGAGTGTGCGGGAAGAGCACAGGGGGGTTGTTAAGGTGGAGCAGAGGGGGGCAGGATCCGGGAAGAGCCGCCATTGTTGGGGCGGAGGGGGGCACAGTGGAGAAGTGGAACAGCGACCTGGTCCATGTGATGATCACCTTTTGTCCTGCACGTCAAATGTGACCTGAGGAGATCAGAGAAGGACTGCAATCACTCCTCACTGCCATGTATATCCTCATCTCACAATGTGTGCGATCTCTTATCTGCACCGTGTGCCAATATTATATAACACCCCCCCAAAACATAAACCTATAAATGTAGCTGGGTTCACATTCTGATTATAAAATAGCTGTCTATGGACATCAAAGTGGGGTTCCAAGGACACCAAAGTGGGGTTCCATGGGCATCAGAGTGGGGTTCAGTGGACATCAAAGATGGTCCATGGACATCAGAAGTGGTTCCATAAACATCAGAGGTGCTTGAATAGACATCAGAGATAGTATGGACATCAGAGGTGGTCCATGGACATTAGATGTGGTTCTGTGGACATCAGTGGTGGCTCTGCAAATATCAGACATTGCTCCATGGACATCAGAGGTGGTTCCATAGACATCAGAGATAGTCTGGACATCAGAGGCAGCTCCATAGAGATCATAGGTAGCTCCTTGGACAGAAGAGGTGGCTCCATGGATGTCAGATGTGGTTTCCCTGATATCAAAGGTGGCTCTACGAACGTTAGGCACAGCTCCAGGGATGTCAGAGGTGTCTCTTATGGATGTCGGGGGGGGGTGTCTCCATGGACGTCGGGGGTGTCTCCAGAGACGTCGGAGGTGGCTCCAGAGACGTCGGAGGTGGCTCCAGGGACGTCAGAAGTGGCTCCAGGGACGTCGGAGGTGGCTCCAGGGACGTCGGAGGCGGCTCCAGGGACGTCGGAGGCGGCTCCAGGGACGTCGGAGGCGGCTCCAGGGACGTCAGAGGCGGCTCCAGGAACGCCGGGGGTGTCTCTGTGGATGTCTGGGGTGTCTCCATGGACATCTGGGGTAGCCCCATGGACGTCAGAGGTGGCTCCAGAGTCATCAGAGGTGGCTCTATGGACATAGGGGGTGCCTCCATGGACATCGGGGGTGCCTCCATGGACGTCTGGGGTGGTTCTCCATGGACATCAGAGGTGGCTCCATGGACATCTGGGGTAGCCCCATGGACCTCAGAGGTGGCTCCAGAGACGTCAGAGGTGGCTCTATGGACGTAGGGGGTGGCTCCATGGACGTCGGAGGTGGCTCCAGAAATGTCAGAGGTGGTTCCAGGGATGTCGGGGGTGTCTCTGTGTATGTCGGGGGGTGTCTCTGTGGACATTGAGGATTGCTGCATGGATGTCGGGGGTGTCTCCATGGACATCTGGGGTAGCCCCATGGATGTCAGAGGTGGCTCCAGAAATGTCAGAGGTGGCACTATGGACATAGGGGGTGGCTTCATGGACGTCGGACGTGCCTCCATGGACATCGGGGGTGTCTCCATGGATATCGGGGGTGCCTACTTGGCCTTCGGGGATGCCTCCATGGACGTCTTGGGGGGGTTCTCCATGGACATCAGAGGTGGCTCCATGGAGCTGACATGTTCTGTGGACATCAGATGTGGCCCCATGGACATCAGAAGTGGTTCCATAAACATCAGAGGTGCTTGAATAGACATCATAGATAGTGTGTACATCAGAGGTGACTCCATAGACATCAGAGATGGTCCATGGACTTTAGACATGGTTCTGTGGACATCAGTGGTGGCTCTGCAGATATCAGACATTGCTCCATGGACATCAGAGGTGGTTCTATAGACATCAGAGATAGTCTGGACATCGGAGGCAGCTCCATAGAGATCATAGGTAGCTCCATGGACAGGAGAGGTGGCTCCATGGATGTCAGATGTGGTTTCCATGATATCAAAGGTGGCTCTACGAACGTTAGGCACAGCTCCATGGACGTCGGAGGTGGCTCCCTGGATGTCGGAGGTGGCTCCATGGACGTTGGAGGTAGCTCCAGGCACGTCTGAGGTGGCTCCAGGGATGTCGGATGTGTCTCTGTGGACATTGAGGGTGGCTCTGTGGACATTGGGGATTGCTCCATGGATGTTTAAGGTGTCTCCATGGACATCTGGGGTAGCCCCATGGACCTCAGAGGTGGCTCCAGAGACGTGGCTCCATGGACATCAGAGGTGGCTCTATGGACGTAGGGGGTGGCTCCATGGACGTCGGAGGTGGCTCCAGGGACCTCAGAGGTGGCTCCAGAGACGTGGCTCCATGGACATCAGAGGTGGCTCTATGGACGTAGGGGGTGGCTCCATGGACGTCGGAGGTGGCTCCAGGGACGTCAGAGGTGGTTCCAGGGATGTCGGGGGTGTCTCTGTGTATGTTGGGGGGTGTCTCTGTGGACATTGAGGATTGCTGCATGGATGTCGGAAGTGTCTCCATGGACATCTGGGGTAGCCCCATGGATGTCAAAGGTGGCTCCAGAGATGTCAGAGGTGGCACTATGGACATAGGGGGTGGCTCCATGGACGTCGGACGTGCCTCCATGGACGTCGGGGGTGTCTCCATGGATATCGGGGGTGCCTGCTTGGCCTTCGGGGATGCCTCCATGGACGTCTTGGGGGGGTTCTCCATGGACATCAGAGGTGGCTCCATGGAGCTGACATGTTCTGTGGACATCAGATGTGGCCCCATGGACATCAGAAGTGGTTCCATAAACATCAGAGGTGCTTGAATAGACATCATAGATAGTATGGACATCAGAGATGGTCCATGGACTTTAGACATGGTTCTGTGGACATCAGTGGTGGCTCTGCGGATATCAGACATTGCTCCATGGACATCAGAGGTGGTTCCATAGACATCAGAGATAGTCTGGACATTGGAGGCAGCTCCATAGAGATCATAGGTAGCTCCATGGACAGGAGAGGTGGCTCCATGGATGTCAGATGTGGTTTCCATGATATCAAAGGTGGCTCTATGAACGTTAGGCACAGCTCCATGGACATCGGAGGTGGCTCCCTGGATGTCGGAGGTGGCTCCATGGACGTCGGAGGTAGCTCCAGGCACGTCGGAGGTGGCTCCAGGGATGTCGGAGGTGTCTCTGTGGACATTGAGGGTGGCTCCGTGGACGTTGGGGATTGCTCCATGGATATCTAAGGTGTCTCCATGGACATCTGGGGTAGCCCCATGGACGTCAGAGGTGGTTCCAGAGACGTCGGAGGTGGCTCCATGGACATCAGAGGTGGCTCCAGAGACATCGGAGGTGGCTCCATGGACATCAGAGGTGGCTCTATGGACGTAGGGGGTGGCTCCATGGACGTTGGAGGTGGCTCCATGGATGTTTGAGGTGGCTCCAGGGACATTGGAGGTGGCTCCAAGGACATTGGAGGTGGCTCCAGGGATGTCAGAGGTGGCTCCAGGGATGTCGGGGGTGTCTCTGTGGATGTCAGGGGGTGTCTGTGGACGTTGAGGGTGGCCGGACATCGGAGGTGGCTCCATGGACATCAGAGGTGGCTCTATGGACGTAGGGGGTGGCTCCATGGACGTTTGGGGTGTCTCCATGGACGTCTGGGGTGTCTCCATGTGGGGGTGTCTCCATGGACATCTGGGGTGTCTCCATGCGGGGGTGTCTCCATGGACGTTTGGGGTGTCTCCATGCAGGGGTGTCTCCATGGACGTCGGGGTGCCTCCATGGAGCTGACATATTAAAACAACTTCTTTATTAATTCCATGAAACGGAGCACACAAGCAGTGAGATTTCTTACTCGTTTCATGCGCTTAAACCTAACGCGTGAATGTTCCCAAAAATAGGAAGGGCATATCTTTGCAGTGGGAAACAAAAGGAATGGCATTAATAGCATGCATAGGTTATATATTTATAAGCACCTTTTTACAGCTTTCATGCAGGCATAAGAAAATGTTACCTGCACCAGCACATACACAAGAATATTTGGTAATTTATGACTACTGCATGTCTGTTGTGATTCTAAGGGGTCTGCCTTTTAAAACATTCACAGTGTAGATGTGTTTAGCATTCACACAGGTACAACAAACTATCACTGTATTGTTTGTAATATGACTATCTATCTCCTATGGTCATCGGCGCCATCTAGTGGCGATAATGCAGTATTTTTTCTGATTGAGTATTTCAGAAAAATACAACATTATGGCCACTAGTTGGAGCTGATGTTCGTCCATAGGAGATAATCATATTACAAACAATACAGTGATAGTTTGTTGTGCCTGTACAAATGCTAAAGACATCTACAGTTATACTGTACTACTACATTATGGCCACTAGTTGGAGCTGACGGTCGATCATAGGAGATAATCATAATACAGACAAGACTGTGATAATTTGTTGTGCCCGTGCAAATGCTAGAGACGATCGGCACAGTGTTTTTCTTTTTTTTTTCTTTTTCATACATTGACACCTCTGTGTTTTTTTAATGTCCAGATGGTGGGAATAAGCTTTAAAGTGGATGTAAACCCTCACATATACCCAGTGAGGTGAACAGCCTCAGATGACACACGGAGATTAAACAAATCTCCCTACATACGTTTTACTTGTATATCTGCTGTCTTTCCCTTTCTACACAAATTTGGAAAGTGCAGATCGTGTTCGAAATCTTGTTTCCTCATTCAGCAGTGGAGTCTGGGCTTACACTGTTTGAAAGCTGATTGGAGGAAAGGCACACACCAAGCTTCTACATAGGCAAAAAAAGGAAGAAACAATGCAGAGCGGTGCTATGAATAGACAAGCTGTCTGCTAAACTATTTATAACACCCCCCCCAACATTTCAGTCGATGTAGAACTTGTCAGAAGTTATCATGCTGATAACAGAAGAACGGAGCAGGAGAAAGCCATGGGACTTAGTGCTTTGAAGAAAGATAAGAAAACATTACAGAGGTCAAATTTCATGAATCAGGTTTACATCCACTTTTAAGATGCAGGCCTATCAGTGTAATTAGCAACCTTCTCTTATGGTAGCCCTACATGGTCTAGTCCGGCACCTGATTTGATGACCTCAGGTTACAGTTCGGTGGGGACCAGACCTCGTAAAACTACCTTAGGGAGCTGTAACAAGGTTTTATGACAGCAGGAAACACACCTTGTTTGTACAAGAAGATCTTTAAACTTATCGTCCTTTTTTATTTTTTATTTTTTTACCCTTACCTTGATCGAAACCACAGATCTACACTTAAAGCGGTAGTAAACCCGCAAATTTTTAATTTTTTTTTAAACCTGCAAAGCAAAAGGCATAATGAGCTAGTATGCACCGCATACTAGCTCATTATGAAATACTTACCTTAGAACGAGGCCCCGACATCTGGCCCGATCCACGCCGAGGGAGCTGACATGCTCCCTCGGCGTTTCTTCCGGGTATCGCGGCTCCGGCACTGTGAGTAGCCGGAGCCACGATATCGCATGCGCGCGGGAGATTTCATTACGGCCGGCCACTGCCGGATTTTCAGGCCGAGAATCCCCTTGTGTGCATGCGCCGCTGCAGTCAGCGGCGCATACCGAGGGGAATATCTCCTAAACCGTACAGGTTTAGGAGATATTTTTTTTACCTACAGGTAAGCCTTATTATAGGCTTTCCTGTAGGTAAAAGTTAAAAATTTGAGTATACAACCACTTTAATGATGTTCGTGATGCCCTCAGGCAATAGGTCGGCAAGGACCAGGCGTTGTAGAACTATCCTAGGGGGCTGTAACAAGGTCTTCTAACAGCATGAAGAATACCTCTTTTGTAGAAGAAGATTTTCAAATTTTGATCCTTTTTTTTTTTTTTACCCTTACCTTGATCGAACCCACAGATCAAAATCTAATGAAATTCTTGATGACCTCTGGCAACAGTTTGGTGAGGACCAGGTCTTGTAGAACTACTCTATGGATCTGTAACAAGGTCTTCTGACAGCAGGAAGCACACCTTTTTTGTTGAAGAAGATTTTCAAATTTTTGCTCGTCCTTTTATTTTCACCCTTACCTTGTTCGAACCCACAGATCTACACTTGATGAAATTTCATGATGACCTCAGGCAACAGTTTGGTGAGGACTAGGAGTTGTAGAGCTATCCTAGGGGGCTGTAACCAGGTTTTCTGACAGCGGGGAGCACACTTTTTCTTCTTCTTAAAAAAAAAAAAGTTTTCAAACTTTTCATCCTCTTCTTACCCTTACTGTCACGTACCTTGGTATCAGAGCCGATTGTAGAAGGAGACCTCCCTTACAGCTCTGGCTCGGGAACCACTGGGTTTGCAACAGTGGTACAGGAGCGCAGCGAGGTAGGAGTGCCTGTGTGGTAGTTGGTACTGGTGCTGATGAGTAGAGCAGATCCACCGGATGGACTGGACTGTAGAAGCCGCAGAGAGGGGTGGCAGCAGGTGTGGGTCAGTGACCCCAGGATCCTATGCAGGAACTGGATCAGGGCTAGACTAGAACAAGGTGAGACAAGCCAGGTCATACTTGGGTAATCAGGCAGTAGATCAGCAGGCAGAGAGAGTCGTCAGCAGACAGGCAACGGTTCGGCAACAAGGTCAACAGATTCAGGATAAGCAGAGTCAAGGCAGGCCAGGTCAGGAGAGGAGAAGGCTGCAGTGGTCAAACAAACAGGATCAGATAACAGCAGGTTCATGGTCAGACTTCAGGTAAAGCTGCAGATCAGACAGTGCTGTATAGGAGCAGCTGCTGTTCTTTTAAAGGGGAACTGGCGCCAAGCCGAGTTAGGGGATGTGCACGTGTGCCTGCCGCTACCTGTTGCGGCTTGTTCCCGCAGGAACACATATGCGCGCACGCCTGTGCGCCTGTTCTGTCACAGAGTATCCCTGACACTTACTTTGTTCCAACCCACAGATACACTTTTCAATATCTGAAATGTGGACCTCCACCGTTGGTTGAACCTCATCTGTTTTGCACCCCATGGTACATCTAACTGAGATGTTACATCGATTTTGCTTGCAGTGAAAAGAAACTTGTACTGGTAGAAATATCTGGGCAGCCATTGCTGGTGTATCATCTGAAAAGGCTAGCCAGCACTGCCTACAGGACTTTCTGATTTACTGACTCACAACAAGGATACATCAAGTAAAATCGAAGTGAAGTGTGAACTTGTGGGTTTCATCCTTGTTTGTAGTCTAACTCGGAAAGTATTGAGTTTTACGAATCGGCCTCATGGCCGGACAACTAGGTTTTTAAAAGAAGAGATCTGCATTGGCAGTCTTTATATTTCATCAGGACAGGTTTCCTTGGCCTTGTTGATAGTTGATAGCTTATTCTAGATCTTTCATACAGAAGGGTGTCAATTTCAAGCAGGTGCTTCTGTATACGTGTCATGTGTCTGCAAAGCCAAATAATAATGGGATATTTACTGTGCACAGAGCCAGACATATCACACAGCTATATTACCGCTGCTTCCATAATGTCTGCCCTGACAACTATTGTGGAGTCTGACAACCATCCTTCTTTTTCTCCAGGCATGGACAACCAAACAGTGTTAGCAGTGCAGTCCTTACTCGATGGCCAAGGTGGAGTATCTGACCCCAACGCTCAAAATGTCAGCAGCGCTGGACCAATCCAAGGACTCGGTATGAAATTCAGATTAAGAATACTTTATAAATCCAAAGGTAGATTATTAATCCCAAGAGAGAATTAAAGCATTTCTCTTCAGAAGATATTTCATAGTTTCCTAGTTAGTAAGGTTGAATAAAGATACCAGTCCATCCAGTTCAACCTGAGTGAGGTGTCTACAATTGTCCCTATCCCTGTACATTGCACACTCACATCAGTCCCTACCCTCAAGGAGCCCACAATCCAAGGTCCCCATTCATATGTTAGGGCCAATTTTGGACAAAAGCCAATTAACCTACCTGCATGTCTTTGGACTTTGGGGTCTTCTTTTAAATATAGCCATGTTGCTTATTAAATGGTCACTAGACATACAGTAATTCATAAGCCAGATCATTGTTCACAGAGCTCAGTTATATATGGGTTAATCTGCCCATAGATATAAGGGGATTTTGGCTGGCACCTGAAGAACCAGAAAAAATTTGGACCTGTTGGTACCACACCAGCCGACATCCTGCAATCTCAAAACCCAAGGAGGCGGGCATAAGATTGTTGGTCGAACAAGTGATGCAACCAATTGGATGCAGTTACTGTTCAGGTATTCTCACAGCCATGGGTGCCTGCTGTCAGACTATAATAGCTGGTGGGGAGATTCCTCCATCCACACTGTTTAACAGAACTAAATAGGAAAAATCTGATGCCGCATACACACGATCAGAATTTTGGTTGGAAAAAGCTCTGGTTTTACCTACAGGATTTCGCTAAAGCTGTCTTGCATACAGGGGCGGACTGACAACTCATGGGGCACCCGGGCAATCAGGGATTATGGGGCCCCCAGGCAATCAGAGATTATGGGGCCACACAGTATACACAAACACACACAGTATACAATCACACAGGTTACACATAAAGGTACACACAGTATACACAGATATGTTTCTATTGGCTGAGAAGGTACTGGAGAAGTGGGGCAGCTATAACCTTGGGATTTTTACATACTGTCCCTGGTTTTACCGAGGCTGGCAACCCTTATGGGGCCCCCTAGTGGCCCGGAGTCCTCGGGCAGTTGGCGAGTGGCTGAATGGTCAGTCCACCCCTGCTTGCATACACACGGTCACACCAAATTCCGACCGTCAAGAACGCAGTGACGTACAACACGTACAACGGGACTAGAAAAAGGAAGTTCGATAGCCAGTAGCTTCCATCTCGTAGTTGAATCTGAGCATGTGTGAGTTTTTGAATGTCGGAATTGCATACACGCGATCGGAAACTTTTTCCGTCTGAAAAATTGAGAACCTGCTCTCAATATTTTAAACAAAAAGAGGTAGCTGCGCTGACAGTGACACCCCTGGTAGTGAACCAGTGCTGAATACAAAATGAATAGAAATATGTGAATATACAAACAAACAAGTAAAACATGCCAGCATAAATTCAGTGCGTAAATGAATATAAATCCTGTTAAATGTGATGATAAAAAATAATGAAAATAAATAAAACTGAATGTAAAATAAAAAACTCAAATAGTCAACAAAGTCCCAGTGATGACTTGAGTAATTGTGATAAATTCATGCAATCTTCCGTCACCAATATGTGCTGATCACCATAAAGAATGCACACTTACCAGAGGCAAGCAACAAACAGCCAGGTCTTTTGCTGGCCGAAATTCCGACAGTGTGTATGCAGCATAAGCCCTTGTACACACGGTCGGATATTCCGATGTACAATGTCCGATAGGACCGTGTTGTCGAATAATCCGACCGTGTGTGGGCTCGATTGGACTGTTTCTGTTGGAGTATCCGACGGACCAAGTTTTCCAGCTGGGCTATAAAATTTTCCGACAACATGATCCGTTTAGACTTTGTCCGATTGTGTATAGAGAATTCCGATCGGACAAAGTGCCACGCATGCTCAGATCAAATTCCTAGACCAAAGCTATTGGCTACTAGCCTGAACGTAGTCCCATGGTAACAAAATTATGTCATCACGTTCTGAACGATCGGATTTTCCGACAACTTTGTCCGACCGTGTGTATGCAACAGTTTCGGACAAAATCCAACGGATTTGGTTGTCAGAATGTCCGACCGTGTGTACAAGGGCTAAGAGTGTATGGCCAGTCTTAGTAATGGAGCTCCTTGGTTGTTCACTTACACATAACCCATATATTAGGAGTAGTAATTCTCTTTTTTTTAATTTATATTTAAGGCTGGGTTCACACCATAGCGATGCGGGAACGCCGCGAATCCGCGGCGTTTTCCCGCATCGCATGCCTCCCGCCGGCAGTTCACACTGCCCTATGCGAACTGCTGGGAGTGTCAATGAAATCTTAATGACACCCCCAGACCAGTCCGCATATCGCAGTGCGATCCGCAAACTCGGACAGGAATCGGATCGCATGGTGTGAACACCCATGCGATCCGATTCTGCTGCGGACCAAAAAAAGGGTCCTGTGCGAGTTTGCGGCGGGTGCGATGCGAATTCAGCCATACTATCTGTATGGCTGAACTCGCATCGCACAGACAGATCGGATGTGATTTGCACTGCAGTGCGGTGCGAATCACATCCGTATCTCTCACCCGCAGCGGTGTGAACCCAGCCTAAAGCAGAGTTCCATATATGCTCAAAGGTGCACATGCTGCTGTAATGGCAGCCATTTGCTCTGGTGAGTTTTCAATTCACTTGATGTTGGTGGCTGGCCCATTTTTATACTTCACTATATATGTTTTGGGACTATATAAATTTACTGACACTTCTAACATTTTACATGTCAGTTTTTATTGATACTTTTTTGTTCTTTACATGTTGTTTGCATTATTAAAGCGTTTGCTACCCCAAAACTTTATATTCCTGATATGTGCCTGCTGTACCATGTACTTGTATGAGAAAGTATCCTGTTCTCTTTGTATTGATTCCTTTGTGTGAAATCCCCGGGGGATCTTTACATGTTGTTGTTTTTTTTGCATTAATAAGTCTCACCGAATTTAATTCGGTATTCAGGATCGACACTGTTTATTGAATTTATTGGTGCTACACTATTGATATATAAATAGGTACGTATAGCATGTTTGTTATTTAAAGAAAAAACATTTAATATCACTTTAAGCCAATCGGAACTGTTACCAGATCGGTACTGGCCTTTAGCAATATATATATATATAATATAGTGTATAACACACACATGCGTGCACACACACAATATATAATGTATATACTAAATAAATAAAATAAAAAATATAATTATTTCTCCACAAAAATAATGTTCTCCTATTTCCTTTACAAGTTACGAGTTGTTCATGAAAATTATGGCCACTAGATGGTGCTGAAAGTTCTAGGAAACAAATACTAATTCTCAGCTCCATCTAGTGGTCATAATGTGGTATTATCAAAAACCACTTTTCTTCAATTAAATACACCTCTTGGTCTACACAGTGCCTCCAATATAACTAATGTTAAATGTATATTAACAGCAGAGATATATGTTTAGTTGTGATCTTTCTTATAGATGATGAAGATGTCTTTCTGTGCGGGAAGTGTAAAAAACAGTTCAACTCCTTGCCAGCTTTTATGATCCACAAACGGGAGCAGTGCCATGGCAATGCACCATCCCTGGCATCTGTCTCCCTGGGAAACCACAGTGTTTATACACCGCCTGTCAGCTCCGTGCAACACCAGCCAGTTAACAGACAGGTGAGTGTATTTTGTATCATCATTTCAGCAGCTGGCTTAAAATAAATTTTCATGTGACTTTCACTTTTTTATCATTTCTTTTTCTTACTTTTTGTTTTTACTGCAATAAATAAACTGTATTATGAAAAACATATAGACTTCCTTTAACCAATTGCTTACTGGGCACTTATACCCTTTTCTTGCCCAGACTAATTTTGAGCTTTCAGCGCTGACGCATTTTGAATGACAATTGCGTGGTCATGCTACACTGTAACCAAATCAAAATCTTATAGTTTTTTTCACACAAATAGAGCTTCCTTTTGGTGGTATTTAATCACAGCTGGGTTTTTATTTTTTGCTAAACAAACAAAAAAAGATGGAAAATTTGGGGAAAAAAAATCAGGTTTCATAGGTTGTTATAAAATTTATCATACAGGGAATTTTTCTCCTTCATTGATATGCACTGATGAGGCTGCACTGGTGGGCACTGATAGGCACAGTTAAGGCGGCACTGATGGGGACAGATAAGGCAGCACTTATGGCCACTGATAAGATGGCAATGATGAGTGGCACTGATAGGTACCACTGATAGGTGACACTGATGTGCAGCACTGTTGATGCGGCACTGAAAAGTAAGCCCTTCCCACATATTATATTTGTCTGTATAGGTAAATATTGTATTAATAACTAAAAAATGTGCAGAAAGTGCTTGGCAAATGTGTGTCAATAAGTAGAAAACACAGCGGTTCTAAGGCTGGACTTTATTTTTTTCCCTACAGATCTCCACGTACATCGCCGTTCCTCCCTCACCGCTCATTCAAACTCTGGTACAGGGTAATGTCTTGGTGAATGATGAAGTCCTGCTGTCCGCAATGTCTGCCCTTACCTCACTGGACCAGTCGATGCCTCCTGCCCCTGCTCCTGTACAGGTAACAGCATGTGCATCATTCCTGACCACTAGAGTGTCTGTGTTGCCTATAACAACCAATCAGACTCCAGCTGTCATTTTTGTAGTGTATATTAGAGGATCAAAGCAAGGATCTGGTTGCTGTGGACGGGACTCTCACTTTCTTTAAGAACAGACACATATTGGTCAATTCATGAAGGCTTTATATCATGTTATGTCATTTAATGTGTTACAAAAATATCACAATTAATTTATAAAATAAGTTTCAGGCACGTGGAATGTCTTCAGGGTTTATATCAGATCATGTGATATTTTAGCACATCATAAAAATGAATGCAAAAGTAAATTCACAAGGTTCATCACAAAGGTTATCCCTACGTAAAGCGGAGTGGAAGCTCTGCTTATCTGCTTCCTCCCCCACCCCCCCCCTCCAGCACCTTTGGGTGGGGGGGCGTCCGTGATGAGATCACTCGGAAGCTTGGTCCCCCTCATCTTTCCCCCGCTGCCGGGCCATTCAAATAACGCAACGCGCTTTGCACATGCGCAGTAGGGAACCGGCTGCGAAGACTTCACTGCCGGTTTCCCACAGAAGCAATGGCGGCGGCAGCACCCGACAGCCGATAGAAAAATCGGCTGGGGTGCTGGCACCTTGGGATCCCTGGACAGGTAAGTGTCCAAATATTAAAAGTCAGTAGCTACAGTATTTGTAGCTGCTGACTTTTTTTTTTTCTGAAGGAGGCTGGACCTCCTCTTTAAGGCTGCAGTCACACATGGGCGTTTTGAATAGAGGACAGAATCGCCGCGATTTCAAAATGCCCAGGTGTGAATGAAAAATCCCGACAAACATTTCAGATGGCATTCATTTAAATAGCACCTAAAAACGCGGTGCGGTTCTGTCGTGGTTGTTAGGCGATAAATCACCCTGCAAACGCGGCAGACCACATCACATGAAGTATGCCGCCTAAAGAAGCTGCTGAACATTTTTGGTTGACAAGCGTCACGCGACACGGTTTGCTGTGATAGCAGCGCAATTTGTCGTGCCAGAACCGCACCACGTTTTTAGGTGCTATTCAGAGAAATGACATCTGAAATGTGCGATTTGTCATTCACACATGGGCGTTTTGAAATCATGGGCAGAATCCGGGCGATGAATGCGGCTCAAGAATTTTCGTTACCGCTGTATGGTCAATAAACGGCGAATAGGTGATTATGCATTTCTGGAGTGCGTTTATAAATGAAGCTTTAGAAAACACAGAGGCAGCCAGTGCTCCCATGAATGGCTGTGATTTTAGCTATCATTGAACAGCTCAGCTCACAGTAACGATCTACAGAGGCAAGCTGAGTGTCTCTGTACCTTGTGGTCACTGTGAACCAATCACAGCCATCACCATAACAAACACTAATGCCGCGTACACACGGTCGGATTTTCCGATGGGAAATGTTGGATGTGAGCTTGTTGGCTGAAAATCCGACTGTGTGTATGCTCCATCGAACATTTGTTGTCGGACTTTCCGCCAACAAATGTTGGCTAGCAGGTTCTCAAATTTTCCGCCGACAAAACTTTGTTGTCGGAATTTCCGATCGTGTGTACACAAGTCTGTCACACAAGTTCACGCATGCTTGGAATCAAGCAGAAGGAGCCGCACAGAGTTGAACCTCCTTTTTCTCGGCTCGTCATACGTCTTGTACGTCACCACGTTCCCATGTTCTTAATTGTTGGCCAACATTTGTGTGACCGTGTGTATGCAAGACAAGTTGGAGCCAACAACCTTCCAATAAAAATCCACTGTTTTATTGTAGGTTTTATTGTAGGAAAGTCCGATGTGTGTACGCGGCATTATAGTGTTTACAAATGTCCAGCTCATTCACAGTCACACTGAATGTCTCTGTACCTTGTGATCACTGTGAACCAATCACAGCCACCACAAGCACAAACACTAATAGTGTTTACAAATGTCCAGCTCATTCACAGTGGAAGAAGTTCCCCTTCCTCCATTGTGAATGGGCTGAATGTTTGCAAATACAACAGAAGGGGGGATCAGCAGTTTAAAGGTGGGGAGTCTTAAAATGTCAGTGACCACCAATGATGTGGGATCGTTTTTGCAAAGGTAAAGAAATGAAGGGAAAATTTAAGCAAACCCAAATTTGTGTGCCGTGGAAAAAACATCTAATGTGGGAGCAGGTGTCTTTAGTGTCTTGTTTCTGGCCAGAGTTCAGCTCTAACCTTTTGTCATCAATACATTTCTTTTGTTCCCTGTGTGTGATTATGTTTTATCATTTGGGCAAGCTTTTTTTTAATTCATTTTTTTTTAATTGTTGTTTTATCCAATAAGGACCTTATTTCCCCTTGTTAATTTTACAGAGCCATCTGAGTATGCACTCTGGGGGCACCTACCTCCACACCCCGTCTTTGCATCCACGGCCTCCTCACCCACCACTCTCTGCACCAGGGCAGAGCCTCATGGGGGTTCCCGTCCAAGCTAACAGCGGCAGCTGCAGCACCGTGGTTCAGGTCTACAGCTCACCGATCAGCATGCCAGGGAACACCGGGATGGAGATCCATGGACTCGGCATGGCACCCTACACCCAGATAGAGGTAAATTTACATGTCTACAGCTCCTTATAATAGAAATAAAAGTAATAAAAAATTATGAAAGAGACAAGGTAGGAATCAAAAGTAAAATAATTTAAAAGACCGCATCTCTCTGTGCTCGTACGCAGAAGTGAATGCATATGTAAGTCACGCGCGCATGTAAACAGTATTCAAACCACACATGTGAGGTATTGCCACAAACGTTGGAGCAAGAGCAATAATTCCAGCACTAGACCTCCTCTCTAAGCCCTTGTACACACGGTCGGAGATTCCGACAACCAAATCCGTCAGATTTTGTCCGAAACTGTTGCATACACACGGTCGGACAAAGTTGTCGGAAAATCTGATCGTTCAGAACGTGATGACGTAATTTCGTTACGATGGGACTACGTTCAGGCTAGTAGCCAATAGCTTTGGTGTAGGAATTTGATCTGAGCATGCGTGGCGCTTTGTCCGATTGGAATTCTCTACACATGATCGGAGTATGTCTGATCGGAGCATTTTGTCTGAAAATATTTCCGGCAAGTTGGAAAATTTGGTCCGCCGGATATTCAGACGAAAACAGTCCAATGCAGACCACACACAGTCGTAATATCCGACAAAACGCTCCGATCGGACACATTCCGTCGGAATCTCCGATCGTGTGTACAAGGGCTTACTCTACATAGGTCACCTGTAAAGGCGTTGAAAATGTTACCTATGGAGATTTTTAAGTACTGTAGTTTGTCGCCATTCCACGAGCATGCACAATTTTAAAGCGTGGCACGTTAAGTATCTATTTACTCAGCGTAACATAATCTTTCACATTAAACAAAAAAATTGCAGTAACTTGTTTTTTTTTTATTTTTACTTTTTTTTTTTTATTCATTAAAGCAGGGGTCTCAAACTCAAATTTACCTGAGGGCGACAGGACAATTTTTCATATGCCATGGGGGCTGCATGCAAACTTTCAAACTTCAAAAACAACAATAAACTAAATATGGTGGTAGTTACTGCTTGCTACCAGTCACTACTTACTGCCAGATTCTTGGCAGTGTTTGCTCTGTGTTAGATGAGCCAAATTTGCTTTAAGTGAGTTAAAAGTTGAGACCCTAACAACAGCCTGAAGATGGGCATCAGTTAGCCTAGACCTGGTTCTAGATTTATTAAAGCTCATAGTTGGAAAATAAATTTCACACAGGTATGTATTTCCATATAAGCACCCCCAGTACTGGTGTCAGCGGATGCATTATTAACCCCCAGCACTGGTGTCAGACGCACTATTAACCCCCAGCATTACCCCCTATGCTCCACAAATATCCTGCCTACACTCCACAAATACCCCCTCTTCACAAATTCCAACCCCAGTCACCCCAGTAAGAAAAGGGAAAGTGGTCAGCGGGACTTTAAATGACCTTTAGTCACCCCACTTTAGTGACCCCACTAAGGACTTTGCTCAGCCTCAGTGTGATGGCTCACTTACCTCTCCTCCTGGCAGTCAGCTGGTAGCCTGATCTCCTCCTTTCAGGTCCTGGCTTCAACACTGGCCTAGTGGCAGGGCATACCAAGAAAGCCGCAATCTCCCACCCTGAGGTGACAGCAAGACTCTGGATCCAGGGCCGGGCACAGCCTCCGAGGGAGGACAGCTCTGGTCAATCATCAGTGTCTAGGTGGGAGGGGCAATGGGTGGATCCTCCCTCCATTCTGTTCTCTCTCTGCTCTGCTCTCCTGTGCTGTGTCTGTGCTTCCTTTGCTGTGCGCGCTGGGCTGCAGCAGCACCCAGGGGGGAGAGGATACAGGAGAGGGAGAGAGAAAGCTCTTCGGTGCCCCCCTCCCCCCCCTGAGGCGCCTGGGTGCGATGCACCCGCCTAGGATCGACCCTCCCTGTGGGCCATTTGTAACCAATCCCGCGTGCTGGTATTTTGAGTCCCCTGCATTAAAGTGTATTTTTTCAAAAAACAAATACCGTTTGCAAAACATCTGCACAAATACCATGTGACATAAGAAATTGCAACAATCGCCATTTTATTGCCTAGAGTCTCTGTTAAAAAAAAAAAAAAATTTCCAGCCAAACATACTGATTTCATCTTGTAAACAAAAAGTACCAGAAAAAAACCCTGGTCAGCAAGTGGTTAAAAAATCATTTTAGCCCTTAAGATTACATAAAATCTTCAAAACATATATTTTTCTGAAAGCAAACATCCTAGAGAATAAAATAGTGATAGTTCCAATTTTTTTTTTTTTTTTTTTAATGTCACTCAATATTACATCATTAATTTTAGGGCACACAAACGCAATAAATTACCCACTTTTTGCTAAAATATAAATGACGAGGTTGCACCCTGAGTAAATAGGTACCCAACACGTCAAAGCTTAAATTTGCATGTCCCCGTGAAATCGAGCCAAACTTCAGTAACCTATATTTTCTATAGGTGATGCTTTAAAGCCCTCTTTAGGTCATCAGCTTCAGAGGAGATCTGGTGCTGGAAATATTACACTCACGTCGGCATTCGCAGGGATATGTAACACGTGTATCCCAATCTACGCTTATGTTCGTACATGCGTATATGTGCGGGTAACTGAAATTTTTTACAATTTAACATTTTTTTTGTTTTTACTTAACATTTTTTCATCACAGGGGACAAAATGTCTAAAAGACCCTGGATACCTGTACTCCACTGAATGTAATTCAATGCAGATTGCATTGCAATATAATTTTTTTTCCTGACCATACTAGCCGGGGACACTGATGGGCAGACTCGAAAGTGATGTCAACCATGTCCCTTTCTGGGTCAGCAACAAGGAGGGGAGGAGAGCGGGCGTGTGTCCACTCTGCTTCCTCCCCTCTACCCGGTGGCACCCACAATGTTAATCCCGGCCCCACAGATGGCATGACCTAGCAGCAAAAAGGTTAATGCCTTAGGAAGCATTCACACCTTGATGTCTTGCTTTGCTGCGTTAACGCACATGCAATAATGCAGTCCATTCAGTTGGCAGAAAAACATCCAAATAGTCAGACATGTACAATTTTTTTGCAAAGCGAAACACAATGATGTATGGTAGTACATTACCTAATGCTTTTAGGTGTCATTGAAAATGAATGGTACCGTAATGTTGCTCTGCTTTGTGTCTTTTAACCACTTAAGGACCGAAAGAATTCCCCCCCTTAATGATCAGGCCATTTTTTGCGATACGGCACTGCGTTGATTTAACTGACAATTGCGCAGTCGTGCAACAGTGTACCCAAAAAAATTGACGTCCTTTTTTCCCCACAAATAGACCTTTCTTTTGGTGGTATTTGATCACCTCTGCGATTTTTATTTTTTGCGCTATAAACAAAAAAAAGACAATTTTGAAAAAATAAATAATAATATATATAGATTATATATATATATATATATATATATATATATATATATATATATATGTATATGTGTGTATATATATATATATATATATATGTATATGTGTGTATATGTGTGTGTGTGTATATATATATATATATATATATATATATATATATATATATATATATATATATATATATATATATATATATATATATATATACTATATTTTTTACTTTTTGCTATAATAAATATTCAAAAAATAAAATAAAAAAAACGCATTTCTTCATCAGTTTAGGTCAATATTTTTCTGTACATATTAGTGGTAAAAAAATAAAATAGCAAAAGCGTATATTTATTGGTTTATGCAAAAGTTATAGCATCTACAAAATAGGGAATATATTTATGGCATTTTTATTATTATTTTTAATTTTTTACTAGTAATAGCAGTGATTAGCGATTTTTAGCGGGACTGCGACATTGCGGTGAACAGATCGGACACTTTTGACACTTTTTTGGGACCATTAACATTCATATAGCGCTTAAAAAAAAGCAACTGATTACTGTATAAATGTCACTGGCAGGGAAGGGGTTAACACTAGGGAGTGATCAAGGGGATAAGTGTTCCCTAGGGAGGTGTTTCTAACTGTGGGGGGAGTGTACTGACAGGGAATAGAGAGAGATCGCTGTTCCTGATAACTTCCCTGACAGAATGAGGATCTGTCAGTTTACATTGACAGATCCCCGTTCTGTCTCTCTCGGGATTGATCGCAGGTCGCCGGTGGACATGGGCAACGCATATCGGCTTCAACGTCACGTGGCCCCTATACCCCTTAAGCGGCTGCTGTACAGCTACTGCGATTTGCGCAGGGGAGCCAGCCTTCCGCTGTATAACGATGGAGTCAGCAAGTAGTTAAGGTCACTTTGCAGTAAAGCAAGGAAAAATTCAAAACTTCTGTAGTGTATTATTTATGCTTTGCTAATCAAAATGAAGCTCATACAACTGTAGGAAAAACAATATAAGTATATTACAAAATATGCATACAATATACACATGCACAAGATATCTATCCTCCCTAGCAAATGAGCATGGAACATTGTATGCAATAGTAATAGGGATACACCAATTACTTGACTTGGGTTCTTCCTGGTGATATAGAGTTTTCTTCCTTCTACCGAAGATCTTTTCCAAAACGGTCCCTTATTTTTCAGAGTCCTCCAAAACTAGTTATTTGTCTTCAGCACGTGACTGAGTTCAAGTCATTTGTTCCCTTCCGTTAATTCCTGCCAACATCACTTCCTGTTTCATGAGCTTCATGTACCAGTCAAACAAGTTCATTAGCATATGAACAGGGGAGGCCTAGCTTCTAAAATCACTCTATAGAGGGTGTTTGACAGGAAGTGAGAAGTGTTATGCCGCCTCCTCACTCCTGTTTTAACCCCAAAAAACCCATTGACGCAGCTCAGCTGCAAATGTAAACAAGGCCTAATACCACACTGACACTTCGCAAACTTGAATTGACTCATCTTATCATGGATTATATTGTAGACTTTGGGGGCAGGAGTGGTATTAGCGACAGAAGGATTATTATGAATTCTTTTATTGGCAGGTTCCAAGTCAGTGCGTTGAAAGCACAGTTTATAACACTCCCCCGGTATACAGCCCCGGGAAACAGGGTCTCAAATCAAAAACCACAAGTAGCTGCTCACCCTGTACTGACTTGAGTGGGAGCAACATGGGAAGTGTGGAGGCCACTGTCCCTAACAAGACTCGCCGGCCGAAGTCTGACAACAGCAGCCCAAACGGTAAGGATATTCAGCCTTGCGCAGTTTTTGCACACATATAAAAAAATCATTTTAGGCCTGAAGATTAGTTAAAACCCCCAAACGTTATATTTTTTCGGGGGGTGGGATAGTTAAGTGCTTAGGTGTAACCTTTTTTTTTTTTTTTTTTGCAGCTAACTTTACTTTTTCCACATAGGGGTCCAAAAGTCCATTAACTTGTTCTAATTCTATAGTTCAGGACATTAGGGAAGGGCTGATAATACTTGTGATAACATTGTAGAGATCACAGGGCAGCGCTGGATTTTCTGACAGCGTCAGCCTATTGAACAGATATAACAAAATGCTTTTAATGGTTTATTTACCCAACCAGAGGGAAAGAAATAAGAGTAACTACACTTTTGTTGAGAAAAAAAAAAAAACATTCCCCCTGGGTGAGCTATGTACATTGCAAGGATTTTAACAAAGTTTGTTGCCAATTCCTTCCTTTTGTTATTCTGAAGAAATAGTCGTCTGTTTGTCTGTGTCCATGTACAGAGTGAATCTGAATGGGACTGATTTTATCATTATCAATTAGCTGCTGCACCTGCAGGGTTCTAATGAGCAAAGTGTCAGGGTCTGCATCCCGTTAGATGTGTTTTCCCTTTGGGGGAATCTCACTTGTTGCAGGGGATACTCAAATCTGACTTGTATCTCAGTGCAGACCTCTGAGAAAATCAGTAGGCCAATCAAATAAGCAGGAAATATTATTATTATTATTTATTTTCATTATTATTATACAGAATTTATATAGCGCCAACAGTTTGCGCAGCGCTTTACAGCATGGGGGAAGACAGTACAGTTACAATACAATTCAATACAGCAGGAATCAGAGGGCCCTGCTCATTAGAGCTTACAATCTAGGATTACTGGGATGCGTTCTGCACACCATCTGTTTATAGATCGCCTCCAGGTTGCCATATGGCATTACATTTTACAGAAAATGACAGCACTGCAGATTGAAGTGGAAATTACATTTTTAATAACATTCAATTACAACATGACTTGTGCTGTAATCGTATATGCTATATTATTTTTATTTTTTTCCCTACGAAAGTGGAGTTACCCTTTAAGTGAGATTAGACCCCTGAAAGCATACTCCCCTCCCTTGCTCCAGGATCCCAGAGGATGGGGATGCTGTAGACTGAGGGTCCTGCACTTGGAAGGAATGATGCACATTTTTATGATTGTGCAGAATTACCATTCATAATGCCACAATTACTATATAAAGTGTATATATAAAAATTTTAGTTATTTGTCCAGGAAAACTACCTGAACATTCATTCTGTGCAAATGGGGCTAAATGAAATGTTACTAGGCTATTTTCTCTCCAGGTCTGATGTTCTTCTTTCAAAAGAATAGCATGAATCAGGAAAATACTGCATTATG
This sequence comes from Lithobates pipiens, assembly GCF_037356315.1. Classification (NCBI taxonomy): domain Eukaryota; kingdom Metazoa; phylum Chordata; class Amphibia; order Anura; family Ranidae; genus Lithobates; species Lithobates pipiens. The sequence goes on along the minus strand of NW_027507789.1, from coordinate 45,683,259 downwards.
GCCACTAGATGGAGGGTATTGTCAAATTAAGATGTTCGCTTCATCTAGTGGCCATTATGTGATATTGTCCTGATTCATGATGTTCCTATGAATGAAAAACATCCAACCAGGAGAGAAAATAGCCTTAGAAATATTTAATCTGCAGGCATTTGCACATGTGCCTTTTGTGTCTTTTTTTTTTTTTAAACAAACTAACTACGATATGTAACAGGCAGTTTTGCAGGATAAATAGCTGTAAAAATGTTTTTTTTATTTTTTTTTATAAATACTCCCCTATGGGGTCAATTTACTAAGAGTTAAATAATGGGCAAAAAAAAAAATTGGGTAAAATAATGCTTGCAGTAAATCAGTTTTGAAAGTGCAATTCAGTAAGAATTTTGCATTGAATACCAATTGTGATTTAGTGGTAATTGCCGCATTATTTAAAGCTGTAATTTATTGCATTGAGCTGATGGCTAAGTAGCAGGCCGCTGCATCCTTACCAACGGATGACTCCTCAGCGGAATGTAAAAAAATAACCATGCCGACAATTAAAAATGATTTAATAAAAAAGCAACGTGCCCCCCCCCCCCCCCAGTCCATACCAGGCCCTTTGAGTCTATTATAGATTTTAAGGGGAACCCCACACTATAATAAAAAAAAATGGCGTGGGGCCCCCCAAATCCATACCAGACCCTTATCTGAGCATGCAGCTCGGCAGGTCAGGAAAGGGGGAGGGGAAAGCAAGCACCCCCCCCCCCCCCCCCGAACTATACCAGGCCACATGCCCTCAACATGGAGGGGGGGTGGTGCTTTGGGACAGGGGGGAATCTGCCCCCCACCATCTAAAGTACATTGTCCCCATGTTGATGGGGACAAGGGCCTCATGCCCACAACCCTAGTCGGTGGTTGTGGGTGTCTGCGGGTGGGGGGCTTATAGGGATCTGGAAGCCCCCTTTAAACCCCCCCCATTGAGTATGTAGTACCCCCACCCATTCACCAAAAAAATGTCAAAAAGTTCTAAAAACACAGAGACAGTTTTGGACAATTCCTTTATTAAAAAATAAAAAAACAGTATCCCCTGATGTAAATCCATCATCCATCACGTCGTCCACTGCACCCAAAAACAAAACAAAAAAACGATCCCGACATCCATAAGGCTGACTGATTACTGCAGGCTCCGCCGTTTGACAGTTCTTTTAGCAGTAGGCGGTCAGCTTTCATGGACAGCGGGTGCGTTAAAAAAAAATAAAAAATTTGGGTGCGGCAGGCGGTGTGATTGACAATGGATTTACAGCGGGGTAACCGCTGACAGCTGATGAGTCATCCGTTGTCAAGGACGTGGCGGCCCACTTCTTAGAAACCAGCTACTTAAAAAACAGTTTTTTTGACAAATACTGCATGTGATACCGCCAGAAAAACCCTGGTGGTAAATATCTTTAAAACCCTGTTGGTAAATATCGCATGTTTTTTTTTTTTACTCTCTGGTTCATTTGTGAATTGGACCTTTTAAAACGATATTTACCCGCACATTTTTTATTTTGCGGTAAATACAGCATAATCGTTATTTGTTTTTGTTTTTTGTGAATTTGACTTTAGTTAGCGTATAATGTTAAATGTTAGTGAATTGACCTCCTTGTCTTTCAAATGCCGCCCATTTGAATGAACATATACGTAGATGACCCTATCTAGGATTTTAGTTGTAAGAATCGTGCCATTCTGAAGTTCATTTTGGCTTGCACCCTTATTTAGGAAAAATGAAGACCCCCAAGTTGAAGTGTACTTTCTGCGATAAAGCCTTTGGCAAGAACTTTGACCTTCAGCAGCACATTCGGAGGTGAGCAACTTTCTGATGGTCATTATCGCATCTCAGTTCAAATCAGTCAGTATTGTTGGATGATGGATAAACCACATGGGCGATCATGGGCTTTGGTGACCTATTGAGGCTTATATGCTTATATGGCAGAGATGGTAGTCATACATCACTATGCATAGCTGCCGATCACTGAGTGGGTTTACCATTGTAGTCAGCCAGATAAAAGCTAATTGATTGCTATGGGTTACTGCAGACCATTGCCCTTGCTTAAAGACTCCTTGTTAACCCTTTTGATAGAAAGTTTTGATCGGACTTTAGCCGGTACCAGTGAGGGACATTTATAACTTAATTACAAATATTATCTTTATTACAAAAATTATTTTTAAAAATCGAATAGAGATCCTATTCAAAGAAGATCATAGCTATTATTATTATTACTATTATTATTATTATTATTATTATTATTATTATGCAGAATTTATATAGCACCAACAATTTATGCAGCGCTTTACAATATAAAAGGATACAATACAATAAAATATAAGAGGATTAAGAGGGCCCTGCTCAGAAGAGCTTATAATCTAATAGGGTGGGGCAGGTAGTACAAAAGGTTATAACTGTGGGGAATGAGCTGATGGAAGTGGTAGGAGATTAGTTGGAGACATGATAGACTTCCCTGAAGAGATGAGTTTTCAGGGATCCCCTGAAGGTAGCGAGAGTAGGGGATAGCCGGACCAGTGGAGGTAGCGAGTTCCAGAGGATGGAAGAGGCTCTGGAGAAATCCTGGAGAAGAGCATGGGAGAGAGCTTGAGAGTAGGAGGTCTTGAGAAGAGCGGATGGGAAGATTTTGGTGATATTTGGAGACAAGATTGGTGATGTAGCTCGGGGCAGAGTTGTGAATGGCTTTGTATGTTGTGGTTAGTATTTTGAATTTAATTTACTGGGTGATTGGGAGCCAGTGTAGGGATTGGATGAGAGGGTTGGCAGACACTGAGCAGTTGGTAAGGTGAATAAGTCTGGCAGCAGCATTCATGATGGGGATAGCTATTAATCATATATATCGTATGATGGATAGCTATGTTCTTCTTTGGATAGGATTTATATTTACAGTCAAAGGAATCAAGGTCCTGAGGAAGCAAAGATGTGAAACGCGTCAACCTCATGGCTTAATAAATATAGAGATATATAATGTTTTGTTTTGGGTTTTTTTAACAAGAAAAGAGATATGTTTCTTATAACCATCTTAATCATATTGATCCGAGCCAATCCCTTTTGGTTTTATTTGTAAATGTGTACAGATTGTTTAAAATAATTTTTGTAATAAAGATAATATTTATAATTATGTTGTAAATATCTTTCACTGGTACCGTATCGTCTATAATCTAGGGATGAGGTACCCACTTAGCCCATCGATTCTTATATACTTGTTAACCATATTAAACTTTTAAAAGTAATGGTAAAACAAAGTACTTGCTGTGATTTGTAACCCAAAACAATGGAGCTCGAAAGCCCCCAATCCTGGGTCAGTCTGTGAGTAGACTGGTGCAAACTCTTGTATTCTTCAACAAAATGCTGTCCCTGATGTGAATGAGTAAAAGAAGGCTTCAGCTCCTGTTTTCCACCCGTAGAGAATGCCTCTGACCTGTTTTGCCCTTTTGGTGATGTAGACGGCGTGTGCAGACGGCAACCATTTTGTTGAAGTCTACTTGCTGTCATTGTTATAAGCTGCAAGGCCCTCCTTTGTGTTCCCATCTGAACCTGGACTTCTTTTCTATAGTGATATGCCCATCTTCAGGTTAATGCAACCACAGCGCCTTTTGGATATTGGGCTCTCTTGATATATAGAGTTGTACCCCGGAAATTTTGTGTAAATGTTTTCCAACAATCCCTAATACTTGATTTTGAATAGAGTCAGGAAGGAAAAGAATCCCTGTTAGGTTTTTATTATGCAAAATTATGAGCAGTGAGAGTGCGACACCCATAGGTCATAGTGTCCAAGATATTATTTTTTTCGATATATTTAGTAGAATAGAAATCGAACGTATTTCGTGGGTTAGAACATTCACCCTTCATCAGGGCTTGGATCCTTTAACACCTAACATTTGGCTGGACCCGACTGGGTTACAATACAATAATAATTGTGATATCTTTGTGGTAAGATCTTAACCAGAAGCAGCTTTTTGCAATGTGCAGATTGTTATTCCGTTGAGTTTAGGTGATTTAAGGGCCAAACCCTGATGGAGTCAAAGTGTTTGAACCCCCTGAAATGTGTTCTTTATTCTACTGGAAATGTAATACTCTTGGACTCCTCAGCCTATGAGTATGGTGCTCCCTTTACTGTTGATAGCGTTGGACTTTGCTCACCCGTTGGTTCAACACATGCTGGAAAAGGTACACCGTTATAAAGTCTTGCCCGTTTTGCTCTCCACTCCAAGGTGCTCCACCACCACACAGACTGCACGCTCGCCTCAGGGTACGACTCATACAAATATATAGGTCTAAAGTGTTGATCCAATAATGCTGGGATGTCTTCCACCCAAATAGGATGTCTTGTCTGGTGTGCAGATCCCTTTAAGAATCTGGTTTTGATGCTAGTGCCTGGGGGCCATACTCATACAAAGAAAAGATTGCTAGTAGTGCCACACATATATTAAAATAATTAAAAGCCAACAGATAATGCACTCGCATAAGATAAGAGTTGATAATACTCAACCATAGCATGTAAAATATACACAGGATCCGTTTACACCCTACTTCTGGCTTTCTGAAGTTACGTCACCTGGATCCGCTCGATTTGTTGCGTCACAGATCACGTGGCTTCTTCAGGACTAAGCTAGGAGCTTAGAAGTTTTCTTGTGGTTCGAGAAACTATTTATTACATTAATGTTTTCAGGGCCGTTTTTAATATAGATTGGGCCCTGGGCAAAATTTTTCTTGGGGGGGCCCCCCCCCCCATGCAATTTCCCTCTCCACCTACTCTGAGACATGCAATAAATAGCAGCTAGACCTAAAATCATTTTTCTGTATCAGATCAGGCAGCAATTGCAATTGGTTGCCAGCAGTTACAGCATATCATTACTGCTTACTGACTAGTTGCTAGAGGTTACAGCACATCACCTCCTCACAGCAGGGGAGCATGATATACATAGGAATGCCACCTTTATTTACATATCAATGCCGCCAGCCGCAGCTATTTACTTAGTATTGTCGCCACTATTTACATATGAATGCTGGTTATTTATATGTAAACACAGGGTCTGCAGGTGAGTCACTTGCACACAACAATAGGGCAGAGCTGGGCATCATTAGTACCAGCACTTCACACAGATATTAGGACACAGCATAGGACTAAAACCTCAAGGGACAAGGGAATTTAGACCTGGATAGTTGGCAAGTATGAGGCAGCTGTTTTGGGCCCCACAACAATGACAGGGCCCAGGGCAGCTGCCCCTTTTGCCCTGCCTTAAAGACGGCCCTGAATGTTTTAACTTGGTATAAGTAACGTTTTGCTCACATAAATCCTTCTTTTCTTGAAGTCATACAGGAGAGAAGCCATTTCAGTGCATTGTATGTGGACGAGCATTTGCACAGAAGTCCAACGTTAAGAAGCACATGCAGACCCACAAAGTCTGGCCAAAAGTTCCAAGTACAACCGGCTCACAGGGATCCATGACATTACAGGTGGTACCACTCAACACCTCTCAGTCAGAGGAAGAGTCTGCGGAGAATGGAGGTAGGTATCTGTCACACTGTATAGGAATAGCAGAACATTGTATGGTGTCGTCTTTCTCACAGAGAAATTTAGTTGACACTATGCTTGTATTTAGCTGTCTCCAACCAGGTCCCGGTAGAAAATGCCCCATCGCAGGACTTGGACACAGTCCAAGGTGGGTCGTGTGATGGGACAGAAGCCAAGCAGGTGGTCGTTATTGACAGCTCCTATCACTGTCAGTTCTGTCCCAGCAAGTTTACCAGCTACTTCCAGCTCAAATCACATATGACACAACATAAACAGGAGCAGGTAGGTCACAAAAGCAGATCATCACTATTTCCGGAGTTTGACTGGGGACATGTTTGACCGGTTTGTCTAGCTGTCCCTTTTAGGGAGATTTGCCCTTTCTGTTTGTCTTGGTGACCATTGCCAATGGGATAGAAAGTGATGGAAAACAGACGTGTGCGATTCGTTTTGTTATGAAACGATATTCAGATGGAATTTTTGTTCATTAGAGGTTCGGCTCTATCCGCATCTCCAAATCACAATAGTAATGAATTTCTACGAATCCGATATTAACCACTTGACCTCCAAAAGATTTACCTCCCTTCATGACCAGGCCATTTTTTTTTTTTTTTTTTTTTTGCAATACGCAAGTGCGTTACTTTAACTGACAACCCAAATAAAATTTATGTTATTTTTTTCCCACAAATAGAGCTTTCTTTAAGTGGTATTTGATCACCTCTGCATTTTTCATTTTGTTGTGTTATAAACTAAAAAAGGCACCGATTTAAAAAAAAATAACTATTTCTTTCTATTATATTAAAAAAAAAATCGAATTTCTTCATAAATTTAGGCCAATATGTATTCTGCTATATGTTTTTGGTTATAGCGTCTTCAAACTATGGTATATATTTATGGAGTTTTTATTTATTTATAAATTTTTACTAGTAATGGCGGCAATCAGCTACTTATAGCGGGACAATATTACAGACGGACAGTCGGGACACTAAAGCCCCATACACACTATCAGATTATCTGCTGATTTTTTCCTTCAGCTTTACCAAAACCATATAATATGAGGTCAAACCTTAGAAGTTTCAATGTGTATGCAATCAGGCAGGCCCTTGCACTACGTGGTTTTGGTAAATCTGAAGGTAAAAATCAGCAGAAAATCTGATAGTGTGTATGGGGCTTTACTGACATTTTGCGGGGACCAGCGACACTAATACAGTGATCAGTGCTAAACATATGTACTGTCACTGTACTAATGACACTGGCTGGGAAGGGATAAAACATCTAGGGCAGGGGTCTCAAACTGGTGGCCCTCCAGCTGTTGCGAAACTACAAGTCCCATCATGCCTCTCTCTGTGGGAGTTGTACTTGTAACTGTCAGCCTTGCAGTGCATCATGGGACTTGTAGTTTTGCAACAGCTGGAGGGCCGCCAGTTTGAGACCCCTGATCTAGACCTCCTACTCTCTAGGGAGATCAAAGGGTTAAGCGTGTGCCTAGCCAGGGTTTTTGTGACGTGTGCTGCTTTTACTAGGGGAAGAGATGGATTTTATTCCCAGGTTTGCAGGGACACAATCAATCCCCCCCTTGTGAGAACAGAGCTCTGCCTTGTTCACATTGGCAGATCTCCGTTCTGTGTGCTTGGCACCCACAGTTCGGCTTCAGCTGTGATTGATCACAGCGGACACGCACCGCCAACACAAGTGCAGGATCACGTATACTGTATACATGTGATCTTGCACAGGAAGGCCGCCCTGTAGTGGTAAATGTGCTATAGGGCGGTCCAGAAGGGGTTTATTAGAACAAAAACAACAAATTAATTCTTATTCATTCGGGCCCTTTGTTAATGTTTGAACCATCCGAAAAATAAACCACATAACGAATGAGCCGAATTTATTTCAGATCAGTAAAAAACTCCGAATTTTTTACTCCCCTGTGCAACAGGCATAATAATGATGATTCCTACTTATTGTGTTTGAGTTGGAAGGAGTTGGATCCATGAGAATCTCCTAAAACACTGAATCATAACATTAGGAGTGAATCCGAAATTAATTTTAGTTCAATTCGTTATGATTTACAGATTCTGATGGATCCACCTCCATCGAACTCAGAGTGCATAAGTAACCTCCTGAAATAACGAATTAACCCTTTAACCACTTCAGTCCCGGAAGGATTTGACCCCTTAATGACCAGAGCATTTTTTGCAATACAGCACTGCGTCGCTTTAACTGACAATTGCGCGGTCGTGCGACTTTGTACCCAAACAAAATTGTTTCCCCACAAATAGAGCTTTCTTTTGGTGGTATTTGATCACCTCTGCAGTTTTTATTTTTTGCGATATAAACAAAAAAAGAGTGCTCTGCGCCCCATGCCCACCCTTTTTTGAAGCCAATTAAAGCCTCAGGCTCTAAACATGTGCTAAAAAAACAAAAAAAAAACACATTGGAATCTATATTTCCGGCGCCCTGCATGTAGATTAGGGGCTGGGCGCATGGATTAGGAGGGTGGTGCCCCATATGGAAGGGCCACCACTGCTTTAAAAGCATTTCAAAGAAAAAAATAAATCATAATTCATAGTATATGATGTATAAAAAAGACTAAAGAGATGAAAAGATGTAAGACTTGTATTGGGCTTTACAGCAACTGACGCATTTCTCCAGGTATACAAGTGTGTGGTGAAAGGCTGTGCTCATACCTGCCAGAAGCTGGAACAGTTCTTGGAACACATCAAAACCCACCAAGAGGAGATGACCTATCGATGCCACATCTGCAACAAGGATTTTTCCTCCCTCTATGAGATGGGGGTCCACCAGTATTCTCATTGCTTGCTCCCCTTGATCGCCCCCAAGAAGGAGATGGCTGTATACAAGTAAATTGTCTCTATAGATGTACAGTGTTACCTTTGCTGTGCTTAAATGAAATGTACTGTATGGTGTATTCTCAATATGTAGGCATTTTAAAGTAAATTTCCAAGTTTATTGTTACTTTTTTTTTTTTAACAGGATACTATTACTTTAAATAGTTTGTTTTGGCCAAGCTGGCCCAGACAATTGACTTTGATGCCAGAACAGGCTGGCTGCTGTAATAGGCTATAGTAGCATCAGCTACATTCTGGGAGTGGCTCTGTGTTCCAGCAGTGGTATCAGGCACTTCCTCTCTGCTGCCAGGTATAGATCACGTTGGCTTAGCTCATCAAACTGTCAGAAATCAGGCAGAGACAGAAGTACAGTTAAATCACACTTGCTTAATAATAAAAGTAAAAAGAACAAACATTGTCAAAACATAGCCAAAGTTCAGTAACCGGAAAGGGATAGTCAGCCAAGCCAGCAGTCAGGGATGAATGTAGTGGAACAGCAAGCAGGATCTGGAGCCAGAATTGATGTCAGCAAAGCAAGTCTTGAACAGGCTTACAAGAGATAGTTTCTATGATGTTGACCAAGATGAAGGCAGAGATCCTCTGGACAGGACGGCTTAAGTGGGCAGGACTGATGAGCAAGATATCATCAACAGCTAAGTAATTATGGAGAGATAGGAGTTGGCAATTAGCCGACAGCTGAGCAGCCAGCTCGGGGAAGGAAGGGCTGAGCCCAGCCCTGACACAAACATCATTTAGCAGAAGCCTTGTATTTTGTCAATGAATACAAGGCTTCCTCTGACTGGCTGAGGTGGAGATTGTAATGTCATCTGCCCTCTTCTCCACCTTGGACAATCAGAGAACGCCTTGTATTCATTGATAAAATTTGAGGTTCCTCCTGAATGCCAGGGATGCGCTGAGATCCACTCCATCTATACCTGGTAGCAGAGAAGGAGTGACTTATGCTGCTGCCACTTCCTGAATGTATCTAATGCTTCTATAGTCTACTACAGAACACAAAGCCAACACATCATTCCAACATGGAGATAAGTCTTTTGGGCCAGCTTGGCCCAAAAATCTATTTAAACTGATAACAATCCTGATATTCCAATCTATGTTGTTATTCTAACCTTGGGTGAAGTGCATTTTTGCCATGGCTTTCACCTTTCTATCATCTTGCTCGCCTTTTCATGGTTTAATTATTGTCCTTTATGCAAATTCTCCATCAAGTGGTTGTCTCTCTATTTAGATTCCCTGCCTAACCACTTGACCTCCAGAAGATTTACCCTCCTTCACGACCAGGGAATCATTTTTTCACTAGTAATGGCGGCAATTGGTGACTTTTAGCAGACATCAAGTCTGCGGTACCCAACGATCAGCTCCCGCTGTGTATAATCACAGCAGTAGCAGGCCGCGTGGCAGCCCCCAACCGGGAAGTGTTGGCTCACTTACAGTGGGTATTAAAAGTCTGCACACCCCTATTAAAATGTCAGGTTTCTGTGATTTAAAAAAATGAGACAAAGATAAAAAATTTCAGAACTTTAATGTGACCTATTAACTGTACAACTCAGTTGAAAAACAAACTGAAATCTTTTAGGGGGGGAGGAAGTAAAAATAAAAAAATTAAAATAATACGGTTACATAAGTGTGCACACCCTCTTATAACTGGGGATGTAGCTGTGTTCAGAATTAGGCAATCACATTCAAACTCATGTTAAATGGGAGTTAGTACACACCCGCCATCATTTAAAGTGCCTCTGATTAACCCCAAATAAAGTTCTGCTGTTCTAGTAGGTCTTTCCTGACATTTACTTAGTTGCATGCTACAGCAAAAGCCATGGTCCGCAGAGAGCTTCCAAAGCATCAGAGTATCTCATTGTTAAAAGGTATCAGTCAGGAGAAAGGTACAAAAGAATTTCCAAGGCATTAGATATACCATTAAACACAGTAAAGACAGTCATCATCAAGTGGAGAAAATATGGCACAACAGTGACATTAATTTAAGATTGATTAGAGTAAATCGAGGGGGGGGTTTAATAAGGAGTTAAACAGGGAAACATTTAAACTGACAGTTTGCTTTAAAATGATTTCATCTGCAGATGGAAATTAATCCCTTTGATCTGTAGCTAAAGAAATGGAAAGATACAAAAAGGAACAATGTTTCTTTTTATTTTAGTGTTGCAGTAGCTGAGCAATGTTGTTGATAAACATTGCCCGGCTGCTTTTTTTTTTTTTTCACAATTCCAATTGTCTGACTTTTTTAAGACTTCAGCTGTCAACAGGGAAACGCCACTGACAGCTGAATCAGTCATTGGTTGTTAAGGATGCAGCGGCACCGCTCCTTAACAACCGATAATTGCCTGCTTTTTTTTTTTTTTTTTTTTTTTTACATTTCAGCTGTCGGTGGGGGAATCCCAGTGACAGATGAAAGAACTGAGCATAAAATTATCTGTTTCAAGTATTAGTGCATTTGCACGAGTACTGATGCTCATGCAAATGCTTGGTGTCCGCACCCATACCAGTATCGGAGCAACCTTTAGTTTCAGTGTTTCCTGTCTTCCCCAGTCTTATGAGGACAGCAAGGTGAGACTTATCCAAGAAAGCCAGAATGAGAATATAACCAACTGTGTTCCTTGGGGCCCACTTTTAAGCACAGGAGATTTTGTATTTGGTATCTATTTGCATATCTGTAGACAAAATTACATTTGGCGATTTCAAGTTTTTATTAAATAGATTATTTGTGATAAACCCAATTGTGGAAAACACTTGTAAAAATATGTTGTTTCAGCTTTAGTTATAAAGTGGTAATTACATCCTTATTTTAGGTGTTTGAAGTGTATGAATAAATATTCCACACAAGAGGCACTGGAGCAACACTTACAGTCGGCCACGCACAGCTACCCCTGCCCACACTGCCAGAAGGTGAGGATATGTTTTCTGTCTAACATCTTCATCCTCTCAAAAGACTGAAAGAATACATGAATCCATCTGGAATTGTCTGAGAGCAACCACTTAGATTCTGCTTCCTCAGGGGTGGGGCTCAATCTAGAAAGACGGAAGCCAAACATCCAACAGCCAGTACTCCATACTCTTACTACTTGACCTCTCTGCGGCCTTTGATACTGTTGACCAACCGCTCCTTCTCAATAAACTACATTCCCTTGGCCTCCAAGATTCTGCTCTATCCTGCTTCTCGGCCTATCACAACGCTCCTTCAGTGTCACCTACAACTCTGTCTCCTCCTCTCCATTGCCCTTTTTGTGGGGGTCCCCCAAGGCTCTGTTCTTGGACCCCTTCTCTTCTCTATCTACACCTCCCCCCTTGGTCAATTGTTAACCGCCCACGGCTTCCAATACCATCTCTTTTTCGATAACACCCAAATCTATCTCTCTACTCCTCACCTCACTCCTTCAGTCTCCTCTCGCATTACTAACCTACTAACTGACATATCAGCATGGATGTCACACCACTTCCTTAAAGCGGTTCTCCATCCTAAAGTGGAAGTTCCGCTAATCCGATCCCTCCCCCCCTCCGGTGCCACAATCGGCACCTTTCAAGGGGGAGAGAGGTGCAGTTACCCGGATAATCCAGGTATCTGCACCCACTTTCGGGACAGACCGCCGCAGATGCCCCCCCCCCCCCCCTTGTGTTCTGGGAAACACACAGTTCCCAGGACACAGCGGGGACCAGCAGAGACGGTCTATCATGAATGCTGCTTCCAGACTTATCCACCTGACTAACCGCTCAATACCTGCCAACCCTCTCCAATCCCTACACTGGCTCCCAATCACCCAGCAAATTAAATTCAAATTACTAACCACAACATACAAAGCCATTCTCAACTCTGCCCCGAGCTACATCACCAATCTTGTCTCCAAATATCACCCAAATCATCCTCTCCGCTCTTCTCAAGACCTCCTACTCTCAAGCTCTCTCGTCTCCTCCTTCCATGTTCGTCTACAGGATTTCTCCAGAACCCCTCCCATCCTCTGGAACTCCACTCCACCTGTCCTGCTATCCCCTACTCTTTCTACCTTCAGGTGATCCCTGAAAACTCATCTCTTCGGGAAAGCCTATCACATCCCCAACTAATCTTCTACCACTTCCATCAGCTCATTCCCCACAGTTACAACCTTTTGTGCCACCTGCCCCACCCTATTAGATTGTAAGCTCTTCTGAGCAGGGCCCTCTTAATCTTCTTGTATCTTATTGTATTGTAACTGTATTGTCTCCTTTTATATTGTAAAGCTCTGCGTAAACCGATGGCACTATATAAAGCCTGTATTATAACAATAATAACATACCTGCTCTGTGCAATGGTTTTCCACAGAGCAGCCCAGGTCCTCATCTTCTCGAGTCCCCCACCTGCATGCCATAAGACACACAGAGCATGGCTCAGCCCTGCTCCTTCCTCACTGGCCAATGGCTCCTGCTTCTGTCTCTGAGCCAATTAGGAGGGAGAGAGCAACTTTTTTTTTTTTGTGTGTGTATCTGTGTCCCCATTAAATATTTTTTTCCCTCTATTCCCGTTGCAGTAACAATGGTAACATTCATCATTGTCTGTCCCAATAACAGAGGGATAACACTTCCCAGTGTATACACAGGCAGGAGTATAAACCTGACAGAGGTTGTAACCCTCCCCCGCTCTATCCAAAGCTAAAAACAAATAAAAATTCTGGCCTTAAATATATTTTAGGAACATGTTAATTCAGGTCAGGTTTACTTTCAGTAGTTCTACTGCTGTGGGAGGAGGGGTTCTGGAGAGGTTCTGCAGAGGAGGAGGGGTTCTACAGAGGTCTGCAGAGGAGGAAAGGTTTTGGAGAAGTAAAGGGGGGGGGGGGGAAGAAGAAAAGAGATTCTGGAGAGTAGGAGAAGTTCTAGAGCGCAAAAGGGGGAAGGAGAATAGGAGATGGAGGGGTTCTTCAGAGGAGGGGGGGTTCTGCAGAGGAGAAGGGGTTCCGCAGAGGTCTGCAGAGGAGGAAAGGTTTTGGAGAAGAGGAGGGGTTCTGGAAAAGTAAAGGGGGGGGAAAGAGGAAAAGAGGTTCTGGAGAGTAGGAGAAGTTCTAGAAAGCAAAAGGGGGAAGGAGAAGAGGAGGAGGGGTTCTTCGGAGGGGGGGGGGGGGGTGGTGGTTCTGCAGAGGAGAAGGGGTTCCGCAGAGGTCTGCAGAGGAGGAAAGGTTTTGGAGAAGAGGAGGGGTTCTGGAGAAGTAAAGGGGGGGAAAGAGGAAAAGAGGTTCTGGAGAGTAGAAGTTCTAGAGAGCAAAAGGGGGAAGGAGAAGAGGAGGAGGGGTTCTTCAGAGGAGGAGGGGCTTTTCAGAGGAGGGGCGGTTCTGCAGAGGAGGAGGGGTTCTGGAGAAGAGGAGAGGTTCTGCAGAGGAGGAGGGTTTCTGCAGAGGAGAAGGTGCCCCGTAGAGATCTGCAGAGGAGGAGGGGTTCTGAAGATGAGAATAGAGGAGGAGAGGTTCTGGATAAGAGAAGGGGTTCTGGAGAGAAAAAGGGGGAAGAAGAGGAAAAGAGGTTCTGGAGAGGAGGAGGGGTTCTGGAGAGGAGAAGGAAGAAGAGGAGGAGAGGTTATGGAGATGAGAAAGTGTTCTGGAGAGGAGGAGGGGTTATGGCGATATGATGAGAGAAGAAGAGGAGAAGGGGTTCTGGAGAGATGGAGGGGTTATAAAGAGAAGGGGGAGCAAGAGAAAAAGAGGTTCTGGAGAGGAGGAGTGGTTCTGGAGAGAAGGATAGGTTCTGGAGCAACTTCCTGCGCTGTCTGCCTGTGCACAAGGAGGGGTCACGGAGATAAGGAGAGGTCATGGAGAGGAGGAGGGGGCTATGGAGATGAGGAATGGTCATGAAGAGGATAAGAGGGGGAGTCATGGAGATCAAGAGGGGTCATAGAGATAAGGAGGGGTCATGGAGATGAGGAGGAGGAGGGGGTCATGGAAATGAGGATGGATCATGGAGATGAAGAGGGGTCATGGAGATTAGAGGTCATAGAGATAAGGAGGGGCAGGGTCTCCATCAGGGGGGTACAGCCGATACAACTGATGGAGATGAGGAGGAGTTTTTGAGAAGAGTAGGGGTTATGGAGATGAGGAAGGGAGGAGAACAGGAAAAGGGGGTCTGTGCACGTTGTAATCTATCAGAAATGACGTAAGCAGAGTTGGCAACACATGCTTTGGAATTCAGAGCTGTGTTGTCCTAGCAAAGAAGAAGTTAGGAGCACACTACATTTTTGGTACTTTTGTGTACTTGCAGTATGTTTAAATGGGTAAAACATGGGGGAATGTGCACATATTGCAGAGGGGTACTAAGTGTGTTTTTTTTGTTTAATGTGCCTTTATACACACGTTCAATTATCTGTACCTATGGGTTGCAAAACTACCCTGAATTGTAAAAATGCTATAATACAGCTCATAAAAAACACCTTTCAATTTTTATTGACTACAATTAGTGCTTTAGGTAATAATTTTTTTTTTGTGTCCATTTTTGTAGGTGTTTCCTTGTGAGAGATATTTAAGGCGCCACCTACCCACTCATGGCGGAGGAGGGCGGTACAAGTGTCCAGTCTGTAAGAAGTTATTCAGGCGGGAACACTATCTGAAACTTCACAGCCACATCCATTCAGGTACTACTTATGTCTTTAAAGTGAATGTAAAGTTAGAAGGTTTTTTTATCCTAATGCATTAAGATAAAAAGCCTTCTGTATGCACCAGCCACCCTAATACTTACCTGAGCCCCATCTAGATCCAGCGATGTTGTAGTAATGTCTTGGCTGCCCTGGACGCACCTCCTCATAGGCTGAGACAGCAGTGTGGCGCCTTGGCTCCCGCTGCTGTCAAAGTAAGTTAGCCAATGAGAAGAGAAATGGGGCTTGGCCGGGCTGAGGCTCCGTGTCTAAATGGACACAGAGAGCTGTGGCTCGGCTTGGGTGCCCCCATAGCAATCTGCTTGCTGTGGGGGCACTCAACAGGAGGGAGGGGCCAAAAGCACCAAAGAAGGACCTGAGAAGAGGAGGATCTGGGCTGCTCTGTGCAAAACCACTAAACAGTGCAGGTAAGTATGACATGTTTGTTAATTTTATAGAAAAAAAAACAAAAAACTTTACAATCACGTTAAGTCAGGGGTCTCCAAACTTTCTCAGCAGAAGGCCAGTTTACAATCCTTCATGGGAATACAAAATACCCCTTCATTGGGTTTTAGTGGGAGTAATAGTGCCCAATCAATGGTGTTAGTGGGAGGAACGGTGCCCAATAATTGGTGTCAGTTGGAGGAATAGTGTCCCAAGGGCCGGATAAAGCCAATAAAAGGGCCACATCCTGCGCCAGGGCCAAAGTTTGGAGACCACTGCCTTAAAGTGTTTGTTAACCTAAAAAAAATATATTGATCCTGTGCCTTTAAAGCATGTTACATAGCACATTGTGTGTGCTGTGTAGTTTGGCCCCTTATATCACCTGAAATACCTGGCTGATCCTGTCTTGCTATGCCCTCCCCTTGTAAACGGACCACAGTTTATCATGGCTGCTGAGCCCTGGCACCGTGATCAGTTTACGTGCCTCCGTCATCTGCAGCTCTCCTCTCTGCACTCCCCACATTCTGTCCTCCCTCCCCTCCCTGCCTGTCAGCTCTGTCCACGCCTCACCTCTCCCCTCCTGCTGCAATCATAACTATATTATGATTATGCCATCCCCTCTGTAAAACAACAATATGTATCTCAGTATCTTTACTATGTAAAAAAGATGCTTTCTACCTTTTATCAGAGCCTCACCTGGCGCTCACGCAACCGCTCTGCTCTCTCTTCTCCCCTTCTCACTGGCTGATGTCAGCTGGAGTTCTCAGCCCCTCCTGCTATAGCTGTCAGCCAGGGAAAGGAGAGAGTCGAGGAGTCACGTGAGCACCGGGAGAGGTTCAGATATAAGGTAGAAGTCAGCATCTTTTTTTATATAGCACAGACACAGGGATACATATTGTTATTTTACAGAGAGGGTGGCATGATCATAATATATTGGCTTAACAACCACTTTAAGTCATTACTTGGCTGCTGGGCACACTGAGTAGCAATGTTGCTGTTTTTGTGCAGTTGTCTGTCTTAGGGCCTCGTCACACTGGGGACAGTTTGCCAGAAAAAATACTGCAATATTTCTATATAAGGTGGAGAAATACTCTCCTATTTGTATGCATGCACAGCTCAGTGAATACTAAGGCATTTTGCAATGAGGAAGGTAAAAGGCCTTTATTGCACTTGGTGTGTCTCTTCTGCAATAAAAATCCTTCCTACTACCAAGTTTTTGAATTCCTGGTTAGGGTCCCGCTTTAGGAACAAGTTAGAACAGATTATCCTACCCACATGTTCATGTTCATGTTTGTCTATTGATGTTCTGTTCCAGTAGTTCCTCCAAAGACAGTAACTTTTCTGTGTCTTTGCAGGTGAAAAGCCATTTAGATGCACTCTCTGTGAGTCTGCGTTTAATCGCAAGGACAAGTTAAAAAGACACATGTTGATCCATGAACCCTACAAACAGTACAAGTGCCCCTTCGCGTATGTGGTTTGTGAATGTGGGCTTTTCTAACTGCAGGTTTATAAAAAACATGACTATTCATATGACGTAAACCTCCATTGACTGATGTGGGAGCGAGTTTGCAGCCTGCGATAAGCTTTAGGATGGGCAGATGTATTGTTCCCTATCATTATTCGTCAGACATCTGCCATCTAAAGTAGAAGTATCACCAGAACTTGCAAAAACATTGCTAATCCAGCATGGCGCTTGTAGGTCACTTTTTTTTAAGCCTATTAGAGCCTATGGCTCTAATCAAGTGCTTCAAAAACACCCGCCGCCACTGTAATTCAGGTGCCCTGGGCCCGAAAAGGGGCCCGGCACCTTAATACGGGGTGGCAGCGATGGCCATGGATAGAGTAATGGTATGCCCTATCTATGGTATGGTGATAGAGGGGGTGGCAGGTGAGAGGGGGGCAGCGCCCGTGGGTCCTTAATGCACGGGTCCCCACTGCCCGTCACTAACAACTTCATCCAACGGGTACCTTTAGACTTCCTTAAGCCGACCATAGATGTAGCGATTTTCCTTCCTGCAACCACCGGTAGAACTCAATGGCTCCACGGGAGGGATTCTCCTATCAACATTGACTGTGTTGATGGAGGAATCAAGCGATTTTCTTTTCTTCTCACAGGTTTGCCAATCTGACAGAACACCGCTTTTATAATTCAACATCAAAAAGCTCTGACAGATTTCAAAATCCTGTATTTCACTATATAAGCTGAGTTTACTGGTAAAAATAAGTGTGGAAGGCAAAACTCCAAAAAAAGATGTCCGCTTGCCGCCTTCTGACTGTAGGCTTAGTGCGGATTAGTGCGGGTGTACCAAGATGGCCGCGGCAGAATGTCACTTCGGTTGCTCTTTCTGATGGGTAGCGGCTTTTTGACAGGGCATCGGCCGAGATTTCGATCCATCTATGACCGGCTTAACCCTTTATCTACATTCTTTTCTATATGGGTCAGAATATGGGGCCCTGTGCATACAGTAGACATAGCTCCCAACTGTCCCTCTGTCCCTCTTTCCTCCTCATTTGTCCCTCATTTTGGTCTGATCTATATAGTTGTATATAAAATGCACTTTTTATCCTCCAAAAACTGTTTCCCAGTGCTAAATCTTTCATCCAAATTCTAAATTGCTGCATTTGTAAACTTTAAAAGCCAATATAAAGGAATAGTAGTAGTAAAAAAAAAGCCCTCGTGAATTTAATTAACTTAATTTTTTATTGTTTTTTTGGTTAATTCTCCTTTAAGGGGGTGTGGCAGGGGGCGTGTCCTATGCCTACATACATTTGCTAGTAGGTGTCCCCATCTCAAAATGTTGGGAGGTATGAGTAGATGTGTACAAAACAAATCCAACTTTATGTGTAAACAGAAAAATCTCTGTTTTCTCTTTCCCTAAGGTCTCACACTGGCTGCAACAAAGAATTTAATCGCCCGGATAAGTTGAAAGCGCACGTCTTGTCACATTCAGGTGAGCGGGGAAAGCTTCTAGTACAATGCTTGTTGCTTTGGCGGTTCTAGGTCCTAGTTTTAATAGCAGTTTTCCCATCATCTGAATCAGGGATGAAAGCACACAAGTGTCAGTACTGCTCCAAGTCATTCAGCCGGCGAGCGCATATGATTGAGCATCAAAGGAGCCATACAGGGAATTATCGCTTCTGCTGCCCCAACTGTGGAAAAGGATTCACTCGCCAGAAATATCTGAAAGAGCATAAGTGCCGGCTGCTGGCAGAAAATGAAAAGGACCAGGTAAGGAGGTGGAGGGATCTACCTTTCTGAATGAAATCAATTAGTGAGCTGTTAGTGCTAAACAAGAAGTAATGTTACTGTGCTAAAGTCAGAATATCCACTCCATTTATGTTTATTGTGTATTTATTTTTAGGTAATCCAGAGTAGAATAACAGGAAGCCCTTGACATGTGTAATCTAAATGGACCTGCTTCCTCAGGTTACATGATTCTTTTCTGAGCCAAGTGTCAGATCGCTGTATATAGACACAAAATAGAGCAGTCTTTACTGCAGGGGACTCTCTACTGTTGCTGTGGCTGCCTTAGGCCGGCCATAGACGGTTTGAATCTCATTCAAATTCAAACCGTGTATGAGCAGTCTGAATGTACCAAGTTGATCGTTTAATCAACTTGGCGGCTGCTATAGCTGCTAGCAGTAATCACTGTCTTCTCCTGGTGGGACGGCTTCTCTGCCCAACCCCCCGCTGGGAGAACACAATGTCTTGGCAGGAAGAATTCCCCTGCCAGCACTGTTGGTGTTGATGGGGGAATCGTGCTAATTTCCACGGGTTTCAGGAAAGAAATTTGCACCGTCTATGGCTGACCTAAGGCAGGCCATAGTTGATGCGACTATGGTTGCAGGAAAGAAAATCGATTGATTCCCCCATCAAAACAGTCAGTGTTGATTGGGGAATCCCTTCTGCAGAGCTATTGTGTTCTCCCAGTGCGGGGAGCCATCCCTGCCAGGAGAACCCAGTGATAATGGCTATAGCCGCTGGCTGGTAAAAGTCTTACATGCTGGTTAGATGGCCATAGAGTGTTTGAATCTCGGCTGGTCCATGCTGAATCGGCCCAGATTCGGACCATAAGGCCTGCTTAAGGTTGTATGTTGACGTGGAGATTTCGCTATATGCTGTGCGCAAAGCATGTCTTCTGCGCTACTAAGCACCCTTTCAGCCTATTGGTATAATGCATCTTACTATGTCCCTGTTTCCCGTATCATCCCATGACCACCATCTTACATCCTCAGCTCCATCATCCAACCAACTGACCTGAACCTCGGAGCAATCTTTATTCTTATAACAGATAGAGCCTCATGGTTTCACAGTCGACCAATCAAGCACAGGCATTCCTTCAAACAGGAGGGGTTATACAATGACCAATGACTAGGGGAGTCTTATGGGCGTGTCTGGGCATGGGCAGTGTGTATGATTTCCCGCCCCATGTCTCTGTCCCCCAATGGAAGCTGCATGGCTGGTCTAAATCATGGACGCTGTCCGACCATAATGCACCCAAAGACTCCCATTTTTACCGTTGGCATGCATCCTTATTCTGCGTTATTCAGAGAACAAAGCATACCCGGATTATACCGTCCAGTGTGGATGGGAGATTATCTCACGGTCCCCCCCAAATGTGTTGATAAGGCACACAGGGGTGACACGAGCGTACATCCACTAAACTGATAATGTCTTTGCAGAGCGAACACATCCCCCCCAGACGATCGTTCTGTGCATCGCACAGGGGCCCTTCACTGGGGGACATATACCCACTCTGCAAACATTTCGCTACATCCCCAAAGAGCTTTTCACTACCAAACGGATCTCAGCCAGCGTCAGTCTGCCCCAGTCAGCTCTTTAGAGCGGGCTGCTGGAGAACTAACACTGGGAGACCCTATGACAATACATATTAAATACATCTTCATAAACTTTCCACAACAATGTGCGGTATATGTGTTGACCTTGTTGGTTGCCTCCCAGCCAACGTCCTTTTACTGAAAAATCAATGGAGTTGGGCAGAAAATGGTCAGCCTCATCAGCAGCTGCATCCAATCAGATGAAGCCTCTGTTGGGGTGTTCTGACGGGAGCTGGCTGTGGCTGTCAGGATACAATAGCCGCAGAGGGAGACTCCTCCATTTACGCTGTATAGTGTGGATGGGGAGATTTGTTTGATTATTTTCATTCAGCCCACAGGCTGAACAAAAATAATCTATCTGTATATACCAATCTAAGAGTCAAAAGAAAAGTAAGACATTGTAAAGTTAGCGTCTGAGTTCATAGACTTTTCAGGGACATCTTAGTTGGATTTTAGCTGGAGAAAACCTATAATCTGTTCTTGTTGCTAACAGAAGGCAGGAGCAACAGGTTATGTATAAGTGTGTTTATAATGTAAACCTATTGTTTGGCCACTGTGTGGGGGGGGGGTGTGGCTACATGTGACACATCACTGATCTCTGCTCCCGATGACAGGGAGCAGAGATCAGTGACACTGTTACTAGGCAAAACGGGGAGATGCTTGTTTACATTAGCATCTCCCCGTTCTTCCTCTCCGTGAGATGATCGCGGGTATCCCCGCAGCAATCGCGTCCGCGGGACCCGCGACCCGACTCACGCCGCCTCTTAAAGGGCAACGTACAGGTACGTTAGTTTGCCGGTATGAGCCCTTCTGCCGACGTATATCGGCGTGAGGCGGTCGGCAAGCAGTTAAAGAGGAAGTAAAGGCAAACATTTTTTTTTTTTAAAACACACCCTGTAAGGCAAAGGCATAATGAGGTAGTATGCATAGCATACTAGCTCATTATGAATAACTTACCTGAGAACGAAGCCCCCGAAGTGGTCCTCCATCTTCCTCTTCGCCACTGCCATGTATCCCGGAGCGACTTCCGGGTCTCGCAGCTCCGGCGCTGTGATTCGCCGGAGCCGCCATGACATCACTCCCGCGCATGCGTACGGGAGCCGACACTCGCTGCATATCGCCACGATCTGTGGCCTGCCCAGTGCGCCTGCGCGACGCTGTCTACCGCGCATGGGCGGTAGACAGCGGTGGCTGTCTTCGGTTAAATATCTCCTAAACCGTGTAGGTTTAGGAGATGTTTCTTGGACCTACAGGTAAGCCTTAGTCTAGGCTTACCTGTAGGTCAAAGTTGGTTGTAAGGGTTTACAACCATTTTAAGCTTTAAAGCGGGAGTTCTGCCGTTTTTTTTTTAAAAGCCAGCAGCTACAAATAATGCGGCTGCTGACTTTTAAAATTAGGACACTTACCCGCCCAGCGTGCCCGCAATGTCGGCACTCGAAGCAGATCTCTCGATCGTCTCTCGGGTGCTGCCGCCGCCATCTTGGATATGGGAATCAGGAAGTGGAGCCTTGCGGCTTCATTTCCCGGTTCCCTACTGCGCATGTGCGCTGCGCAATAAGGATGGTCCCCGCTGTCTCTGGGATCCGTGTGTTTCCCAGCAGACAGCGGGGGACCCACGGGAAGTGGCGTAAATATCCGCAGATTCTGAGGATATCTATGCCGGAAGTGGGTGCAGATACCTGTACTGTACAGGTATCTGCACCCCCTCCCCCCTGAAAGGTGCCACTTGTGGCGCCGGAGGGGTAGAGGGTTCCAATGAGCGGACGTTCCAGTTTAGGGTGGAGCTCCGCTTTAACAAATAAAACCTGGAAGCTGATTGATTCTATGCAGAGCTCTACCAGATTTTGAACTACAAAGTTTTAATCAATCAATCAAATCAGTCGAGGTCCATTTTTCAGGCTACCACTTAGGCACAATTAACATGTTCTCTATAGCATAGAAAATCTTCACTTTTTTGAGTTGCGTTCCATTTTATTGCTGACTTTGTATTGTAAAGTGGCGTGTTGCTTTGTACTGTGATCACAATTTTGTATTCTAACACACTGTGATTAGGTCAGAAAGGCTCAGAGGAAAAGAGGGCGAGGGAAACAAGATGATGAGACTGCTGCGGAGGAAGAGACAACGCTGACAGAACTGAAGACCAGGCAACAGCGCCTGGATGACCCCGGTCCAGGAGAAGAGAGCTTTCAGCAATCTGACGCTGTACTTTCCATTGTGGTCGAAGGGGCCGGAGCTGCCAGTGAAAGCTTAGATGTGTCCTCTGGTCCTGACAACACAGCCGCCACCACCGTGACACTGGCAGAGCTGCAGAATGCCACAGACCCTTCATGTTCTATGCTGGCAGTGCCTATATATATACACAGAGCCCAGAGTGACTAGGCTAGGAGAACAGAAACATGGGACTTCTTATGGCAGTATATTACCCAACACAAATCATGAATCTCCTAAATCTTGCTTTTGTTATGAGTTCCCATAAACCCCATTAGAGATCAGATTTGGAAAAATTAAGATAACACTCCTAAGGCCACATCCATATAGACTTGAATTAGATCGAAGGATAAATGATCAAAAGGACCTAATTCGGACTTTACAGGTAAGATGGACGAGAGTGTTATAAAATTAATACTTTATTAACAATGAATCACAACGGACAGGTCAAGAAAAAGAAGAATTAAAAACATACAGTAAACATGTAATGGTCATAAATGTCTAATGTAAACAGAAGGTTGACACCAAATAGATGGCAATGAGCCCTTATGTGTCAACACATTTCGCTATTTCGCTTCTTCAGGACTGGGGGTAGTTGAAAGGAACAGGTCTCACTTGTCGACATGAGATTATCAGATTATCTCCACATGGAGATCTCCTAGGTCAGTGATGGCGAACCTTGGCACCCCAGATGTTTTGGAACTACATTTACCATGATGCTCAACCACACTGCAGGGTGCATGAGCATCATGGGTAATGTAGTTCAAAAACATCTGGAGTGCCAAGGTTCGCCATCACTGTCCTAGGTGATCACCAGAGAATCAGGAGGCAAATTCTTATTGGTACCAGCAACTGTATATCAGGCTGATGGCATGAAAATATATGTATTGGGTATTAGCTCATATAGTTTGCCGGGGGAGGAAAGAGAAGGGCATGGAGAGCTAAATGACTGAAAGGAGAGTAGCAGGAGGGGGAGGGTGAAAAACACAACCTTCCCACCTATAATATCAGGGGCTCAAACAGTAATCCACATGGACAAAAATATGTGCCCCTTTCAAACTGGATTCACCGGACTCTCCTATATCTGCCCACAATGAGTGTGACTACATAGACTTCACCGGTGTGTTTACACAAGCAACACTGGCATATAGTTTGGTGTCTCCCCCGGGAGCAAAAAAAAAGGCGGCTTTTTTCCACCCTTTTTTCCTGCTTTATATGGTGATTCTCTGGTGATCACCTAGGAGATCTCTATGTGGAGATAATCTGATAATCTCATGTTGACAAGTGAGACCTGTTCCTTTCAGCTACCCCCAAGTGTGTCCTGATGAAGCGAAATAGCGAAACGCGTTGAAGCACAGGGGCTCACTACCGTCCATTTGGTGTCAACCGTCTGCTTACATTAGACATTTATGACCATTACATGTTTACTGTATGTTTTTAATTATTTTTTTACTTGACCTGTCTGTTGTGATTCATTGTTAATAAAGTATTAATTTTCTTACACTCTAGTCCGTCTTGCCTGTAAAGTCCGAATTAGGGCCTTTTGGATCTTTATCCTTCCTTCCCTCTAATTCAGATCAGATTTGGATTCATAGAAGAAATACCATGAAAACCACTGAGGTTTATCGACTCATTTTACAACACAATAAGATGTCTAAGGCACATGACTAAATACACAAATGAATATACGTGAACTGTCTTATGTGCCAAAGGATATGTACGTCTGTCTGGCCATGTTTATGATTTATACACCTCTGACAGCAAAGCTAGGAGAATGACACCGCTTTCTGTTACAGTGGTGTCAGATTCCTATCCCTAGCTTGTTGATTGGACAATGTAGGAATAAGAACATGAACTCTGCTCTCTCCTCCTGTCAACATGTTCCCTGTGAGCACATGTGCATGCAGCAGAGCCTAGTGCTGCCCCTTCTTCTCCCAGAGTGCTGCTGTGCAGGGCATGACAGTGGCTCATATCAAAACAGATTCAGGTACTTATGCTGGTTGTATGTACACATGAATTTCATTATTTTTAAAAGACGCGTCTTCATTAAATTGTGTTTTTTTATATATATATATTTATCTGCCTGGAGTCCATCTTTAAAATTTTGCCTATGGAATGGAATAGGACACGTCCTTGCGGCTTCACAGCCGATTTCCCACTGCGCATGGCCAAGTCATGCTGCTCTTTGTGAATGGACCCGCTGCCTTCTGGGCCCTGTGAATGTTGCAGGATGTGGGGGGCGGTAGGAGCAGGAAGTGGGAGTGTGTACCTGCTGAAACTAGGTACCAGTTCCCCAAAAAATAAAGCAAACCTCCAAAAGCGGGAGGGGGGGGAGGTGTTAAAGCGGAACCTCCCTTTTTAGAATGAAGTTTCCCTTTAACCACTTGCCACCCGCCGTATAGCAAAATGACGTTGGCATAGTGGTTGTGTTATCCTGACCGGACGTCATATGGAATCTTTCAGGATAACAAGCCGCTGCACGACCCCGGCATCGCCAGGATTGTTGTTGCGGTGTGTCAGTCTGACACACCACAACACCGATCTAGGTAAAGAGTCTCTGACGGAGAATCTTTACCACGTGATCAGCGGTGTCCAATCACGGCTGATCACCGTGTAAACAGAAAGAGTCGGTGATCGGCTTTTCCTCACTCGCACCTGTCGGGCGCGAGTAGAGGAGAGCCGATTGGTTGCTCCTCTGACGGGGGGGGGGGGGGGGGGGGTCTGTGCTGATTGATTATCAGCGCTGCCCGGTGCCCCCCCCCCCCAGGATGCCCACACTGGACCACCAGGGATTCCCACCACAAGTCACCACCAGGTATGCAAATCAGTGCGCACAATGGATCCCAATCAGTGCCCACAATGCCTGCCAATCAGTGATGCCCATTAGTGCCCATCCGTGCTGCCTTTCAGTGCCGCATATTAGTGCTCATCAGCGCCGCCTTATCAGTGCCTGTCAGTGAAGGAGAAAATTTACTTATTTACAAAGTTTCGAAAAAAACAAACAAAAAAAAAACAATTTTTTTCAATTTTCAGTCTTTTTTTTTATTTGTTTAGCAAAAAATAAAAATGCCAGAGGTGATCAAATGCCACTAATTTAAAGCTCTATTTGTTGGAACAAAATGATTAAAAACTTGTTTGGGTACAGTGTAGCATGACCGCGCAATTGTCATTCAAAGTGCGACAGCGCTGAAAGCTGAAAATTGGTCTGGGCGGGAAGGTGTATACAGTAAGTGCCCGGTATGGAAGTGGTTAAGGTACAACTACATTTTTGCTACAAACACCTTCACAAATGCTGCTAGCAGCTGCACTTTAGCAGCATGGCTCCAGTCTAAGGGGAGTTACTGTACTGGCATTGCCAGTGCTGGAGATTTCTTCACTGGGGATATAGACACCCTAATGCCGCATACACACGGCCAGACTTTCTGGCAGAAAAGGTCAGACGGACTTTCGACAGAGTTACGACGGACTTATGAACGAACGGACTTGCCCACACACGAACAGACTACAGTCCATTTGAAAGTCCATTCCTTTTGAGCGCGATGACGTACGACGGGACTAGAGAAGGAAGTTCAATACACACGGGCGGACTGTATGGCCTACTTAGTCCGCCGAAACACATTTCAACGGACAGTCCGCTCGTGTGTGGGCTTCAGCGGACTTTTTCAGCGTGCAGTCTGGCGGACTAAGTATTTCGGAATTTCCGTAATACTGTCCGTCGTACTCGCATTTCGGCGGACAATCCGCCCGTGTGTATGCCAGTCCGCCGTACTTTTGAAATGAGCGGACTTTTCCCACCCGTCAAAGTCCGCTCATTTCGAGCGGGTATCCAGGTAGGCGGGGCCCGCGAAGGAGACGTCGCTGGCCCCGCCGCCTGGTATGGACTTAAAGGGGAACCCCAACGCCGAAAAAAATCGGCGTGGGGGTCCCCCCCAAGTCCACAACAGACCCTTGTCTGGCGAGCGAGCGCCCCCCCCCTCCTGAGCCGTACCAGGCCGCGTGCCCTCAACATGGGGGGGGTGCCTTGGGGAAGGGGGGGGCGCGCGGCCCTCCCACCCCAAAGCACCTTGTCCCCATGTTGATGAGGACAAGGGCCTCTTCCAGACAACCCTGGCCGTTGGTTGTCGGGGTCTGCGGGCGGGGGGCTTATCGGAATCCGGGAGCCCCCCTTTAATAAGCTGGCTCCCGAATACCGGCCCCCCACCCTATGTGAATGAGTAAGGGGTACAATGTACCCCTACCCATTCACCTGTAAAATAAAAGTACAAAAAAAAACACAACACACGAGATAAAATACTTTATTGCACAGCTCCGGGGGTCTTCCGTCTTCGGGGGTCTTCTCGCCGGACTCCTCCGCTATCTTCTTGTAGCTCTTTTGCTAGCGGAGGAGTCCGGCGAGAAGACCCCCGAAGACGGAAGACCCCCGGAGCTGTGCAAGTATTTTATCTCGTGTGTTGTGTTTTTTTTGTACTTTTATTTTACAGGTGAATGGGTAGGGGCACATTGTACCCCATACTCATTCACATAGGGTGGGGGGCCGGTATCTTTTTGTAGCTCTTTTGCTAGTGGAGGAGTCCGGCTTTCTTCCTCGCCGCCGGCCTCTTCTCCCGACTTCGGGGGTCTTGTCCCCCTCTTCGGTTCTTCTGCCGGGCCACCGCGCCTTCTTATAGCTCTTTTACAGGCGGTGGCCCGGTCTTCTGTCACCGCCGCCGCCGCCTTCCGTTCTTCTTCTTCTTCTTCTTCTTCTTCTCCAGGAGATGTTGCCTCGACGATCTCTCCGGCCGGAATGCCAGGGCCGCGCTGCGCGGCCACTTATATAGGGACAAGGGGCAGTGTCACATGGCTTTATGTCACATGGGTTGGTGTCACATGGTGACCCCGCCCCTTACGATGTCATAGTCCCCATGTGACATCAACCCATGTGACCAACCCATGTGACATAAAGCCATGTGACACTGCCCCTTGTCCCTATATAAGTGGCCGCGCAGTGCGTCCCTGGCATTCCGGCCGGAGAGATCGTCGAGGCAACATCTCCTGGAGAAGAAGAAGAAGAAGAACGGAAGGCGGCGGCGGCAGAAGACCGGGCCACCGCCTGTAAAAGAGCTATAAGAAGGAGGGGTGGCCCGGCAGAAGAACCGAAGAGGGGGACAAGACCCCCGAAGTCGGGAGAAGAGGCCGGCGGCGAGGAAGAAAGCCGGACTCATCCGCTAGCAAAAGAGCTACAAGAAGATAGCGGAGGAGTCCGGCGAGAAGACCCCCGAAGACGGAAGACCCCCGGAGCTGTGCAATAAAGTATTTTATCTCGTGTGTTGTGTTTTTTTTTGTACTTTTATTTTACAGGTGAATGGGTAGGGGTACATTGTACCCCATACTCATTCACATAGGGTGGGGGGGCCGGTATCCGGGGGGCCCCCTTATTAAAGGGGGCTCCCGGATTCCGATAAGCCCCCCGCCCGCAGACCCCGACAACCAACGGCCAGGGTTGTCGGGAAGAGGCCCTTGTCCTCATCAACATGGGGACAAGGTGCTTTGGGGTGGGGGGGCCGCGCGCCCCCCCCTTCCCCAAGGCACCCCCCCATGTTGAGGGCACGCGGCCTGGTACGGCTCAGGAGGGGGGGCGTTTGCTCGCCCCCCTTTCCTGGCCGGCCGGGTAGCGTGCTCGGACAAGGGTCTGTTATGGACTTGGGGGGGACCCCCACGCCGATTTTTTTCGGCGTTGGGGTTCCCCTTTAAGTCCATACCAGGCGGCGGGGTCAGCGACGTCTCCTTCGCGGGCCCCGCCTACCTGGAGACGCGCTCGAAATGAGCGGACTTTCCTCCGCGTGTGTGGGCGAGTCCGTTCATTTCAAAAGTAGGGCGGATAGTATGGCGGACTTAGTACGCCGTATTAGTCCGCTCAAAAAGTGGTGTGTGTGGTCAAGTCCGTTCATTCGAAAGTATGACGGACTGTCCGTCGGATTGTATGACGGACTAAGTAGGCCATACAGTCCGCCCGTGTGTACGCGGCTTAACGGTTTGCCTGATAGGAATTGAGTCCGTCGGACAGATTTGAAACATGTTCTATTTCTAGGTCCGTCTGATTTTTTTTTTTTAAGAAAAACGATCGGCTTATCCCACACATGATCGGACTATCTGACGGAATGATTCTGTCGGAGCTAGTCTGCCGGAAAGTCCGGTCACGTGTACGCGGGATTAGTTATAGATTGAGTGGGGAAGGGTTAGAATCTCTGCAGGTGCAAAATCAAGTGATGCTTCAGCACTGTTCTGCTGCCTGCTGGCTGCGATGTGGCTTTCCCAGGAGGCTGCGGGCAAGCCAAGGGTACATCACTCACCACACGGAGGAGGAGTAAGGAAATGGCAGGGGAAGGTGATGCAGCAAAAAGTCAGTTTGATGCTGACGTTTGCTTAACCGGCGCACAACGATGTACATCGACAGAATGGCACGGCTGCGCAAATGGCCGTACCTGTACGTCCCTTTGAATTTGCCGGTGGCGTGCACGTGCACCCGCCGCGAGCTCTGAGAGTGGGATGGCGGGTCCCACGGACTCGATACCCGCAATCGTCTCACCGGGAGGAAGAATGGAGAGATGCCAATGTAAATAAGCATTTCCCCGTTCTGCCTAGTGACACTGTCACTGATCATAGCTCCCTGTAATCGGAAGCGGTGATCAGTGACATGTCACACACAGCCACATACAATTAATTCTGTTGTGCTGTTATTTGGTGATTGGCCAATCAGGCACCCAGCACTCTCTCGCACACACACAGATGGTGTACAGAATGTTCCCCAGATATGTCGTTTCCTGCTTGTGGGATTGGCTCACTGATTTTCTGCTCCAAGATACAAGTCAGATTTTTGGGCATCCCCTGCAACAAAAATGTCATTTTTGGTGAGATGCTCCCAAAGGGAAATCACTTGTAAAGTGATTCAGACCCTGGCACGTTCCTCATTAGAGCCCTGCGGGTGCAGCAGCTAATTAATATTTCTATTATCACGCCCTTAACCACTTCCCGACCAGCGCACGACGATGTACGTCGACAGAATGGCACGGGCAGGCATATTGCCGTACATGTACGTCCAATCTTCAATGCCGCCCTGCCATCGGGAGCGCGCCGGTCGTGACCACCATGAGTCCGGTTGCGGGACCCGCAGACTAGATTGCCGCAGGCATACCCGCGATCGTCTCATGGGACGGCTGAATGGAGGAAATGCCGTGTAAACAGCATTTCTCCATTCTGCCTAGCAACTAGTGACGCTGATCTCTGCTCCATGTGATTGGAGCAGAGATCAGTGTTCACTAAATGAAAGCCCAACCCCCCCACAGTTAGTAACACACCCCTAGGAACACTTAACCCCTACACTGCCACCCACTGGTTAACCCCTTCACTGCCAGTGTCATTTACAGAGGAATCACTACATTTATATAGCAGTGATTACTGTATAAATGACAATGGTCCCAAAAATGTGTCAAAAATGTCCGATGGGTCCCCCACAATGTCGCAGTCACAATAAAAATCGCTGATCGCCGCCATTACTAGTAAAAAAAAAAATTATTAATAAAAATGCTATAAAACTATCCCTATTTTGTAAACGCTATAACTTTTGCGCAAACCAATCAATAATCACTTATTGCGATTTTTTTTTTACCAAAAATATGTAGAAGAATACGTATCGCCTAAACTGAGGGAAAATTGTCGCTCTATTTTTGTTTATAGCGCAAAAAATAAAAACCGCAGGGGTGATCAAATACCACCAAAAGAAGGCTCTATTTGTGGGAAAAAAAGGACTCAATTTTGTTTGGGAGCCACGTCGCACGACCGCGCAATTGTCAGTTAAAGCGACGCAGTGCCGAATCGCAAAAAGTGGTCTGGTCTTTGACCAGCAAAATGGTCCGGTCTGAAAGTGGTTAAAGATGCAGTCTGTACATGGACACAGACAAACAGCTATTTCTTTAGAATAACAAAAGGTAGAAATCTGCATCAACATTTGTTAAAATCCTTGCAATGTACATAGATCACCCAGAGGGGAATGTTTATTTCTGAACAAAAGTGGAGTTGCTCTTTATTTTTTTGGGATGCCTGACTTTACACGCACATGAACTTTAATGGCGGTTTCAGTCCGTAGGGTTTAATATTGAGTTGGCCCACCCTTTACAGCTATAACACCTTCAACTCTTCTGGGAAGTCTGTCCACAAGGTTTAGGAGTGTGTCTATGGGAATGTTTGACCATTCTTCCAGAAGCGTTTGTGAGGTCTCTGCTCAAATTTATCCCAAAAGTGTTCTATTGGCTTGAAGTCAGGACTCTGTCCAGGCCAGTCAAGTTCCTCCACCCCAAACTCACTCATCCATGTCTTTATGGACCTTGCTTTGTGCACTGGTCAAAATCATTTGGTGGAGAGGGCATTATGGTGCGGGGTTGTTTTTCAGGGGTTGGGCTTGGGCCCTTAGTTCCAGTTAGATAACTGGATAAAATAGTCACTAAGGCTACACCTGTAAATAGTAGCTGAAGGGGGAATCAAAAATATTAGCCCCTGAGCAGCTCAATAATCATAGCCATCACCTCAATTAGATGACACTAAAGCCCCGTACACACGATTGGATTTATCGACGGGAAATGTTGGATGTCAGGCTGTTGGCGGAAAATCCAACCGTGTGTACGCTCCATCGGACAATTGTCAGACTTTCTGCCAACAAATGTTGGCTAGCATGTTTTCAAATTTTCCGCCAACAAATGTGTGTTGTCGGATTTTCTGAGCATGTGTACACAAGTCCGTCGGATAAAAGTCCAAAGTACAAACACGCATGCTTGTAAGCGGTCGGTCTTGTAAACTAGTGCTCATAATGGAGAATTAACCTTTGTGTCGCAGCAAATTACTAAATCTGGAAATGCAGCGCACATTTCTCTTCTTCTTTAATGGGATAATAATGAAGCTGCTTTGCTGGTGATACTGATGGAGTTATTGCAAACTAATTTTCAAAGGCTTTTTTTTTCTAGTGATACCAATAGTAATATATACAGGGGGTCCCCCTGTATTTTTTTTTTTTTTGGGCCACAACACCATTTTTTGGACCACAACACCATTATCCCGTCGTTTTTCAGATCAAAGATACAACTATGTTGGTGCCCCTTGTTAATTTTACATTGTATTTTTTTAAATGTAACTGCCTACTCCCAAACTGTCATTTGAAGTAAAACACATAGCCAAGTATTATTCTACACAATTTTTTAATTGTGCATTAAAAAAAGAAAACTAATAAAATTAGACATGCCATCTGCCAATAGAACTTAACCAAAAAGTGCATTCTATACATCCAAAAATATAGAAAATATACCAAATCAAATCATTCAACCAAAAAAATTATGTCAAAGCAATAACTCCAAGGCCAATAATAAATAACACGTTATCTCCTCCGCTTCCGCAACATGTCTGGTTGACGAACGGTCCTTCAGAAACGAACTGAAAAGAACGAAATGAAAAGTGCGAATCAACACTTGCCAAACTTCTACTAACACAAAATTAGCAGGAGCCCAAAGGGTGGTGCTAAAGAGCTGAAAAACAATGTAGTACGTCACTACGTTCGTGATTATTGGCCAACAATTGTGTGACCGTGTGTATGCAAGACTTGAGTTTGAGCCAATGCCCTTCGGACAAAAGTCCATGGTTTTGTTGGCCAACAATCCGATTGTGTGTACGAGGCTTAAGAGGTGTGTTCCTCTGAATTAAACAACAGCATATAGAAAAGGGAAAAAGATTTGCAAGGAATTCTTCAACGAGAAACAACCGGCATTAGTCAAAATTGATTAAATATTTATTAAGCAATTTTACATAGACACGAGAAACAATAAAAGTTATATCTAAATAACTTCCACCACATTCCGTTTAAAATTTGACAACGTTGTCAGAGGACACAGGTTGTCACCACAAACACTCCTACCACACATATATTATGGCCCACTAATTCCACATGGTTAAGAGCTAAATCTGTGGATAAATGAATCATAGAGACAGAAAAACTGACCCCTAGAGTTCCTTATGGTGCTCCTCACCGGAGAATAATAACTTCACAGGTAGCGTCAATGATGAACTAGATAGTGGTCCATATAAGACATATTCCTCGGAAATTGAAGGAAGAGCCCAGATGATTTTGGAATATTAACAAGGATTAAAGGGGAAGGGAAGTGAACAGGGAAAATCCGAAGATGGTACACAACAGTTGGGAAACAGGTAGAGCAGCCGATTATTAACCACTTCAGCCCCAAAAGATTTTACCCCCTTCCTGACCAGAGCACTTTTTGCGATTCGGCACTGTGACGCTTTAACTGACAATTGTGTGGTCATGCCACGTTGCACCCAAACAAAATTGACGTCCTTGTTTTCCCATAAATAGAGCTTTCTTTTGGTGGTATTTGATCACCTCTGCTCTTTTTCTTTTTTGCATATGAACAAAAAAA
Organism: Lithobates pipiens; assembly: GCF_037356315.1. NCBI lineage: Eukaryota > Metazoa > Chordata > Amphibia > Anura > Ranidae > Lithobates > Lithobates pipiens. The sequence goes on along the minus strand of NW_027507789.1, from coordinate 45,650,324 downwards.
TCGACAATTTAAAAAAAATATATATTTTTTACTTTTTGCTATAATAAATGGGCCTGGTCATGAAGTGTGTGTGTGTGTGGGGGGGGGGTAAGTCTTCCAGAGGTCAAGTGTTTAAAGTAGAACTATAGGCAACATTTTTTTTTTCTCATTTTGGATAGGGAGGGTTATAGCCTCTGTTCGATTCTTGCTGTGTTCGCATTGTGGAGATTTACGTTCACATCCTGTCCCAAAGCCAAACAGGAAGTGAGGGGAGATCCCTTCAAATAAAGGGAATTTCATGAGGCCTCCCCAGGTCACCAGAACTAGTGTTCTCATTGGAAGATTTCCCCTTTATTACTTTTCTGGGGACAGCCCAAAATTTGGGTTTTTCTTTTACTTTCAATGGCAATGGTAAACAGGACAAATAGAAAGGTGGAATATTAGACATGTGCAATTAGTTTAGTTCCGAATTATTTTTTAACGAATTTCGATTAATTTGTTGATTCGGAAATATCCAAATTACCAAAAATCAGTTTAACAAATTTCTCTGAATAATCATAAATTTGAATATTCGAAAAAATCTGAAATTTGAAAACCCCAAAGATCTAATAATAACCTAACTATTACTAACTATTAAATTATAGGTATTGGGATTTCCTTGAAAATTTGGCTGTTAGTGAACGCAACAAATACGAATTTTTCCGAAGTTACAAATTATCAGAAATAACAAACCCTACATCTAAATGAATGGAATGGAACAAATTAATAATAACAAGTTTTTATTATTTATTATTAATTTGTTATGTTCTATTCGTTTAGTTATGGCATTCATTATTTTGGATAATTCGTATTCGTTACTTTCACTAACAGACAAATTTGAAAGGAAATTCCAATACCTATAATTTAATAGCTAGTAATTCTCAGTTAGTTAGTTATTCTTTTGAATTTTTCAGATTTTCTTTCTTATTTTCATTTTGAATCCTGCATCTAAACAAATGGAACAGAACAAATTAACAATAAATAATAAAAAAAGGTTTTATTATTTATTATTAATTTGTTACGTTCTATTCTTTTAGATATGGCATTCGTTATTTTGGATAATTCGTAACTTCGGATAAATTCATATTCGTTATTTTACTAACAGCCAAGTTTGAAAGGAAATTCCAATACCTATAATTTAATAGTTAGTTATTAATAGTTATTCTTTTGAATTCTCTGATTTTCTTTCTTATTTTCATATTTTCGAATCCTGCATCTAAACAAATGGAATGGAATGAATTAATAATAAATAAAAATAAAACCTTTTTATTATTATTATTTATACGTTACATTCTATTCGTTTAGATACGGCATTGTTTTTTGGGGGAAAATTCATAACTTCGGATAAATTCGTATTCGTTATTTCACTAACAGCCAAATTTAAAAGGAAATTCCAATACCTATAATTTAATAGTTATTATCAGTTAGTTATTCTTCCGAATTTTCAGATTTTCTTTCTTATTTTCGAATCCTGTATCTAAACGAATGGAACGGAATTAATTCTATTCGTTTAGATACGACATTCGTTATTTTGGATGATTCGTAACTTTGGATAAATTCGTATTCATTACTTTGACTAACAGCCAAATTTTAAAAGAAATTCCAATACCTATAATTTAATAGTTATTATCAGTTAGTTATTCTTCCGAATTTTCCGATTTTCTTTCTTATTTTCGAATCCTGCATCTAAAGGAATGGAATGGAATGAATTAATAATAAATAAAAATAAAACGTTTTTTATTATTATTATTAATACGTTACGTTCTATTCGTTTAGATAATGGCATTCATTATTTTGGAAAATTTGTAACTTCGGATAAATTTGTATTTTTTATTTCACTAACAGACAAATTTAAAAGGAAATTCCAATACCTATAATTTAATAGTTAGTTATTATCAGTTAATTCGTTATTCTTTAGAATTTTTGGATTTTCTTTCTTATTTTCGAATCCTGCATCTAAACAAATGGAACGGAATGAATTAATAATAAATACAAATAAAACGTTTTTATTATTATTATTATTATTAATACATTACGTTCTATTCGCTTAGATACGGCATTCGTTATTTTGGATAAGTCGTAACTTTGGATAAATTCGTATTTGTTATTTCACTAACAGCCAAATTTAAAAGGAAATTCCAATACCTATAATATAATAATTATTATTAGTTAGTTATTCTTTAGAATTTTTGGATTTTCTTTCTTCTTTTCGTATTTTCGAGTTATTGAATTTACAAAATGCAATCATAACGAATGACCCGAAAAACAAAAAAATAAAAAAACAAATAAAACGAAAACTAAAATGAACAAATTTTTCGGCAGTACACATCTATTGAATATCCCTAACGGGGGGCACAGACAGCAATAAAAACTGATAGGTGTTTTAATCCATTTCTCCCCCTATACAAAACTAAAAAAAAAAGTTTTGACTTTAGTTATACTTTAATTGTGTACTCTAACTAAACACTAACCATTAAATGTGACCTACAAGTCCCCGGGCTTCACTCCATGAGGTTGACATCACAGTTCCTATTACACTTCCTCTTTCTATGTGAGTCACCAGCCGGCCTGACCTTCCATGTCACATGATCGCCATGTCATGAATTTTTGTGTGTGCTGAAACTCCCCGATCAGAGCGTCACATGGTGAGGATACCAGGATTGTTAGCAATCAGTCCACACAGAAAGAGAACTGACACTACGGAGCGGTCCCTAAGCAGAAAAAAAAAGTCATAATAAACTATGCCTGGCTATTATTAACCGCTTGCCGACCAGCCGCCGTCATTATCCACTTCAGCCCCGGAAAATTTCACCCCCTTCCTGACCAGAGCACTTTTTGCGATTCGGCACTGCGTCGTTTTAACTGACAATTGCGCGGCCGTGCGACGTTGTTCCCAAACAAAATTGACGTCCTTTTTTCCCCACAAATAGAGCTTTCTTTTGGTGGTATTTGATCATCTCTGCGGCTTTTATTTTTTGCGCTATAAACAAAAAAAGAGCAACGATTTAGAAAAAAAGCATAATTTTTTACTTTTTGCTATAATAAATATCCCCCAAAAATATAAAAAAAACTACTTTTTTCCCTCAGTTTAGGCCGATACGTATTCTTCTACATGTTTTTAGAAAAACAAATCGCAATAAGACCCCTTTCACACTGGGGCGTTTTTCATGCGCTTTAGCGTTAAAAAAAGCGCCTAAAAGAAGCTGCAACTGCAATCCCAATGTAAAAGCCCGAGTGCTTTCACACTGAGGCGCTGCGCTGGCAGAGCGTCAAAAAAAGTCCTGCGAGCAGCTTCTTTGCAGCGCTTTTGGAGCGGTGAATACAACGCTCCTAAAACGCCCCTTACCATTGAAATCAATGGGAAGCGCTTGTAAAACGCCCGAAAAACGCCTGAAAAACGCTATTGGCAGCAGCGTTTTGTGAGCGCATTTAACCCTTTATTTGGCCACTAGCAGGGGTTAAAAGCGCCCCAATAACGCTCGAAAAACGCTGGTAAAGCGCTGCTAGTTTAAGCGGCGCTTTACGAGCGTTTTTCAGGCGCTGACATTTCACATTGGGACTGCAGATGAGGCTTCTTTCAAGCGCTTTACATGCGCTTTTTTTAACGCTAAAGCGCTTGAAAAACGCCTGAAAAACGTCCCAGTGTGAAAGGGGTCTAAGACCCCTTTCACACCAGGGCGTTTTTCAGGCGCTATAGCGTTAGAAATAGCGCCTGAAAAACGCCCTAAAGAAGCTGCACTATTGTCTGTAGTGTGAAAGCCCCGAGGGCTTTCACACTACAGCGGTGCGCTGGCAGGACGTCAGGAAAAAGTCCTGCCAGCAGCTTCTTTGGAGCGGTGAAGGAGCGGTGTGTTTACCGCTCCTCCACCGCTGCTGCCCATTGAAATCAATGGGGCAGCGCTGTAATGCCGCCGGCAAAACGCCGCTATTGCGGCGTATTGCCGGCGGTTTTAACCCTTTCGCGGCCGCTAGCGGGGGGTAAAAGCTCCCCGCTAGCGGCCGTAATGCGCCGCAAATCCGGCGGTAAAACGCCGCTGAACATAGCGGCGTTTTACCGCCGCCGCTATCAGCGGTGTGGTGTGAAAGCAGTCTAAGCGTTTATTGATTAGTGTGCGCAAAAGTTATAGCGTTTACAAACTAGGGGATTGTTTTATGGCATTTTTATTAATACATTTTTTTTTTTAAATGTTGGCGATCAGTGATTTTTTTTCGTGACTGCAACATTATGGCGGACACGTCGGACATTTTTGACACGTTTTTGGGACCATTGTCATTTATACAGCAATCAGTGCTATACAAATGCAGTGATTACTGTGTAAATGACACTGGCAGTGAAGGGGTTAACCACTAGGTGGCGCTGTACGGGTTAAGTGTGTCCTGGGGCGTGTTTCTAACTGTGGGGGGGGCGTGGCTGTGTATGACACGTCATTGAACTCTGCTCCCGATCACACGGAGCAGAGATCAGTGACACTGTCACTATGCAGAATGGGGAGATGCTTGTTTACATTGGCATCTCCCCGTTCTTCCTCTCCATGAGGCAATCGCAGGTATCCCAGCGGCGATCAAGACCCACGACCCGACTCGCGGGGCTTGCCGCGGGCACGCGTGCCCGCTGGTCGCCTCTTAAAGGGCAACGTACAGATACGTCATTCTGCCTGTGCGAGCCCTTCTGCTGACGTATATCAGCGTGAGGCGGTCAGCAAGCGGTTATACTGCGGCAGGTCGGCTCGTTCCCGTGAATCGCCGTAGGCGTACGTTGGATTGTGAACTACATTTTGTGGGGGAGCCAATCAGCAACTCAGACTTGATGTCCGTCAGCCACCCACAATCGTTCCCCCCGCAGTGAAAGAACGGGGATCTGCACTGCACTGTGTAAACAAGGCAGATCTCTGTTCTGACAGGGGAGATCACACAGATCCTGTCTTTTTGCTATGCAGGAAGACGGATCTGTGTGTTTCCCCTGTCACACAGTCCCCCATACAGTTAGAAAACACACCCAGGGAACACATTTAACCCCTTGATCGCCCCTGATGTTAACCCCTTTCCTGCCAGTGTCATTAGTACAATAACAGTGCATATTTTTAGCACTGATCATTGTAATAATGTCACTGGTTCCCAAAAAAGTGTAAAAAATGTCAGTTAGGTGTCCAAAGCTCCCAACTGTCCCTGATTTCAAAGGAATGTCCCTCTATCCCTCTTTCCCCTTCATTTGTCCCAAGAAGATTGCTTGACCATTCAGGACAGCGCAGCTCGCGCATGCGCAGTGTGGACCCGCTTATGAAGCGTCAAGCTGTCACAGCCGGGTGCCCACAATTGTAATGCCGTGGACGGGGGGCAGAGAGGAGCGAGGCTTCGGGAGGCCGCATCGCTGGACCGTGGGATGAGCGAGTGTTTATTTAAAGTCAGTGGATACACTTTTTGTAGCTGTTGACTTTTAACAAACTGAAAAACGTGTGGAACCTCGCTTTAAGGAGGTGCTGGGACTGTCTCCTGAACGCCTGTCTTCTGCTCCTCTACTGACCTATGAGAAGCCATCCACCGCCGATTGCTTTTTAGAGGATGGTAGGCGCTGCTGTTAGCATGAGAGAGCCCTAAGAATTCATTTTAGTCACTTTGGGGAGATTTTCCCCAACTTCCTGTTGTGTCTTTGGAACAGGAAGTATCTGTTCTGGGGACAAATGTATAACAATGAAATTCTCCTCACTTTGGGGGATTTTCCCCCACTTCCTGTTTTGTCTGTGGGACAGAAAGTATCTATTCTGGTGACAACAGTATAAGAGGAGGATTTTTCTCAATTTGGGAAGATTTTCTCCCACTTCCTGTTTTGTCTGTGGAACAGGAAGTATCTATTCTGGTGACAACAGTATGAGGGGGATTTTTCTCACTTTGGGGGATTTTCTCCCACTTCCAGTCGTGTCTTTGGAACAGGAAGTATCTGTTCTCCGGGAAAAATGTATAACAAGTAAAAACCCCTCACTTTGGGGGGATTTTCTCTCACTTCCTGTTTTGTCTGTGGAACAGGAAGTATCCTGGTGTCAACAGTATAAGAGGGGGATTTTTCTCACTTTGGGAAGATTTTCTCCCACTCCCTGTCGTGTTGGTGGAACAAGAAGTATCTGTTCTGGGGACAAATGTATAACAAGGAAATTCCCCTCACTTTGGGGGGATTTTCTCCCACTTCCTGTTTTGTCTGTGGAACAGGAAATATCTCTTCAGGAGACAAATGTATAACAAGGAAATTCCCCTCACTTTGGGGGGATTTTCTCCCACTTCCTGTTTTGTCTGTGGAACAGGAAATATCTCTTCAGGAGACAAATTTATAACAGGGAAATTCTCCTCACGTTGGGGGGATTTTCTCTCACTCCCTGTTTTGTCTGTGGAACAGGAAGTATCTTTTCTGGTGACAACAGTATAAGAGGGGGATTTTTCTCACTTTGGGGAGATTTGTCCTGTTTTGTCAGTGGAACAAGAAGTATCTATTCTGGGGACAAATGTATAACAAGGAAATTCTCCTCACTTTGGGGGGATTTTCTCTCACATCCTGTTTTGTCTGTGGAACAGGAAATATCTATTCTGGTGACACCAGTATAAGAGGAGGATTTTTCGTACTCTAGGGAGATTTTCTCCCACTTCCTGTTTTGTCTGTGGAACAGGAAGTATCTTTTCTGGTGACAACAGTATAAGAAGGGGTTGTTCTCCTTTTGGGGAGATTTTCTCCCACTTCCTGTTTTGTTGGTGGAACAAGAATTATCTATTCTGGGGACAAATGTATAACAAGGAAATTCTCCTCAATTTGGGAGGATTTTCTCTCACTTCCTGTTTTGTGTGTGGAACAGGAAGTATCTATTCTGGTGACAACAGTATAAGAAGGGGTTGTTCTCCTTTTGGGGAGATTTTCTCCCACTTCCTGTTTTGTTGGTGGAACAAGAATTATCTATTCTGGGGACAAATGTATAACAAGGAAATTCTCCTCAATTTGGGAGGATTTTCTCTCACTTCCTGTTTTGTCTGTGGAACAGGAAGTATCTATTCTGGTGATAACAGTAGAAGAGGGGGACTTTTCTCACTTTGGAGGAATTTTCTCCCACTTCCTCTTTTGTCGGTGGAACAAGAAGTATCTGTTCTGGGGACAAATGTATAAGAAGGAAATTCTCCTCATTTGGGGGGATTTTATCTCACTTCCTGTTTTGTCTGTAGAACAGGAATTATCTATTCTGGTGACAACAGTATAAGAGGAGGATTTTTCTAAAGTCTGGCAGATTTTCCTCCACTTCCTGTTGTGTCTTTGGAACAGGAAGTATCTGTTCTGGGGATAAATGTATAACAAGGAAATTCCCCTCATTTCGGAGGGATTTTCTCTCACGTCTGGTTTTGTCTATGGAACAGGAAATATCTCTTCTGGTGACAACAGTATATGAGGGGAATTTTCTCACTTTGGGGAGATTTAGTAGCCCCACCTTCCTCAGCTTTCATTTATAAATATATATGAGATTATAGACTTAATTTAACAGCTCTGATCACGAGTCAGATAAAAACTTCCAGTGAAATCACCGCTATGACTTCATCACCTCCTGACAGATACTGTTTCCAGGTGTAACTAACTCTATCTACGTCAAACTCCCGCCCAGTTCCCACCCTGCCTCAGCTGCGCATGCGCACCCAACGCCTGCCAGCCCTACCGTGACGTGACGTGCCACCGCCAGGACGGACTTGCGCCGTATGCCCTTCGTCGCCCCACGGCGGCGGCCATCTTTGATATTGGCAAACCCACATTAACCACGTCGGCACTAGCTTTTTATTATTTCCCGCTGTTTAATTCATCACAGCGTAATTGACTCATAATATAATGGCGTGCTGCTGCATGCATTTTGATGCAAGTATTTTGCAAACACGTATATTATAAAGTTGACTCATACGGGATTTTTATTTATTGCAGAACTCTCACTGTCATACAAGAACGTGATGCTGTTTGGAGAGCAGAGTTTTTTTTCTTTCGTAAAGTTTTTGGCAATGTAAATAATGAGGAGCCCTTTTCCAAAATGGCCACTCCGCACTCAGGCGCACGAGAGCGTGACTCATCTCCCAGTCACTGCCCGTAGAACGCGTGATGAGATGACGTCAGCTCGCAGGGTCTGACGGGACGGGTCCGGTTGCTGTCGTCGCAGTGGAGGAAGGAGTAGGTCGGTCACACAAGTGAGGGCGGCTCGGCAGTGCGGACACACCGGGGGGAGATGTCGGTGTTTGGGAAGCTGTTCGGCACCGGGGGTAAGGGCTCCAAAGGCCCGAGCCCCCAAGAGGCTATCCAGAAGCTGCGGGACACCGAGGAGATGCTCACCAAGAAGCAAGAGTTCCTGGAGAAGAAGATCGAGCAGGAGCTGACCGCCGCCAGGAAACACGGCACCAAGAACAAGAGAGGTACAACTCACCTGTTACCCATGGCAACTACAACACCTGGTTGTCATAGACAACTGCTCCCTCCTTCCCTCAGCTGTAACTCATAGCAACCGGAGGAGATGCGGCCACGCCTCCTCCCGAATCACGTGACTGTAAAGAGTTTAAAGGGACCCCACACTTCTACCTGGTGGGGGAGGGCTAGACCCTCTGTCAGGGTTTTATTGCTGAGGGGCTCATCCACACACCCGTTCAACGCCTGATCAGAGTATTCCCTCTCCCAGTCCCAGCACACTCAGCAAAGTCACATCCCCTTTATATCAGTGGTCGCTGATCGCTCACATCCAGGCGTTTTGTCGCTCGTGCTCACTAGATAGTACACAATCTTTTAGGGTGATTGGAGTGTTTTTGCCCAAAAGACGGTGTACACATTTCAGGCTGGGATCGCAGATATCGCATGTGATTCGCACCGTATTGCTGTGCACATCACATGCAGGGTCTGTGTGACGCTTAGGCCTCATGCACACGAGACGCAGTTAAACGCGCGTTCAGATGCAGTTGGACAGTTTTTTCAACTGCACCTGAACTCATTCAATGTTATCCTATGTGTCCATGCACACAGTCTCGTTTTTTTCCGTTTATATGCAGTTGCGTTTAATCTCGTTTTTCCAGAAGCAAAAAAATGCGTTCAGAAACAAAAATTTCTGCGTTTCAGACGCAAAACGCGGTAAAACGCGGCAAAACGCCGCTACCGCGTTTAGCCGCGTTTGCGTTTATATGCGTTTTTAAAGGTGACCTTTTTTTTTACATTAAAAATCTCAAAAATGATTGCAAATGATGAAAAACCATTAGAAAAATATTTTAAACAATTGCAATTGCAAGTGGACAATCCACAACTTGTGGCAGGTGCCGTGGCAAGTGACACGGCAAATGCAAGTGTACAACTGCTCTCTATGCTGCTGCTGCTCACTCTGATCAAAATAGCAGAAATAGTTAAAAAAAATGCTTTGAGAGCTTGGGGAGGGTCTACATGATGTTATCTTTATAAACGCGTTTAAACGCAAACGCGTCTAAACGCGGCATGCAAACGCGGCAAAACGCGCGTTTCAGCTTTTTTTTAACAGAGGTTTCATCTGCGTCTCGTGTGCATGAGGCCTAATTCTCCCTGAAGTTGCATCAGATTTGCACCAGTGTAGGGCAGGACCCCAATTTTGGTCCGCACTGGAATCGGATTGGATAGGTGTTCAGACCCACGTGATCCGATTCTACAGCTCACACTGCGGTCTGCAAACTGATTTTAACTTCATATTGACACCCCACAAAGGTTCGCAGATATCAATGTGAACTTCCTGCGATTCAGATGCGATGTGAGAAACCGCACATGAATTGTGGAGGTTCCCACGTCGCACCGATGTGATCCGAGCCTCACAGCATCGCTCCACCCCCTAACCTTCGCCCCCTAGTGCTTGCTATTGGCTAAAACGGAGGTGTCAAATTCCAGTTCATTGCAAGCCGCATCAGCGTTATGGTTGCCCTCAAAGGGGCAGCTGTATCTGTAAGGCTAGATGTCCAAAGCCCCCCACGCTTGCGTCAGATGTCAAGGGCCCCCACCACGCTTATGTCAGATATCAAGAGCCACCCACTTTTGGATATCAATAGCCCCCCACCACCCTTACATCAGATAGCAAGAGCCGTCCACCATCAGAAATCAAGAGTCGCGCACACCCTACCTTACATGACAATACACCCCCTCTACCTTGTGCTGCTGCTGGGAAGAAGCTGGGGGGGGGGGGGGGGGCAGTGCAGGGTTTGGAGGAGGGCTGGAGTTGTCTGCTGAGACTAGGGGAGGAGGAGATGAGGGGCACTGCGGCTTCACATAGAGGAATAGCATTGGTACAACAAGTTCTGTCTGCTGCTGATGACTGTGGAGCCTGTGGGGGAGGGGGCAGCAGAGGTCAGAACTCCTTCTACAGGTCCTGTTCCTCTCTGTGCTGCCACAGCACCCCCACCTTGTGTCAGCAGCAAAGGAGCACAGAACTCCTCCTTCAGATCCTGCGCTTCTCCGTGCTGCTCATCTCTGGGGAAAAAAGCCAATTGTTGTCTTTGGCCCTTTGGGGAGAATTCCACTCACTTCCTGTCCTGGTGACAATATGTCACCAGGACAGGAAGTGAGGAGAGATCTCCAAGTGGCATGCTGACAACACCTTGGAAAAGGGGACTGCTACAACCCCTAAAGGGCTCATACACACAAATGCCTTTGGGCTAGGGATGCACTGATGATTTATTTTAGACCAAGTAAGAGTACCAATACTTTTTCTCAAATACTCACCAATACCTATTTTGCTCTTGGATGCTTCCCTTGTTCACACCAGTACGGCTTTGATATTGCACTTTTTTTTAGGGTTATTTCTAAACCACAGATCAGTGCAATTTGGACCTCCAATTTTATTGCGACTTGTGCTCTCATTTAACAGAAATCAATGCAAGTCGCAATGAAATCTAAAAAAAAGTAGTGCAGGAATCTGTTTCAAAGTCACTATGATTTGCACGGTTCCATTGCCTGTGTTGTGACATATAGAGTCCGGCCATCTAAAAGTGTCCGCCCCGTACTGCACAGGCGCAGCGCTTGCTCTCTACGGAGCAGAGGGAGATTTGGAAAATTTCCGAAGATGAATGGCACCTGCGCCGTGAGTCGAGGTGGAAGCACCACCATCCAAGTGGACATAGGGCTGCACATATTAGAGGGCCCCTCGTGGGCTTGCTTCGCTCGCCATGCTTCAGGCATGGCCTCGCTTCGCTCGGCTCTTTTTATTCAAAATCTATGTCCACTTGGATGGTGGGGCTAGAACCTGGACTCACGGCGCAGGCGCCGTTCATCTTTGGATAGTTTCAGAATCTGCTTGTCCTATGCGCAGTACACAGCGGACACTATCCGACGGGGGACACTATCCGACAGGACAATGGGGTGCCAACTGTCAAATCACATGACAAACTTATCTGGTGTGAACCAGGGCTTAGTCTGTGCACTTGAAAGTATCGCTTTTAGAAGGCATGGGTGTTGGCACACTGCCATGGCCGGCAGCCTCTATAAACCAATGATATGCCAGCAAATGTCACGGCCAAGTGGTCTCACAGATGAGGGAACACAAAATGTCTGCATCCAGGGCCGCTCATGTACACACTCCAGTGTGCGGATACAGGTGTACAGCCGCGGTGTATGGCAGCTTCTCATTTGTACAGGCTGCTGCAGCTGTATGCCAAATACCTTTGACTCCTGGGTGCATAAATCTGCAGAATTGTGGCGGTGTATGCCCCAATTGGGTTCATTTTACTAAACCTAGGGAGTGTAAAATCTGGTGCAGCTGTGTATGGTAGCCAATCGGCTTCTAACTTCAGCTTCTTTAAGCTTTGATAATAAAACCTGGAAGCTGGTTTCTATGCAGAGCTGCACCAGTTTTAGTAAATCATCCCCTTGTGTGAATGAGCCCCTAAGTTTTATGTTTCTGTCTCCTTTGCCATGTTAGATTTTTCTCTACTACTTGTCTGTGCCTCCATCTTGTCATGAAAACACAAAGTGTCCCTAAGGAGACCTCAGGCAGCAATATAAATTCCTCTTCCTTTTTTGTATTCAGAACTGAAAAAACAAGTTTTGCATGGAGTGTGAACTCAATGCCGCTCCATGCACAACAAAGCATAGCTTCACTTTAAGTAAATCAGTGGTGGGGCGGGGAGGGCCCACCATTATAACTACTTAAAGGGACAGATTCAAGTGGAAGGGAGCCCGCATTTACATTGGACTGATTTGGCATGCGATTTGACATGCAAAATTGCATGCCAAATGGCAGCTATTGCACTGTCCGAATCGGAGTGACGCGCGGATTCCCAAAAATAGTTCTTGTTCTACTTTTGGCAATGATTTGAATAGACGTCTCTGCATGAACCCGCACAGATGTCTGTCAAATCCCCCCCCCCCCCCCCCCCCCGAAGTCAGACTGCATTGCCGGTGTCTTGTCTAATAACGTCCTCCATCGGATAGTGTCCGCTGTGTACTGCCCAGTACACAGCAACACAGATTCCGAAAATTGCCCAGGATGAACGGCGCCTGCGCCGTGAGTCCAGGTTCTATCCCCACTATCCAAGTGGACATAGAGTAGGAATAAAAAAGAGCCGAGCGCAGCGAGGCCGAGCCCGAAGCGTGGCGAGCGAAGCTCGCCCGCGAGGGGCCCTTTAATACTCACAACCCTATGTCCGCTTGGATGGTGGGGCTACCACCTCCACTCACGGCGCAGGCGCCGTTCAGCTTCGGAAATTTTCCGAAGCTTCGTCTGCTCCGTACTGCACATGCGCAGTACGGGGCGGACGCTATATGATGGCCGGACACTATACGGCAGAACACCGGTTTGAAATCATGCGAGTTCAGCTGAGCTCACATGATTTCTAACCCACATCAGTGTGAACCCGGGCTAAAGGCTACATGATAACCCAGCTGTAAATCATGGTCCTCTGCGTACAATGAGGTTGATTTACTAAAACTGGAGTGTGCAAAATCTGGTGCAGTTTTCTATGGTAGCCAATCGGCTTCTAACTTCAGTTTGTTTAAAGAGGAAGTAAACCCTTATGAGTTTACTTCCTCTTTCATTCCCTGCAAAGGCAAAGCATAATGGACTACTATGCATCGCATAGTAGCCCATTATGTGTCACTTACCTGACACAGGAGCCAGCGAAGTCGCCGCTGTCCCCTGTAGTCCGCCGCATCCATCTTGTTGGTGGGGTCTCGCAGCTCCGCCGCTGTCATTCGGTGAAGCCGCGATGACGTCACTCCCGCGCATGCGCACGGGAGTCGACACGCTCGGCAGCTCCATTCTTGGAAATGCCGCGCTCAGTGCGCCTGCGTGCCGCTGTCTACGGCGCATGCGCCGTAGACAGCGGTGCCCGTTTTCGGGCAAATATCTCCTAAACCATATAGGTTTAGGAGATATTGCTTGGACCTACAGGTAAGCCTTAATCTAGGCTTACCTGTAGGTCAAAGTGGTTTGTAAGGGTTTACAACCACTTTAAACTTTGACCAAAAAAAAAACCTGGAAGCTGATTGGTTTCTTTCTAAGCAGAGCTGCACCAGATTTTGCGCTCTCCAGTTTTAGTAAAACAACCCCTCAGTGTAATCACTTCCTGAATAATGTTTTTTTAAAGCTTTTCTATAGTCACATGACCACAAAACTCCGGCTAGACTGCACTGTAGAGGGTCTCATGGTGGGGGTGAATCTCCTGTAGCTGTGACTTCATGAGATGGAGCTTTGTGGTCTCGTGACCACATAGAAGTAAAAAAAGAAAAGGAAGCATGATGTAGCGATGGTTTGTTTGGAAATTCTCATTCATCACTGCTACTCATGCATGTCTGTACAACCATCAAGGAAATCTAAGTGCAAGTCCTACAGCAATCCAACCAGATCTGCAACAGACTTTATACTGATAGCTGCCGATTACTAATTGGCTTTTTTTCTCTTTTTTTTGTGTGTGTGTGACAATAGTTGTGCAATCCAATTTCAGCCCCTGTGTTGCAAGTAGCACACAGGAGATATTTACTAAAACTGGGAAGTTGTGCATAGCAACCAATCAACTTGTGCAGTAAGGGTCCTTTCACACGGGCTGTCCACCCGGCGGACTCTGTTTGCTCAGCGGGGGGAATCACTCTGCTGAACGGGCAGATGATAGGTCCGTCTCCGCTCAATGTGCTGAGATGGACCTGTCAGAGCCCCCCCCCGCTTTCCTCTATGGGGAGATCGGATGAAAACAGACCGCCTGTCTGTCTTTTCATCTGATCCCATCTGCCAGAGGGATGGAACATTAAGGTCACCATCCGTCTGGTTTTTGGCGGAGAGGATCGGATAGCAGCAATTGTCAGCGGACATCGCTGGCATCCGCCGTTCCATAGGGTTAAATGGAGGGTCCCATCAGGTCCACCTGAAAATCTGACAGCTTAGTGCCGGTCAGGACTGCTGCAGCATGGAGGTAAGTTATAGGGCTCAACCGATTATCGGTGAGGCCGGTTATCAGCAGCTGATAATTCACTTTTTTTTTTTTTTTTTTTTTAAGTATTGGTATTGGGCACAAACGTACCCGATATTGCTTCAAAGGGTTTTACCGGGGTGATGCACGTAGCTTCAGGTATCACCCCAGTACCGTTCTTTAGAGCGGATGGTCGGCTTTACTGTGTCAACAACCGATGCGGCTCAGCTGCTATTACAAGCAGCAGGAGGGGACACTCCCGCCGGTCGCCCAGGCTCTCCCGTCCACCAGAGTAACCAGTCGGGACGTCCGCCGGCTGGCCGAAGACCCAAACAAAGCCGATGCTTCTTTCAGGTGTCGGATCTATAGTAGTAACCCGGAAGTGATGTCATGACATCCATCTTAAAGGCTCCAGTTTTAAAACATATAAAGTTTTCAAAAATGCAGATCTTGAAGTTTTGAATACTTTCAAGTGCAGAGGAGGGGTTTGGTGTCTTATAGACCCCCCCCCCCATCCCTCCATAAAGAGTACCTGTCACTGCCTATTACTGTCACAAGGGATGTTTATATTCCTTGTGACAGCAGTAATGGTGATTAAAAAAAAAAGTGTAAATATTTTTAGAATATCGGCCTGAGAGGTGGCCGAAAAAACAATATTTGTTGACCCCTGGTAAGTATAGACGTTTGTTTTTTTTTTTTTTTTTTTTTTGTGAACCCCAAACTTCTAAAGCTATGTTCACACTAGCCCACGGGGTAAAATGCAGCAATTTACCGTGCGGGCAGCTTCATCACGTCACACTGCATACTTTTTAACTTTTTTTTTTTTAACATAGTTTATTTAAGTTTCAAAATAAACATATAAAAGCGGTGATACAATCTCATCGACCATACATAGAGCACCCATATAAAACATAATCCAAGCAGTAGTAGTTGTGTGACACTTTATTTAAGTATCCAGAAGGGAAACCACCATCAGGAGCAGACAAGAGTAGAATTAGGAGTGCAAGGGAGCAGGGAGGACAGCACTGTATACCGGGGGGGGGGGGGGAGCAGGGAGGACAGCACTGTATACCGGGGGGGGGGGGGGAGCAGGGAGGACAGCACTGTATACCGGGGGGGGGAGCAGGGAGGACAGCACTGTATACCGGGGGGGGGGGGGCTTGGAGGACAGCACTGTATACCGGGGGGGGGGGCTTGGAGGACAGCACTGTATACCGGGGGGGGGGGGCTTGGAGGACAGCACTGTATACCGGGGGGGCTTGGAGGACAGCACTGTATACCGGGGGGGCTTGGAGGACAGCACTGTATACCGGGGGGGCTTGGAGGACAGCACTGTATACCGGGGGGGGGGGGGCTTGGAGGACAGCACTGTATACCGGGGGGGCTTGGAGGACAGCACTGTATACCGGGGGGGCTTGGAGGACAGCACTGTATACCGGGGGGGGCTTGGAGGACAGCACTGTATACCGGGGGGGGCTTGGAGGACAGCACTGTATACCGGGGGGGGCTTGGAGGACAGCACTGTATACCGGGGGGGGGGCTTGGAGGACAGCACTGTATACCGGGGGGGGGGGGCTTGGAGGACAGCACTGTATACCGGGGGGGGGGCTTGGAGGACAGCACTGTATACCGGGGGGGGGGCTTGGAGGACAGCACTGTATACCGGGGGGGGGGGCTTGGAGGACAGCACTGTATACCGGGGGGGGCTTGGAGGACAGCACTGTATACCGGGGGGGGCTTGGAGGACAGCACTGTATACCGGGGGGGGCTTGGAGGACAGCACTGTATACCGGGGGGGGCTTGGAGGACAGCACTGTATACCGGGGGGGGGGCTTGGAGGACAGCACTGTATACCTGGGGGGGGGGGCAGGGAGGACAGCACTGTATACCTGGGGGGGGGAGCAGGGAGGACAGCACTGTATACCTGGGTGGGGGGCAGGGAGGACAGCACTGTATACCTGGGGGGGGGGCAGGGAGGACAGCACTGTATACCTGGGGGGGGGGGGCAGGGAGGACAGCACTGTATACCTGGGGGGGGGGGGGGCAGGGAGGACAGCACTGTATACCTGGGGGGGGGGGGGCAGGGAGGACAGCACTGTATACCTGGGGGGGGGGGGGGGCAGGGAGGACAGCACTGTATACCTGGGGGGGGGGGGCAGGGAGGACAGCACTGTATACCGTGGGGGGGCCAGGGAGGTCAGCACTGTATACCGGGGGGGAGCAGGGAGGACAGCACTGTATACCTGGGGGGGGCAGGGAGGACAGCACTGTATACCTGGGGGGGGGGGCAGGGAGGACAGCACTGTATACCTGGGGGGGGGGGCAGGGAGGACAGCACTGTATACCTGGGGGGGGTTCCACTTCCACAGTATTCAGAATGCCGGTAACCATCTTTGAACACTTTGCGTAGTTCTACATATCATAGAGCATCTATAATGCTGCATTCTGAACCTAATCCAGAGGCAGCCGCCGCTCACGAACCCAACTACCCATCCTTAGTTTTACTTTTTAACTTTATTTGAAGTGTCACATGGTGACCATTGAGATTCCACAGAACGGCATGTGTGATATTTAGGGCCATCGAGTGCCCTGAGGGAAAATGCTGATATGCTGCATTTTTTTTTCTGCACACATCACACTAGTGTGAATGGGGCACATAGAAAATCATTGTTCTGTATGTCCTAATGATGACCTGCTTTTATCCAGGGCAGAAAGACACAAGTCGCTGCTCAGTGTGTAAATGATCTCTATAGTAGTCTTAAATCCAAAGTGCAAAATTCTGTTTCATCATCTGGCTCAGCTTTACTGGCTGTTGGGGTGATCTAACGCATTGGGTCCCTGATTTTTATTTTTTATATTTTTGTGTGCTGCCTGTAATGAGCATGACCCCCCCCCCCCCCCCCAAACGCAGTACTAAAGCACCTGATGGCAATTCCCTGCACGCTGTGCCCAATGCAATGTGTCCCCCTGAGCAGGGCACCAGGTGGCATTGTGAAGATGTAGTCCTGCCTGGGAGTGCACATCAGGGTGGCTTCATGTGACCTCCAGGGAGATCCTGCAAAGCAACAGACACCTTATAGGTGGAAATTAAATGCCACAATTCCAGAATCCTATTGAATCCTGTTTGCACTTATCATTGAGAGTAAAAGTAAATCCCAACTTTTGAAGTGGAATAGAGGGGAAAAAATCTTCCAGCGAGGAAATTAGTTCTGGTGACATCCCAGAATTTCTTAGTGCCGGTCACACCAGTGAGCAGCGATGGGAGCACAGTATAATATGCTGTGTGATGCAGTGTCGATCATGAAGCATCGTTTACTTTTTTTCTTACCAGGAACTTTATTAAAATGTAATGAGTGACATTTCATTCTGGTTCTTCACCATGACGGTATTTTTGTGTGATGGTTCTAGTCTCAACCTGTTGCACTTAAAAAAAAAAAAAAGAAAAAAAAAGTGCATACAGTACTTTAATTCAGCAGAGCAATGCTGCGATGTGAAGTGACATTAGAAACTAGGCTTTTTCCTAGTCTGCTTTGGGGTTACATTAGAAATAACTGCCAGCTCAGCCCTACTGCATCTGATGTGAATGGGCTCTTAAAGGATAAGTTCATCTTGGAAACATGCCACATGTCCCAGCTCCTGCCTCTTCTTCCCGATTCCCCTTTTCCCTGTGACAGCAGACAGGGGTTTTGCTTTCTGCACCCACTGTCCCACACAACCGCGTTGTTCATTTACAGATTCTTTGTGAATTAATAAACTACAAGTACTGTCTGGCACTGCAGCAGAAAGACTTGCAGTTTCAGTTTTTCCCTAATGAGCGCTCTTAGTTCACTTACATGTCCTCCAATTTTCAAGCAGCCTGTACAGAAGTGTGTGGGACAAAAGCCGGAGGATGTATCTGCAGGGGCCCACATTGCAGTCATGATCTACTGATCATTGGTGTAATGCTTTCCAGGCTCTCGCAGGAAATATTTTTTTTTTGTGCAGAAATATGTTCACTTATTTCTTCTGTAAAGGTGAACTTATCCTTTAACTGCAAGTGTCCTAAAGTGGTTAGCAGATAATACAAGGGAACATGTACGCTGTGTAGCTGTTTGTGTACCCTATGGATGCACCAATAAGTTTTTGTTTTAACACCGAGTACCGATACTTTTTCTGAAGTACTTGGCGATACCTTGCCTAAGTTCACATACTGCGTGGGGCTGGTTTGCAGCGTGATTTCAAGCCCCGTGCGCTGCGACTTTGTTCAGTGATTCAGGTGGGACTTGAACCGGGCTGACAATTGTGACAGACTTTTTGAAATCGCACTGAGGCCTGCTCAGGTGCTGAATGAAATCGCACTGGACTCTTGAAGATATCAGTTTTAGTATCTGACCATTTGCATTAATTCAATGCATAGTATTGGCACTGGTGCAACGCTAGTATACTCCTTAAGGGGGAACTAACCCTCCAGAAATATGCACCTCCACCTTCCAGCAACGCAGTGGTCACATCTCTCATTGGATGCTGTCATCTTTTCTGGCTACTTCCACATGCCAGATTTTTGGCCTTTTGATTGGCTGGTGGGGAAATGATACCACTCCAGGCATGTGCAGCTCGGTGTAAATTCAGTAGAAGACTACGAGCAGGCAGTTAGTGTTACTAAACTAAACCCAATGCATTGGAATGCAATTATTTTAGTAACTTTAAACTGATAAATACCTTTTTTTCATCAGCAGTATATAGCAGTCTTGTGACTTCTATCAGTGCCCAGTCAAGCACTGGCTAAAGCTTGTAGGAGGAGTTTTCTGACTATCCTATGAGGCTACATGATCCCTAACCCTCTGTCCGAGCAGCGCTGATTGGCCCTGTGCTGATCACATGTACTGTCCCAAGAAGTAAAAAAGCTCTCTAGCAATGCACACCAAACTGAGCATGTGCAACCTGACTCCATAGGCTCTGTTATCTGAAAATTATTAGGGGACAGTGGAAGAAGGTAAGGATCAGAAAAGACAGGATCAAACAGCCTTTTTACACAACGCAAGGGATTAATCCCTTTGGTTCCACAGTGAGAATAACAAGCATGCTTTACTGCATATACAGACTGATTTTACTGTTGCGGGTTTAGTAACACTGTAAGTTTTATTACAGAAGAGACATGGCAAGGCTATTCTGCAATAAAGAGCTGCCTGCTTGCAGTTTTTCACTAGTTAAATTCAGTTACACTTTAATGGGGGAGGACTTGGCATGTTAGGTGTCATGTCACAATGCCTTCTAATTACATTTTCTTGTGTGTTTATACAGCACTATCTCATTATTTTACTTTATAAAGTTATATAACACAGGTTCATTCTGTTTAAGGAAAATCCCTGTAGATACAAGTCCTATTCATCCCAATTACAAGTCCTATACGAGTGCAGAAATAGTATTTAGTCCTTAGAACAGTGTTATTAAACAAAACATAAGAGAGATTGGATAGAAACGGTTAACAACATAAATGGATTAGTGTTCCAGCAACTGCAATAATGGTGCAGACCTTTAACTGCTTTTCAGCTGACACAGAGCAGTTCAATTAGGAATACAAAGGGCTTGTCTGATGTACTATAACTGACAAGATTGGATCTAAAATATTGGGGGGTTACATAATACCAAGGTGATGAGATTTCAGCACTTTAATGAATGCAGTTTATTATTGCTTCTTAGTTCTTAGTTGCTGCAGATTGCTTTTTAAAGTAAGGTTGGTCATAAAATATCCAGCCTGGAGTTATGTTAAGCAGGGGTCCTCAACCCCCGGGCTGCGGATCAGTGCCTGTCCATGCCCTGCTTGAAGTAAGACCACACAAGCTACACTGAATGAGGTGAGCAGAGACCAGAGCATCATTGCTCGCATCGCCGCTCACATCACCGCTGTTGGGTCCGCCTCCATGAGATTCTCAGCTCTTAGGAGTGGAACCCTGTAATCAACTACATGGTTCCCACTCCGTACAGATTCCTTGTGTGGCTGTAGTGCTGGGAAGCGGCTTTACTATTAGTAAGTTCTTTCACCACACAAAACCCTTACAAAGTGACGGGCCACATCTGGTGGCTGCGGTGGCATTTCAGCATAAATTACAATTTTAATGGTAGAAATAATTGCTTTCAATCACCCTGACACCATATCCACCATGTCGGGATGACTGAAGCGCGAACACCCACCCCCAACTGCCAAACTCCCAACTATATTCTGTTTAGTTTTTTGGTTGTAAAGGCTTCCTCTTTTTTTCCTCACTGTAATCTTTTTCATATTCTAATTCTATAAATCAGGGGTCTGCAAACTTTCTAAACAAAGGGCCAGTTTAATGCCCTTCAGACTTTAGAGGACCGTGGCCAGTAGGGCTAGAAAATCAGTCAGTGGGAGGTGTAGTGTCCCGTCGTTGGCGGCGGGAGGTGTAGTGTCCCGTCGTTGGCGGCGGGAGGTGTAGTGTCCCGTCGTTGGCGGCGGTGGGAGGAATGATGCCACAAGGGCTGGATAAAGGCAAGAAAAGGGCCGCAGTTTGGAGACTACCAATAATAAACCATATGGTTAATAAATAAAAATAAAATAAAAAATTATATATATTTATTCATTTTTTATTTTTTTTGGAGAATATTAAAAATATCTAATATTCTGTATCTCAGAGGCGTTTCCGAATCAATAGCATTGATAGTCAAACTGACTTAAAAGAAAGTGTGAGTTTATTTGTCACACAGTTGGCATCATAAATGCAATATAAAAAGAATAATAGTTGAGTTCAGTGTAGGTAAAAATATATGAAATAGAATAATTATAAAGCTGTAATAAGCTTATGAAAGCATGTGTGTTTCAAAGGTTGCTGCCTCGCTGTCTTGTGTGTCCTTCAAGAAGAAACAGGAAATGACGTTCTTAGACTTCTGGCAGAATTCAGCTGTCCCAAGTCATCAGTCTCTGTGTGAATATGTCAGTATCATATCTTTAGTGGGAGTGTGAGTGAGTGCCCGTGTGAGTGTCTGCGAGTGCTCTCCTTCAATCTCGAAACATTGGTTTTATATATTACATGTGAACGTCATAACCTCACAAACTTAGAACCTTGTATGGCACACATTCATTTCTGCTAACTTCCGCAATGTGCGATCCAAAAGTAGATACTAACTCAGAGAGTCATATGGAGCTTGATTGACAAGCTCACATGTAACACTCCATACTTGACATCATGTGCTGTTCATGTAATATCATATAACCAAACATTTACATAATATGAACACATATTAACAATTTTACATTAAGTAACTTTATACTAATATGTATTAACATGACTGAGACTACTCTAAACTTATTTTAACAAGATATAATCCACAATGTATCATTGCTTTAGCTACGTAGACACATGTCTATTTTTGTCTTCTCATGACATTCTGTACCAAGATACCATATATGTCATACTCAAATTGGCTACATCAGAAACTTATTACTAACTCAGCTTTAGATGAGGATATGTTTCACTGAACACCTGATCAAGGTCATTCACACATACTATTTATTATGATTAATCATAAAACCAAATATGTTTTGCAAGCTTGCCATAAATATATTATAATACCTATAAATGGTGAATTATGAATTTGGAATAATATAATAATCCGTGACTGGTCGAAAAAAATTTTTTTTATATATATATTTTTTTTTTTTTTCGACCAGTCACGGATCTTGTCCCAAACAAGACTGTTGCAGAGGTCCCTGTAGGAAGCTCATGTGGGATGGAGTGGGCCATCAAGAGCTAAACTTGAACCCTTCTTACCCGATACTAATGATTTAAAGTTGTATTTTGTGTGACTCTTGTGTCCTCTGTGTACTTCTCTATAGAAGTTGTTTTTGATAATCACCGAGACTTTTTTCCTAACTGCTTATTATGGTTTTTGGACTTCTTCCCAGTTTCTATTTCCTGCCAATGAAGTCCGGGTTCTTGTCTTAGGCTAGACATTTGTGTACTGAGGAAAATGTCACACGGTCTACAAACGACATAATATCTTGTGTTTCTCTCTCGATATATAGAGATGTATAGATTGGTCACCGTCTTTTCTGACGTTATTGGTGAGACCTTCTTACCATCGTTCTTGACCCTTTTTTTTTTTTCTCCCCTTAGCCCCCCAAGTTTGGGTTTCACAAATAGAAATGTATACCACTCGAGGTGAGTGACAACTCGCAGGCTCAGCTGCAAAAATCTTCGAGTGCTAATCTGGCCTTTTCCACTTTGGCAAATTGGTCAGAAAAGGAAATGATTCATGGCGCTCCTGACTACAGCAACTTTTCTTATGGCTTCTGTTACTGTTCAATAAATTAGTTTGTCACCTCCAGGTATGGGTTTTCTGTTTTGAGGTCCACTCAATATTTAATTTGAACTGTTTCCAGTATGTTATAAAACAGTCCAGGTGTGTGGGACCTCGTTATTGGCTGCGCCCAATTCATACTTGTGTAACACAAGCGATATAGCAGGGATCAGCGTGTTCTGCCGGCACGAAAAGCTCCCTGCTGGCAGAATTCAATAGTGTTGAAGGGAGAATCAAACAATTTTCTTTCACACCCTGCACTACATGGCTAGAAGACATCATCTATGGCTGGAGTGTTTCAGGGGACATGCCCTTTTCTTCAGAACTGAGGGAGGGGGCATGTCCCACGAAATGCATCAGGCTTCCAACTATGCTCTACATTGCTAGATGACATCGCCTATGGCCGGAGTTTTTGTGGCATGGCTGTTGTCATTTATGTTTGAGTAAGCAATTGTCTTTTAGTATTAAAGTTGTATTGTGCTGATGCACTAGCCAGTTGCGCCCTCCTATGTGTAGGTGTACCTCTATACACATCCAATCATTTGTACTAGGTGCCTCTTGGTGCACATCCTAAGAGTTGATTGTCCAATGAGTGACCCATTTATCATGATTGGAGAAGTCCTAGAGGCCTAGGACCAGAACAAGGACCGCATACACGAGTGGTTCTCAACCTCAGTCCTCAAGTACCACCAACGGGTCATGTTTTGGGAAATTTTGCTTAGATAAAATAGCTCTTATCAATACCATGTCATTGATATTGATTTTAAAGCAGCCATGCAAAGTAAAAGAAAACCTGAAAACATGGCCCGTTGAGGGTATTTGAGGACTGAGGTTGGGAACTACTGGCATGAACTATACTTTGACTGCAGATCTGTTTTTTCTTGAAGGAAACGCATTCCACTTTATACCCTTTAGGACCAATTCCCACCCTTATTGATCCAGTGTCAACACACATTGGTGCCTAAAACAGAGGGAGGCCAATGGAAGATGGGTATGTGCAGCTAGGAAGGGAACGATCAGACTTGAGCAATTCACACTGAAGTTTTCTTGTACTCGCTTTGTAATAACTGAGCTTGCGTTTGACAGCTGTAGTAAGGAAAACCTGTAGTAGCTATTACATGATCACTGTGAGTAGAAGGAGGGGGCTGACTGTCACCAGGGCGGTTGCTAGGTGTGTAGCAGCTCGTCAGAGTACAAAGTGACAAAGAGCTGTACACATCGATCATGGCGTTTACGAGGCTCCAGCCTTTCATGTCGCTGTACTGTACTGTGGTGTGTGTGTGTGTGTGTGTTTTTTTTTTTTTTTTTCCTTAAAGCTTTGAGTGCAACAAGTGAAAACCTGCCACAGCTTACTAAACATGTCCAGCTTTGTAAGAATACGTTCCACTTGTAAGAAACGTTCGTATTCGCTCCAGGTGTCTAGGGACACTAGTCACTACTTTAAGGCAGCATTGCGTCTCCGGAGTTTGTTTCCTTTTTAGGGATCTGATAGAATGTGCTTGTTTTGGCATTGCTGAGAGATTACTGAATTCCTTGCTAAATGCCAGGCAGGACTTCTATAAAAAAAACTCCTTCTAGGAAGAATCTATTACTGCAGCAGACATAGACAAAACCTCCTGATGGTCGGGTGACTATTATTTTAACAATTAAACATTTTGCAGCAGAACAAGCAGCCCCGGCCCTGCAACATTCATTAGTCAGTTTAGTCTTAAGGCTCTGGAAATGTCTATAAAAAAAAAAAAATACACTTTCTGATAGTTACATCTATGTAGGTATATCCACCCACGTGACCATGCCCATAGCTGCTGGTTGTATTGCTTTTTGCAATGAGGCCAGGGCATGTGCCCAATAGAAGTGATGAGAAATTGGGCTGCTCACTGCTGCCAGTTGTAGTTACATTTTTAATCCGTATGAGAACTGTGTGATTTAGGCACCCCTGCTAGATGGCATGGCCAGGGCCCCAACTTGCACTTTTTTTTTTTTTTTGCAGAGCATCGCTTTCTCAAGGGCCTATTACAGTCTGTAATTTGGTTAAGGAAGTAACGAGGGCTAAATGAGGTCAACCCTGATGCAATCTGTTTTACATATAAACTGTTTGCATGCCATAATCTCTGTGCGTTCGTGTTGTGAATAAAGAAAAACCCTTGCAGTTCCTTCCTCGGGTATGTGGGGGGGGAAAAAAAGGGACCTTAGAGTGTTATATCTGAGCGGATAACCTTCATTAAATAAGAGATATGTGTAGTGTACTGTGCAGGCTATGCGGCATGGTGTGGGAGCAGATAAACGCATTGTACATCCTGGGATTCATGGACCTTATAGTATATCCCAGTGGTTCTAGGTCCACACCCCATATCCCTGGGGGGGGAATCATAGTCCACGCCCTATCTCCCTGGCGGGGGGGGGGGCGATCATAGTCCACGCCCTATCTCCCTGGCGGGGGGGGGGCGATCATAGTCCACGGACTATCTCCCTGGCGGGGGGGGCGGCGATCATAGTCCACGGACTATCTCCCTGGCGGGGGGGCGGCGATCATAGTCCGTGGACTATCTCCCTGGCGGGGGGGCGGCGATCACAGTCCGTGGACTATCTCCCTGGCGGGGGGGCGGCGATCACAGTCCGTGGACTATCTCCCTGGCGGGGGGGCGGCGATCACAGTCCGTGGACTATCTCCCTGGCGGGGGGGCGGCGATCACAGTCCGTGGACTATCTCCCTGGCGGGGGGGCGGCGATCACAGTCCGTGGACTATCTCCCTGGCGGGGGGGCGGCGATCACAGTCCGTGGACTATCTCCCTGGCGGGGGGGCGGCGATCACAGTCCGTGGACTATCTCCCTGGCGGGGGGGCGGCGATCACAGTCCGTGGACTATCTCCCTGGCGGGGGGGCGGTGATCACAGTCCGTGGACTATCTCCCTGGCGGGGGGGCGGCGATCACAGTCCGTGGACTATCTCCCTGGCGGGGGGGCGGTGATCACAGTCCGTGGACTATCTCCCTGGCGGGGGGGCGGCGATCACAGTCCGTGGACTATCTCCCTGGCGGGGGGGCGGCGATCACAGTCCGTGGACTATCTCCCTGGCGGGGGGGCGGCGATCACAGTCCGTGGACTATCTCCCTGGCGGGGGGGCGGCGATCACAGTCCGTGGACTATCTCCCTGGCGGGGGGGCGGCGATCACAGTCCGTGGACTATCTCCCTGGCGGGGGGGCGGCGATCACAGTCCACGGACTATCTCCCTGGCGGGGGGGCGGCGATCACAGTCCACGGACTATCTCCCTGGCGGGGGGGCGGCGATCATAGTCCACGCCCTATCTCCCTGGCGGGGGGGGGTCATGGTCCACACTGTTTTGTATATTCCAGATCCATTGCAATACGCAGAATTATCAAGGGTGGAATACTGGAAAATTCTATTTAGCATTTATCATCCTAAGCATTTTGTGCAACTGGAATGAAAAATAAGTGGTTCTCTGATGAACTTGTGTTGTTGACAGCAGGGACCAGCAATAATAACCCCGCAGAAGAAAACAAATTTTAAGTGGACCTTCAGTGATTATTTCATCTTTCCATCTATTAAATCTTCTGCCCTTTTTATTTTTTATTTTTTTCTGCCACTAAATACCTTATACAGCCCACTTCCTGTTTCTTGTCTGGAGAGAATGGGTGACCTCACGATATGATATAAAAAATGTTAACATATATATATGTACTACCGTGTTTCCCCGAAAGTAAGACAGTGTCTTACTTTCTTTTTATCCCCAAAAGCCCCACTATGTCTTACTTTCGGGGTATGTCTTATATTGGAAAAAAATCCCAGCATTCAGAGCTGCACTGCGCTACAGAAGAGGACTACAAGTCCCAGCAAGCAAGGCTGCACTGCATTACAGAGGACTACAAGTCCCAGCATGCAAGGCTGCACTGTACTACAGAGGAGGCCTACAAGTCCCAGCATGCAAGGCTGCACTATGGAGGACTACAAGTCCAAGCATACAAAGCTGCTATCCTCAGCAGAGGAGAACTGTAAGCCCACACAGCCCGGTATGTTGGGACTTGTAGTCCTCCTCAGCTGCATCTTGCGGTTACATAATAAGAGCTGCAGAGAATCTCTTCACACCCCCCTCCCCCTCCCCCTCCTTGGTCTCTCTCTGTATGACCAGCACTGACCTGTACCAGGAGGACACAGAGCCAGTGACACCTGTCGGCAGTGATCCGGGACCTGGCGCAATAATCCCCTTCTCTGTGGTTGCGTCGCGCCGTTCTGATCAGTCTCGGGCAGCGGCTGTCACTCACAGCCGAGCAGAGTGAAGCCACCTCCCCCTCCTCTTGTATGGCTACACAGTGCTGTGTATGGAGGAGGAGGCGGCTTCAGTGAAGCCGCCTCCCCCTCCTTCTCCTTCATGGACAGCACTGTGTAGCCATAGAAGAGGAGGGGGAGGCG
This sequence comes from Lithobates pipiens, assembly GCF_037356315.1. Classification (NCBI taxonomy): domain Eukaryota; kingdom Metazoa; phylum Chordata; class Amphibia; order Anura; family Ranidae; genus Lithobates; species Lithobates pipiens. The sequence continues at coordinate 45,623,181 of NW_027507789.1, read as the reverse complement.
GCTTCACTCTGCTTGGCTGTGAGTGACAGCTGCTGCCCGAGACTGATCAGAACGGCGCTGTCTCTTCAGTCGGAGGGGGAGGGCGCTGGCCTGGCACCCCCCCAGGGTGTGGCACCCGGTGCGGCCCGCACCCCCCGCCCCACTCTTAGTACGCCACTGGAGGCGGCAATACCCCCGTGTTTCCCCGAAAGTAAGACATATGTCTTACTTTCGGGGTACGGCTTATATTAGCCGACCCCTCTGAAACTCCCGATACGTCTTACAATCGGGGGTGTCTTACTATCGGGGAAACACGGTATCATTTGAGTTAAATGGGATGGAGGTTTGGGAGCCTGGACCCCAGCCAGAACTCATCAGAGGCAGAAAAGCAAGCGGACTCTCTCGGTACAAAGTTGCAAATAAATTGTATAGACAATCATGAAAATTTTACAACAATTTATTAGTACAAAAAACAAAGCAAAACGATTCTTAAACACACAGATGACGTGGTATTTTGACTAGTTTTGCAGCTTTACTGTTTCATCAGGAAATAAATCTGTAAATAGATAAATGTAATTTTTATCTATTTACAGATGTATTTCCTGTTGAAGTGGTAAATCCGCGAAACTAGTCGAAATACCATGTTGTCTGTGTTTTTAAGAATCTTTTTGCTTTGTTTTTTGTACTAATTGTTGTAACTGCCTATTGATTGCCTATACACTTTATTTGCATCTTTATACTTTGTACCGAGAGAGTCCGCTTGCTTTTCTGGTTGGGGTCCAGGCTCCCAAACCTCTATCCTGTTTCTTGTCTGGTCAGTAGCCTAGGCTTATGATGTCACGCACAGCTCTCTCACGAGAGTTTGCCAGGAAGGGGGAGGGGATGAGTCCTAAGAGGGCCAATCAGAGCTGGAGGTGTGCCTTTGTGTAAATCCAGGAAGTGAACAGGCAGCAGCTTTATCTGCCCACAGTTAAAATGATTGCAGCGAGACGTAGTGGAGGGAGATTTCTGCAGCATTTTTGGCAAGTACAGAATCGCTGTATATATAAAATAAGCAAAGTGGTTAGAGGGAAGCTTCAGAATGGTAAAGATGTTTTTATTACAAATTTATGTGAGCTGACTGCAGTTCCTCTTTAATGGAGTTCCACTAAGAAGAGAACCGGTCACAATTGTACTTCAGCACTTTTGTTCCCCTTACACTCTATGCCAGACCAGGTTCACATTAAGCGCAGTATAAACAGCTACATGGCTCTGTGTTTGATTCTGTTATGGCTACTTGGGAGCTGGAAGACTGCATTACATTCACAGTGGGCAGGGTGTTAACTGACACCAAGGACCTCTGACTCTTGGCTCCAAAGTGAACCTCAACACCACCTATATAATGTTGCATAATTCAGTAAATATACATGTTTCATTGAAGTATTCAGAATTAAAAATGTTTAGATTGTTGCATAAGCCCAGTCATGACTGTTTCTCTTTAAGTCCTGTTGCAATGATATCACCTTAGATGTACAGTATATCTCACCGTAGTTTCTCAAAGCTTCCACATACTGATTTTTATGTTTTGCCCATAGTTGCTCTTCTGGCACTGAAGCGGAAGAAGCGGTACGAGAAACAATTGGCACAGATTGACGGAACGTTGTCTACTATCGAATTCCAGAGGGAAGCCTTAGAAAATGCCAACACAAACACTGAAGTCCTCAAGAACATGGGATTTGCAGCTAAAGCTATGAAGGCCGCTCACGATAACATGTAAGTATTGTCACATATGAGTTGTGCTCATCCCAGAAACAACCTGCCAGCCAATTGCAAATCGAGTGTTTGCTCCCTCTACTGGCTGTTCTGGTGAAGACGACTTTCTGAAGTTCAACTGAGCATCAGAAAGGGGATTTAAGTGACTTTGAACGTAGCATGGTTGTTGGTGCCAGGCGGGCTGGTCTGAGTATTTCAAAAACTGCTGATCATCTGGGATTTTCACGCTCAACCATCTCTAGGGTATACAGAGAATGGTCCGATAAAGAGAAAATGGGCAGTGAGCGGCAGATGTTTAGACGAAAATGCCTTGTTGATGTCAGAGGAGAATGGGCGGACTGGTTTGAGATGATATAAAAGCAACAGTAACACAAGTAACCACTTGTTACAACCAAGGTATGCAGAATAGAATGCATGGAGGTAAAAACAACCTTCAGCCTTTACAACCACTTTAAGTGGATGGAACTGCTTAAAGTGATACCACAGGGATTTTTTATTTATTTTTGTTAAATAAGAGGGGTTATAACTACCTGCTTTGTGCAACCATATTGCACAGAAAGGTCACTTCCTGTTCTTGCAGTCCCCGTGGTGCTGTCAGCCCCCTCCCTCCTTTTGGGTGCCACCTGTAGCAAGCCGGGTGCTAAAGCACCCGAGCGTGCAGTTTCCCCTAGGGTCCCAAGTTGGGCTGTGCGTCTAAGGACACATACAACGCAGGGAAGCCACGCCCCCACTCCCTCCTCACAGAAATTTGACGGCATCAAAAACCTATGGCTCCGCTGCCCCCAATTTCTCCTGTGAAAGCAGGAAATGAGGAGAGGTGCTGGAGCTGAAGACAGTGCTTGGAGCAATGACAGGAGCCAGGGTAATATTTATGCACCAAGGGGGTTAGGACAGTTGGAGGGGTGTTTTTTACCTAACTGAATGAATTGCATTAAGCTTAAATACATTTAGGCGTTAGAACTAATTTAAGTGTAGTTTAAGTCCATTTGCTTTCTGGATTCCACTGTAGGGTACCTACCTTTTTTATATAGAGAATTGTTATTTAACAGCAGTGCCTACTTTTTTTATTTTTTTTTTTTATTATTGTATCTGGTTGTGTATAATTCTTAATAGATGGGCTGTTTTGTTCATCAGGTTTATCCATTTATAAAAATGCTATGTGTTTGTCCACAGGGATATTGATAAGGTTGATGAACTAATGCAGGACATCGCTGACCAGCATGAGGTTGCACATGAAATCTCAGATGCCATTTCCAAACCCATTGGTTTTGGAGAGGAGTTTGATGAGGTAAGTGAAAAAAAAAATGCCTAAACCTAGAATTTGCATATGTATGGAATAGCCAAAGTAAGCATACTAAAATCAGAAACAGGTTTTCTTTATGCTTTATGTGAAACTTAACACAGGATTGCAGTGTGCCGGCAGGGTCCTCACCAATTTTGGTAAGCTTTCTAGATGGCAGGAAACCCAAAGCCTGATTGTACTACTATATATAAATACTAGAATAGTTGCTCCAAGATTAACCTAAAAATCCCCTACATATATTATAATAAAAAAATGAAAATAAAGATAAATCTCTGAGTTAAAAAAAATCTGATTTGAACTCACCAAAGAGCTGCATAACATGTTACTCGCTAGACTAATAAATTCACAATTTATTAATCCAAAAATATAACAAAAAATTGATATATGCAAATTGTATAATGCATTAAAATGCTACTAAACCCACATCATACGCACACACAAAAAAAAAAAACATCCACCTCTCTAACAGGTATCAATATATAATGATTTAGTAGACAAGAATAAAATAATTCAAAAAGATCAAAGGTGATCATGGTGATTTCATGCATGGTGGATAAATTGAACTATAGAGACAGAGTTCAAGATTTTGTGAGGCAAAGGAAAAACAAGCCAGTAGACATTCAATGACGTGGTATCCTTGTGAAAGGGGATGGCAAGTGTCAATACTCCAAGGTGCCAGGTACAATAAATGGAGAGGCCTGGATCTCTTGTTGGCTCATATTGTGAAACGTCCCATAATGGTAAGAAAGTGATGAAATTGTGTGCTCCAGAGGAGGATGAGTGTTCACCAAACCAAAGACAATAAAGGTCTAGAGCAGGGGTCTCAAAGTGGCGGCCCTCCAGCTGTTGAGGAACTACAAGTCCCATGAGATATTGCAAGGCTGACAGTTACAAGCATGACTCCCTCAGGCAGAGGCATGATGGGACTTGTAGTTCCTCAACAGCTAGAGGGCCGCCAGTTTGTGACCCTTGGTCTAGAGCAGTGATGGCGAACCTTGGCACTCCTGATGTTTTGAAACTACATTTCCCATGATGCTCCACTACACTGCAGAGTGCATGAGCATCATGGGAAATGTAGTTCCAAAACATCTGGGGTGCCAAGGTTCGCCATCACTGGTCTAGAGCATATGTCTGTATGGTTCCAAGATAGATTCTGTGAACATAACCTCCCTCGCACATCAGTGTACATTCAAGTAAACTGTTCCATTGGCTACCTCGGAAGAGTGTCCTCAAAGTATTTGGACGAGACCCACAGGTCAGAGTGAATGGCTGTGCTTATAAATATATGCATGTAGGTTTTTTTGGATACTTATCCATCCAATAGTTCATAGGACCATAGTTCTCATGCAGGAGAATACACCTCTTGACTGTACGTAGCTATACACCAATGGATCACCAATGGGGGAAGTAGGGAAATTACTTGAATGTACACTGATGTGCTGGGGAGGTTGTGTTCATAGAATCAGTCTTGGAACCATACAGCCATATGCTCTAGAGCAGTGATGGCGAACCTTGGCACCCCAGATGTTTTGGAACTACATTTCCCATGATGCTCCAGTACACTGCAGAGTGCCAGAGCATCATGGGAAATGTAGTTCCAAAACATCTGGGGTGCCAAGGTTCGCCATCACTGCTCTAGAGTCTAGACTGTTATTGACTTTGTTTTGATGAACTCGTCCTCCTCTGGACCACGCAATTTCATCTCTTCCTTACCATTATGGGAGGTTTCACAATATGAGTCAACCAGAGATCCATGCCTCTCCGTTTGTCCTTGTACCTGGCACATTAAAGTGTTGATACTTGTCATCACTTTTCACAAGGATTGAATGGCTACTGGCTTGTTTTTCTTTTTCCTCACAAAATCTTCAACTCTGTTTCCATAGTTCCATTTGTCCACCATGAATGATATCACCATTATCACTTGATTTTATTTTTTTTTTTGTATCTTTTTTGCATTTTTAGATTTATTTGATTTTTGTCTACTAAATGATTATGTATTGATACCTGTTTGGGGCTTATTGAGTATGTATATGTAGTGAGAGAGGTGGATGCGTGTTTTTAGGTGTGTGTGATGTGGATTTGGTACCATTTTTTAATGCATTATACAATTATTATTTTTTTTTGTTTTGTTTTTTTGATTAATACAATGTGAATTTATTAGTCTAGTGAGTAACATCTATTCTATGCGTTTTTTTGGTGATTGAGTTCAAATCAGGCTTTTTAACTGTTTCTCCTGATTTCTACTACCTCTTTTACTGTGGCGGGGCTTCAAGTGATACTAAAGCTTTTTTTTTTTTTTTTTTTTTTTTTTTTACCTTCCTGCATAGAATGCCTTTATGAGTTTTTGAAAGACCTTCCTCGGCCCTGATTCCATAAGCCAAATGAACCCATCTGACCTTCTATAAACCCAATTAAAATCCTCTTCCAGGATTTTGCTGCTTATCATTTCCAACACTTCACACCAAACACTAGCAGGCATTTGCATTGTGAAAGCATTACATGAGAGCAGACTACAGACTTCATTGTCAGGTCTCCTGTAACGCTGTGCTAGCACGCTGCTCTAGAAAGCTCATTGTGTTAGCAGCCATTTGTCATATTAAATTATGCAGTGAAAGCCCAGGATAACCCCACACAGTGCTGGAACACGGATTAGAACAGTACAGTAATATGGGCTGTGGTGTAAATGCCGTTGGGCACTGTGGAAGGCACATATTCTATAATGATTCACTGGGCTCATCTAAAAAAATTAAAAATGTAGATGTTGAAATCGCTAAAAGGATAGCAAATGTAAAAAGACATGCAGTGTTGGATTAGTTGACAACGTCTTCAGGCTTTTTTCCTTATATTTTTACCTGGTAATGCTGTGAATAACACACTTCTTCCTGTCCCTTCAAGTCTACACTCACCTATCCACTGTATATAGGGAATTAGCCATGGTTGTGTCACAAGCTGGATTTGGTGGGATCAGTATTTTATGTGCTTTCTTTTTAGCTCACAAAGTGGCAAACACGGGGTTGGTTCACTAAAACTGGAGCGTGCAAAATCTGGTGCAGCTCTGCATAGAAACCAAACGGCTTCCAGGTTTTTTTTTATTATTTATTTTTTTGTCAAAACGTAACCCTTTCATGCGGACAGCCTCTCAGCTCTTTAAGCATTCTAAAAGCCGGGAGGTGGGCATTCGGGTCATGTGACTGTTGTAATTGGCTGCCACAGCGTTCACATGATCGGAAAGGGCAAGTATTTATCAGGGGCTCACGCGGTCAGATTTTCGGCCAGCAAAAGACCAGCGAGAGCTTCTTGCCAGAAAATGGGACCGTGTGTATGCTCCATCGGAAATTTTGCTGGCTGAATTTTCGCCAGCAAAAAATTGAGAGCAGGTTCTCAATTTTTCTAACGGAAGAAGTTTCTATCAGAAATTTATTTCGTGTGTATGCACTCCGGCACGCAAAAACTCAGGCATGTTCAGATTCAACTATGAGACGGAAGCTTTTGGCTATTGAACTTCCTTTTTCTAGTCCAATTGTACATCACCACGTTCTTGATGATCGCAATTTGGTGTGACCGTGGGTATGCAAGACAGCTTGAGCAAAATACCGTCGGAATTCCGTCATGAAAACCATCAGAGCTTTTTTTCAACCAAAATTCTCATCATGTGTACGGGCTTTAGATGTGGTTTTATTTTCATTTTGGTGATCCGGCCAGTAACATACTTCTGGCCTTGAGCTGCGTCATGTCTATGGGATACAGCAGCTGCACAGATACAGATGCTGCTTCCAGTTTGACATCCATTTGAGTGCTTGAATTCACTGTGTCTGCATTCAGGGACAAGCACCCACCTGTGTCAGAATATAATTGGCGTTTGCTCCCAGTACACATGAATGGGACTGCTTGCATGAAATATACAGAACACCTGTGCATCCCGTGCGGGCAAACAGGCAGTTCGCACAAATGTGCACTTAAGTACTCCCCTATGTTTTTTGCTTTTGGGTTTAAAAATGTGCCCTTTTAGTCATTTTATTTTTAGAATCCGTATCGGTCACACAGCCTACCTAAGCTTAGGGCTTCAAGAAAACTTGTATTTAGTATAGTGTAATACAAAGGATACCATTACTGATCTCCTTCTGAAAATACTACTTTTTGAGGCACAGATCTGGAACAAGCATGTAGTTTATCAGTCTTGTTGTAGGTCAGTAGACCTAGATCTTCTCTATAGGCTTTAGGGGATTGACATTTGCCATTCAAACATGGCTCTTAGAACAAAAGTTTAAGGCATAGGGTGGTGAGAGCCATGTTTTCAGCATTCTCACTTGAGCAACTGCTGGCCCAAAGGTGAACATGAAGAGACCATTATAGTTTCCTTATTTCAGTACTTTTATTTTTACTCTTAATGGATCTTTTTTTTTTTTTTTTTTTTATCAAGCGGTGTTTAAATATATTATGAAAGATTTACAGGATAAATTCACCTTTTGGAACATGTTACATGTCCCAGTTTCTGCTTTCCCTGTGACAACTGGTGGGGGATCCTCTCCCCAAACCCACTGTCGGTATTTGAAAACAGCACCCGCACATCTGCATCATTCATTCACAGTTCCTTACGAATGAATAGACTACAAGTACCTTCATCCTTTGCAGCTGACGGCTTGTATTTCCCAGTGAATTACGAGAGTGCTGGTGAGTGTCCTCATAGTTCAATGTTCTTCCTGCTGTCAAGTACCTGCTTGCCCATATTGGAGGTACAGCAGACAGCTATCCTGAGTCTGCAGGAACTGGACATTATAGAGCATTACAAAAAAATGTGCATTTATTTTTTGTTGGCAGGAGCCTGGAAAGCATCGCACCAGTGATCAGCAGATCGCTGATGCTATGCAGGTCTCCTGCACACAGTCAGTGGGTAAGACGATACTCGCTGACCGGAAGACTCAAACTAAAGCGCTGTGGTAGCACATTGAGAACGACAAGCCGACGGCTGCTAAAATGTTGGGGCTTGTAGTTGGTTCAGATAGCTGTGTGTATGAATGATGCCGCCGTGTGAGCTGACCCTCGCTTTTTCAAATAGTGACCGGTAGTACAAGGAACTTCTCCCCATACTGCTGCCACGGGAAGGGGGCGGCAGCGAATGCAAAGGTGAACTTGTCCTTTAAGGGTTAAATGAAAGCACAGGAGGAGGCAAGTATAACTGCTCTCCCCCCGACGCCCTACAACAGCCAAATGTAAAGTCCCCTTTCCACATTGCATTCCCCCTTTCATGCTCCATTTGCCTGTTTACACAAGTTATAAAACACAAATGCTCCTCCTATACTTGAATGATTTTAAAAAAAGGGCACAAAGGACGTTCCATTTAACTTTCACAGCTGCCCCTTTTATAGGAGTACTTCCTTACTGTCTGTCTTTGTTTCCAGGATGAACTCTTGGCAGAATTGGAAGAACTAGAACAAGAAGAACTAGATAAGAATCTTTTGGAGGTTCATGGTCCAGAAACTGTGCCGCTCCCAAATGTGCCTGCAGCTTCTCTGCCTGCAAAGCCAGGTAAGCATTTTATCTTCAAAGACTTAACTGTGTGCAAAGTCCATAGAGTGTTCCTTATTCTAAAGGTTTTCCCATGTGCTGTTTATTTATTTGATAATTTTAAAGCGAAACTTCACCCTAAAGTGGAAGTTTAATTTTATGCCCTCCACCATTATTGGTATATTTTATAATGAAAATAAATAGATGGTGCTGCGTTCCAAGTAATAAGAAAAGTGCTCAGTGATTCATATAAAGTGCTAAGCGTACAGGATAATAGACTCAAAAAAATGATTTGAATTTATACACTAAAAACACAATATAAATACAAAATCTAAAGTGTTAAATCAAAGGGATGAGTGAAACTTTCAATGTGCAATAAGTGCAAATAGTCAAAGGATATCATCCAAAATGATATCCTGAGTGGAATAAAGTGCTAGTGACAAAAGTTCAAAGTAAACATATATTTTCAAGCAGATGCTGGTGGATACAGTGTAAAGTGCTGGATTCCAACTGACGCACTGTGTTGTGTGAATTGGTGATCTTTTCTTCAGTGCGCTGTAAGGTAATAACGTAAAGATAACCAGGGGTAATCTGGAATTCCAGGATCCTGCAGTAGGTCATCCTAAAGCCCCATACACACTATCAGTTTTTTTGCTATGTTTTTCCTTTAGATTTACTAAAACCATGTAGTAGAAGGGCCTGCCTGATTGCATACACATTGAAACTCCTAATGTTTGACCCCATATTATATGGTTTTGGTAAATCTGAAGGAAAAAACTCAGCAGAAAAACTGATAGTGTGTATGGGGCTTAAGGGTTTATTTATAGATGACAATCCTATATGGAGCCCCATATCCTGGTGGGTGCTTTGTATGTGTCTCTTTTATATAAATTAGTAGTGGAGGAGACCTTCACAGGTGGACACTTCAGCGATATAGAGAAAAGAAAACGGGGGACCCCAATAGTTGAAGTATGTATAAACTAGAAATGTATTTGCTTACATCCAAAGTAAGGTACTCACATAAAAGCAAGTAAAAACAAAACGAGCAGCGAGCTCGCGGCCTGACGTCCCTTCCAGTGCCCATCTATTCCAATGCGTATCTTCACAAATCACGTGACTTCATCAGGGCAACTGGTATTTTGGTAATTTTTTTTTTTTTTTTTTTTTTTTGTGAGAGGGTGCCTAGTTTTGGCAAGTATATGCTCCCCCTTCTGGAATCACCTATACGATTCCTCCGGATGTTCTCCCCCCTGCCCCTCGGACATGTCGGAGGTCCCAGGAAGCTATGGGACCATTCACAAAGTGCAGCAGGAAGCCAGCTATGACGCTGCAAGGGATCACAGCTGGCTTCCCACAGAAAACATGCGGGAGACCTGAAGAATGGCAAAGAACTGGCCCAGGTGAGGACCGTGCAGGTTCCCTGTACAGACAAGTGTCCTTTTATTAAAAGTTATCAGCTGCGGTACTTGCAGCTGCTGACTTTTAGTTTGCAAAGCGATGGAAGATACTCTTTAAGTGAGCAACCATGCTGAAGTGTATGTATGTTCATGTTGGTCTCCAAATCAATCCACATGGAGCCCACTTGGATCCTAGGTGCCCAGGCTGTACATGTACATTAAATTCTAAGAGGAAATTAATGGGACCCTGTCACTAGAATAAAGGAATTGAGTAGGGGCTGCCCTCTAAAAGATGGTTAAATACTTATTTGTCCAGTTAGTGGTGAGTCCAATCTTCAATGCTTTTCAAAGTGCAGCTTCTGTCCAACTCTTTTGGGTGTGTTGGAAAGTGTTTCCCCCACTTTATGCTGATATTTCAGCTGCTGGCTTTTAAATTATTCGGTGTCCTCTACTGGATGGCAGGAGGAACCAAAGTACCCAGCTGGGGACATACTATCTGGCACACCTGGTAGCATCGGATAACAGCAGCTTCTGTAACTCTGCAAGAGAAGATTAAACACACCGTCCACCAGTCAATTAGATGATCAACAGTTTTGTTTCTCTTTCAAGTTTCCTTTACTGTCCACAGAAATTCTTTTATTTAGAAATGAGCGTAGTTGGGCACAGCACTTGGAGTGGTGAGTTATCACTGACTTAGCCAGATGTTGAGGCCACATGTACAGCCATAGCCTAGGATCCAGGAGGTCATCGCAGGGAGATGGGGACTAGTTTTATGCCATTGTGGAAAGGGGTGGAAATTAGGCAACTTCCCGGTATTGTTGGAGCTTGCTGGTAAGCTGCCCCCACCCTTTCATTTCTATTGGCTGCCTCATTGACCAGTAGGACTAGGCAGAAAGTGCCAATGCATTGCCCATCAGATTGGGGGCTGGTAGTAAAAAACAGCATGGCTAGTCTGCTGCAAATATCTGCTCCTAGGTGGCTCCACTTCATACCTGCAGCAGTATTTTGTTATGTGACAGTCCTTTTAATGTGATGACTTTGGCAGGTTAAGTTGTGGACGTTGGGTCCCTGGACCATAGAACTTAAAGAGCACCTGGCTTTAGGGGTTTTCATTAGGTCTCATTCACATGGGTGGCAGATTTACTGCCCTCTAAATATCAATCCGAGGTGGATTGCTTTTCAAACCTTAGTTGACGGCCAGTTTTTAGAAGTTCAAGAGGTTATACTACTTCCTCCTGCACGTGGGTTTTTTTTTGTTTTTGTTTTTTTTGATGCCCAGTAGAGCTGCACGATTCTAGCTAAAATTAGAACCATAATTTTTTTGCTTAGAATAAATATCACAAATCTCGCAGCGTAACATCTTTCACATTATACAAAAAAATTAGGTTAATGTTACTGTTTAGTTTTTTGTTTTGTTTTTTTCCATTAAAGTATATTTTTTCCACAAACAAAAATTGCGTTTGAAAGACCGCTGCGCAAATACAATGTGACATAAAATATTGCAACAGCCACAATTTTATTCTCTAGGGTCTCTCCTAAAAAAAAAATATAAATAAATATATATATATATATATATATATATATATATATATATATTTTGGGGTTCTAAGTAATTTTCTAGCAAAAATACTGATTTTAATTTGTAAGCAACAAGTGTCAAAGGTTTAGTCTTTAAGTGGTTAAACTCACCTAATTTACAGACAGAAGTTTATCCCTTTGATCTAAAAGAACTGTTACAATTGTGGTTATTTACGAAAGACAAAGCCACTTTGCACTGGAAGTGCAGTTGCTGTAAATCTAAGGGGTAGATCTGAAATGAGGGGAAGCTCTGCTGATTTTATCATCCAATCTTGTGCAAGCTAAAATGCTGTTTTCTATTTTCTTTGCATGTCCCCCTCGGATCTACAGCGACTTTACTTCCAAGTGCACTTGCAGTGCAAAGTAGATTTGCCTTTCGTAAATAATGTTTCTCTTTATCTTGCCTGAGAATATTGTGAGAAACTTTTTTTTTTTTTTTTTTTGTAAATATTGACAGCTGTCCGCTTGGACAGAACTGAATCGAGGAAATGCTTTTTTAAGATTGGAAGGGGGTAGAATCACGATATTGATTCTTTAACGATTAATTGTACAGCTCTAATGCCCAGGGTTATTTTTTATTTTTTCTATACAAAATGGAAAAAAAACTCTTGCGAATAAATATGATGTCCTAGCTCATGTGGAAGCGGAGGTCCACTTTGCCAGGGGTAGTGCTTCAGGCTTTTCTGCCCTCTAGGACTCAAGGTGTCCTTGACATATCTGGAGACTGGTAAGAAAAGAAGGCCATCCACATACATTTATTGAAGATAAAAAGTATTAAAAACTACTCACAAACTTGTGATGCAAGTATGCTACAAACAGCCATCCATCCGTGGGTCCAAAGTCCTGGAGTCAACAGTCTCCAGACCCTGGGAGGACCACGCAGGGGTCCGTCCCTGCCTAAGGATCTGAGGAAGGACAATCCTTTGACATGTGTCAGCTAGCAGGGTCCCCTTCGTGGTCCTCCCAGGGTCTGGAGACTGTTGATTCCAGGGCTTTCGAGCCATGGATGGATGGCTGTTTGTAGCATACGTGTATCACAAGTTTGTGAGTAGTTTTTAATACTTTTTATCTTCAATATATGTGTGGAATAATGCACTAGGCTGCTGCGCCCTCTTTTCTTTCCATTCTTTCTTTTTTTTTTTTTTTTTTTTTTTTTTTTTTATCCCAGTGGGGATTTTACATTGAAATACTGCACCCCAAATGCCAAAGCTGTGTTTGGCACATGGCTGCAGCACTATCCCATTACTTGCAGTGTTAAATTTTGCCAAACTTTAAAGCAGGGGTCTCAAACTGGCGACCCTCCAGCTGTTGCGAAACAAGTCCCATGAGGCATTGCATGGCTGACAGTTACAAGCAGGACTCCCACAGGCAGAGGCATGATGGGACTTGTAGTTTCTCAACAGCTGGAGGGCTACCAGTTTGAGAAACCTGCTTTAAAGCATTGCAACCGATATGAACTTGCCCCTCTGGCACCGTGTAATTCTGTAGATGGGCAGTTGTGGGGTGGTAAAAATTCTGATTAACTGCCAATTTTTATTTATTTTTATGTATTAATGTTGCTGTGAATGATTTGGTTTCTGGGCAGGTTATTTCTACGCCCCAGAGGATCTCCACAATCTCCTCGGCTTGTAGTGTAATGTAAGCGCCACGCCACTGCTCAAAGGGCCAGATACAACTTTATTTCGTTAAAGGCCAGGGGTACAAATCAAGAAATAGCCAACGTGTTTCAGTGGTCTATGTTCCCCCTTCATCAGAGCTAGAAAGGACATAAGATTATCATGTCGATCTGACATCAATGCAATGCCCCCACCATGGGGTCATAATTAAAACCAAACAGTCAATAGTAATGAGTGTCATAATATTTACATAAAAAAATTAGTGCTGAACAAAGAATAAGAATATGGGTGCTGAAAGAAAAAAAAATTATAACACCATTAACTATTATTAAAATGATACATTGTGAACGGGATGTGAACCTAATGAAATAAGGGGGGGGGGACTTTTGAAACTGGTATGTGTATAAATAGATTTTTTTTTTAATTTTTTTTTTTTAAATTTTTTTATTTTTTTTTGTTTTTTTTTATGACTTTTACGATTGTATGTGTGGTTTATGTATATTTATACACATACCAGTTTCAAGGTTTTTTTTTTTTTTTTCTCTTTTCAATGGGTTAACATCCCATCCACAATGTATCATTTAATAATAGTTAGTATTTTTTTTTTATTTTCTATCAGCACTCCTAGCTGGATACACACTATACAACTTTTGTTGTTAGATTTCCTTTAGATTTACCTTCAACTATGTAGTGCAAGGACCTGCCTGATTTGCATACAAATTAAAGTGTTTGGCTTTGCCCTTGACTTGGATATTTATAGATAGGCAACTCCTATCCTCATATTGATTAGTGGTTCCAAATTAATAACTACTACAATAAGGAACAAACACAAAAGATACGCTCAGCATCTTTCCAAATAACTGTTCTTCTTTATTATGACGCATGTTAAGGTTTTTATACACATGATTATGTAGGTAGCACATTAATATTACAATTGTACATTTATGGTAACAAGGGGCGTTACATAGGCAGGCTAATTCTAATCAGGACTCGAAAGAATGCAAACATGTAATGCAGTGCTCGACAAAACCCGGTCGCCAGGTCGCATTGGCGACTAGAATCAGCGACCTTGCGCCTGGGGCAGCATAGCTGGGGGTATCCCGTCTCCGTGGACCCCCCCCCCCCGCGCGATCGCGTCGGGCCGCGCCGCAGGTGGCCGGTAATTGAGCCCCCGGCTTTGAGGCCTTCTGTGATCCTATGGTTCCTTCTGGAATCTGGCGCCCTCTTGTGGTGGCCGTTGGAATTACAACCAACAATGCTAATCGGATTGCCTGCCAGTCTTTCTCCATCCCTTTACTTAGAACCCCTAAACAAAACAAACAAAAAAAAAATATATATATATATATATATATATATATATATATATATATATATATATATATATATATATATATATATATATACATTTTTTTTATTATTTATTCTAACACCCTAGAGAGTAAAATGGTGGTCGTTGCAATACTGTCTGTCACACCGTATTTGCACAGCGGACTTACAAGCGCACTTTTTTTGGGGAAAAATTTTTTATTTAATAAAAAAAAAAGACAACAGTAAAGTTAGCCTAATTTTTTTTTTTTATATTGTGAAAGATAATGTTACGTCGAGTAAATCGATACCCAACATGTCACGCTTCAAAATTGCGCCCGCTCTTGGAATGGCGACAAACTTTTACCCTTTAAAATCTCCATAGGCGACGTTTAAAAAATTCTATAGGTTGCACGTTTTGAGTTACAAAGGAGGTCTGGGGCTAGAATTATTGCTCTTACTCTACCGATCACAGCGATACCTCACATGTGTGGTTTGAACACCGCTTTCATATATGCGTTCGCTTCTGCACGCAAGCTTGGCGAGACAGGGCGCATTTAAAACATTTTTCTTTCTTATTTTAACTTTTATTTTAATTTTTTTCACTGTTCTTTTAAAAAAAAAAAATGTGTGTCACTTTTATTCCTATTACAAGGAATGTAAAAATCCCTTGTAATAGAAAAAAGCATGACAGGTCCTCTTTTATATATGAGATCTGGGGTCAGAGAGACCTCACATCTCATATTTACACTAAAATGCAATTTAAAAATGTCCCTCTAAGAGCTATGGGCAATGACTTGGAGACAGGTGGGCGGCGGCGCTGCTATCTTCCCCTCACTCGTCTCCATGTCAGGCCAGGGACAGGTCCAGATCGCCGTCACGGACCTGGCTCCTAACTTTTTTAGCTGGCTCCTAGATTCCAAGCAAATTTGTCAACCCCTGATGTAATGAAAACATTATTAGTGCCATGTGTGCAATACATACAAAATAGAATACAATTATATACAGAACGTACAAATTTCCGTTACACCCTCAGATGGTTTTGGTAAATCTAAAGCAAAGAATCTGAAGAATTTTTTTTTTTTTTGTGTATATTCAGCTTTTCACTTGTATGACTGATGTTTGGGTAGGGGGTGGGGGGGGGGGGGGGGGGGCGTTTGCAAGACTGAACAGTAAAGTCTTTATTATTAAAGTACTTGCATCAAATAACACATTCTGTTTTTTTTTTTCTAGCCAAGAAGAAGCAAGAGGAGGATGATGATGACATGCGAGAACTGGAGAACTGGGCTGCTGTGTAGATGTCACATGTATATAGACTGGACACCTGTCTGCATTGGGTGTACACATACCTGGGAAGAAAGGGGGAGGGGATACAGAAAAGGACTCCATGTCTCTTTCTCTCCCCCTTTCTCTTTCTAACGCCTAAAGCCTGGAATGCGCATTCGGATAAACAAACTGAACAGAGCCGGTGCTTAGGTTCAGCCTGATTAAGAAATGACAACTAGTTTTCTTTTCAGTACAATGTCAGATCTGTAAAGCCCCCGCATCTGGCTAATCCAAGTCAGACTGCCCATCATTGATGACTCCCGGATCACGTCGTCTTATAGCTGCTTTGGCCTCAAATGCCTACGCTCTCTATAAATATCGAACTCTGTTCCTTCCCTGCATTCGTATACATTGATTCTCCTGTCAAACAGATGCCTTCTATCTCTGTAATATGCCAGCTTTTCAGTACAGTGTAGCCATCTATTATGTGAGGATCCCACAAATGTCACATATATTGGTCTGATAGTCCTGAACTGCTCCCCCTTGTGGCACAGCTAGCTCAGTTCTCATAAAGTGCAGTTAAATTATGGCACTCTGCTTTTATTGTTACTCTGCTGTATCCAAACTATAGAATGCAATTCATCTGAACTGCAGTGATATCCGTGTATAATATGTAGTCAGTATGTCATGTGGCTATATTTATACAGATTCTGAAGTCTACATGCAGATCTTACACGTTACATCTTGTGTTCTCACCTATGTATTCCTCTATCAGTATATAAAATCTAGATGTACATATTCCAGTTGGAGTGTAATATATTGCACAGGCCTCTAAGTGGGTTATTTCCTCACAGGCTACGCAGGAGGACAAAACCAACAGCTGTATTAGTCACTGGGTCCATCAAAAGTCTATGGCAGTCAATAAGGTTCTTCTGTCCTGTCCTTTTTTTTTTTTTTTCACCTGCACTATTTAAATGGCATTGGTATCTGATTGGTTGTTCCATTTACTGTTTGCACCGCATGTGTGTTTTTTGCAGTAGCCTCTGGGTTCTTTATCATTTACTTCTGTGAAATAAGCTAGCTTAAGTTTGGTCAACTCAACAGGTTTTGAGGCCTATTCATGAAAGCAAAATAGAGCTGTTGACTGTAGAAACAGTCAATTTTTTAATTGGAAATTTGGTTGCTGTGGGTAATAGCACCACTTTTGCCTCCATTTTCATAGATAAAACTTTTTGTGCAATTTCAAAGTAGATGTGGTCATCAATGGCCTTTTAATTCCCCCTCCTGGCAGAGACTCAATTTCTTTTATGTAGGGAAGAGGTGGCTTCAGTCCCACCTACCACAACAGCAACCGTTCTTTAAATCGCAAGCTAGATACTAGTTCAGGGGCTGTGAAGCTGAGTTTTTATCAGCTTCACTGTCATTGATTTGATTTGTCTTTTCTTGAACTTGTATCTAGCAGGAGTCAGATGGGCTACTGCTGTGTTCACATCCCAGAGCATGAAGACTCCAATTTTCTGTAATATGCATTTCCTGTCTTATTTTTTATTTTTTCTCTTCACACTACACTGTGTTCTCCAGCCAACCAGCATCCGTTTTTTTTTTTTTTCGGGTGCAGGTTAGATAAAACAAGTGTCTGGTTGGTGGTCATGAGAGCACACACTTTGAGGAAATCGAGGCCTGTCGTGAGACTGCAGCACAGACGCTGATCAAAGTCATATCTTGAACCTTCATACCGTGTTTACAAGCATTTGGGAGCCTTTACCAATCACTGCACTCTACCTTGTGCTTGGCGCTGCCATGGTGAAACCATAACTGAGGTCCTATTTATCAGTGTGCCTCAGACTGTTGCCACCTATAGCAACCTTATTCTTCCATTTATGCTTCATAATGGTTTTGGAAAATCTGGTTCCTAGGGACAAGCAGACTGTCCTGGTGCAGCATGGGAGCATTCTGACCCCACACACACTGATAAATGAGGCTCTTTATAGTTTGTTGGCAGTGAAAGTGGTAAATTAGTATAATAATAAAGCTTCACTTCCTTCAGGTCAGTGATGTTACTGTTTAGTTTGAAATAATGTGTTTTGTTTTTCAAATTTTATGTCTACAGTCAGTAATAGTTTGCACTTTCTAATAAAAAGTCTCTATATTCCTATTATTTTTATGGAACCATTGCCCCTCTTTTTTGCTTAGCCAAGAAACCCCTTTTAATGGTTGATCCTATAGGATGTACAGGCCTTGTCTGAAAGCTATGCGTGTAACTTCTAGACTATAGACATACAATACAGTGAATGGCTGCACAACTCTTAGCTATGTTCATGGAGTGAATGTATTTTGCAGTCCTGTATGTCCTGTTTATATAACATTTCCAATTAATTTGAAACCACGTTCGCTCTCACCTATGAAATAAAGTATATTTCGAAATGTGATTTTCTTTTTGTAACGTCCTTGTTATGCTGTGAAAAAAGAAATAACCGATTTAGAGACAGTTGAAATACATGGTTATGTCAGTGGTGCAAGAATGAAGCTGTCGGCGGTGGGCCGCGTCCATGCGGCTGGGAAGCTGTCGGCGGTGGGCCGCGTCCATGCGGCTGGGAAGCAGCCTGCATTGACCATCTGGTCCACAGATTTGTAGGAAGAAGGCAGCAGGCAACAGTGACCAGTCTCCGGGCTCCTAGGAAGAAGGCAGCAGGCAACAGTGACCAGTCTCCGGGCTCCTAGGAAGAAGGCAGCAGGCAACAGTGACCAGTCTCCGGGCTCCTAGGAAGAAGGCAGCAGGCAACAGTGACCAGTCTCCGGGCTCCTAGGAAGCAGGCAACAGTGACCAGTAATTCTGGCAAGAAACAAGTGCCTACTAGAATACACAAGGCCATCTGTGGTGCAAGATTGTGGAAAACAGGAAGATGTAACAATTTTAAGAAACTTGAATCTGTGTAGTGGTGAGCCCTGTTTTGATTTATTTAAAGCTGAAATCCAGTTATCCTATGAAACTTATATTTGGATGTGCACCCTCCCCAGGTCTATGGGAATGTAACCTAATAATACATGCATTATAAGGTAAATTGTACTCTGTTATATCCCCCTAGAGTAAATGAACAGAGAAAGTTGTGAATGGGCCCGAGTCAGGAGATGGGTAAAAAAAAAAAAAAAAAGAAAGTCAAAGGCTTTATCAACACCTTAGAAGCACAGTGAAGTCCACAAAGAGGTGGAAGGTATTTGTACAACACAGACCCTCCCTGGATAAGGACGACGCTCCAAATTTAATGAAAGACAGTAGGAAACTGGTCACAGAGGCTACTAAGAGGCCTACAGCAACTTTGGAGCAGTTGCAGGAATTTATGACAAACAGTGGTCATTTTGTGCATGTGACAACACTATCAAAAATTCTCCACAAATGTGGCTTGTATAGGAGGGTTGCAAGAAAAAAAACTACTCTTCAAAAAAAAAGGCCACCTACAGTCACAACTGAGCTTTGCCAAAAACGCACGTTGAAGATTCTGAGACCACAGGGAAAAAGGTGTTCTGGTCATATGAGACTGAAATTTAATTATTTGGCCTGATCACCAAACGATGTCTGGCAGAAATCCAATACAGCTAACCATCAAAATAACACCATTCCTACAGTAAAGCATGGAGGTGCTAATATCTTGTTATGGGGGGTGTTTCTCTGCAGCAGGGGCTGGAGCACTTGTAAAAAATGGATGGGGCAAAATACAGTACGAAAAGTATTCACAGCTCTTCACATTTTGTCATGTTACAGCCTTATTCCAAAATGTATTAAATTCATTATTTTCCACAAATGTCTACAAACCATACCCCATAATGACAATGTGAAAGAAGTTTGTTTGAAATCTTTGCAAACTTATTAAAAAGTCCTGGGCGCTGGCTGGGCTGCTCAAGGCCATTCACAAAGTTGTCCTGTACCCACTTGTTTGTTATTTTGGCTGTGTCATTAGGGTCGTTGTCTTGTTGGAAGATGAACCTTCGTCCTAGTCTGAGGTCTAGAACACTCTGGAGCAGGTTTCCATTAAGGATGCCTCTCAGTTCCTGCCAATGAAAACCATCCCCACAGCATGATGCTTCCACCACGCTTCACTGGAGGGATGGTAATGTATAGGAAAAAAAAGTGTACAGATCCGAAAGAGTGTCTATCTCCTATATAACCTGTGTGAGTATGAAATTATCGACATACAACCCAGATAATAATTACACCATTTCCATTGTGCATATATACATAGTAGAGGAAAATATGCAAAAATAAGAGTCCCTTAGTGAACGCTAGTACAGTCTTTCACAGAAGGTCAATCAGAAGTCCCCTTTAGTGTAATGAAAAGATGAAAATATCCTCCAATCCGCCGATATGTAGAGTATATACACCCTTGTGTCGACACCACCACCTGAGACAGATGTAGGCTTACCGAACATCTCTGCCCCAAGCAAACATACGCCCGAAGGGTCAAAAAGGCTTTAATCGAAGGTGACTGTAGAGCACTCAAGCCAACAAACACTGGAACTAAATGATGTAAATCTCTTCCGAAGCCAAATCGCACGGAACCAGTATACACCGATCAAAGAACAGGTCACACTCCCCAGGGAGAACATATGGGATAGAAGAATAGGGCCAAATAGTGTAATTCTGTAAGACAATTCTATTTATTAAAAGGATTATTAAACTTACATTCAAGCAGTTGATTAAGAGCTTTCACATAAAAATGGCAGCAGTGGAGTCCGCCCGACGCGTTTCATCTCCTTAGATGTTGTCTGGGGTGTCCCTTCACTGCTGCAATACTCACTTTTATAAACAAATGAGCCCCATGGGTCAGAATTCCGCCTTCCAGTGTCACTTCCGGTTTAGGCCAAAATGGCCGCGTGGCGTGTGTTTCAAGCCTCTGTTTGGAGCTTCATACTAAATTTCTCCTATTGGAATTTTATATCCTCAGTTATGATCCAAATTTCCCATGTAATACCTAATGTCCCTCATTAACTATATATTAGTAATTCTAATTGCACGGTGATTCCTCATATCAGACACGTAATAGTATATTGGACCGCATAACGGGAGAGAAAGAAACATGTCCCGCCTTTCATATGTTAACCCGGAAGTGATGCGACTCACCGTTCGTCGTCACTTCCGGATCCCATTAACATGGAACGCAAATAGCAGAACGTCCGTCCGCGCTCCCGGACGTGACGCTGAGTGGGAAGTTGCGCCACTTCCGGACCTTAGATGGAATGCAAAACAAATAACCACAATAACGGACGTGACGTAATCGACGGCTTTATAATG
The DNA here is from genome assembly GCF_037356315.1 of Lithobates pipiens. Lineage (NCBI taxonomy): Eukaryota > Metazoa > Chordata > Amphibia > Anura > Ranidae > Lithobates > Lithobates pipiens. The sequence goes on along the minus strand of NW_027507789.1, from coordinate 45,602,193 downwards.
CCATCAAATGGTACCGAACAAAGAAATGCTTAAATGTACATTGCCCATCACAATCTATGTAAAGTACAACCTATACTTCACGTACCCATTATATTCCCCCAAAGGACCTATCTCCCAAACCCCTATTTAATTCCTTTATATAGATGTAACTCGTTTTGACACGGGAAGTGCGACTAGACCCACCAGAACACAACATACAAGAAACATATTTGTTGATAAGCTATACAAATTAAATAAAAATTGCACCAATAGTAAAAACAGACTCAGAACATATACGAGACAAAAAATATGGCAGAAATGTGCTTGTGATCAAAAAGATCACATACTGGAATATTAACCCCCTATGTCAGTGATGGCGAACCTTGGCACTCCAGATGTTTTGGAACTACATTTCCCATGATGCTACACTACACTGCAGAATGCATGAGCATCATGGGAAATGTAGTTCCAAAACATCAGGGGTGCCAAGGTTGGCCATCACTACCCTATGTTATCAAGCCTCGTTGATAAAGGCATTGATGTCCTACTCCACGTTCAAACCGTACGGGGAGTAGGACTGGAGCTCATATATCCAATATGTCTCCAAACGAGACACCCCTCTTGTCATGGCTCCTCCTCTCCAAGGGGGCACATACCTGTCTGACAACAAACTGTGTTCCCCTTGGATTGCTGTCGTGAAACTCTTTGTAATGCCTAGGGACAGTGTGTTTGGTATCTCTCGCTTTGATTAGAGCAATATGTTTGCCCACTCTGATCGAGAAAGTCCTTGTGGTTCGTCCCACGTATTGTTTGCCACAGGGGCAGGTGAATAAATACACCACATGGCGACTACCACACGTGCAGAATGTTTTGATGTTATATGTCTTATTCGTAACAATTGACCTAAACTCCATGGTTTTGTGTCTACTTATTGTGTTGTGTTGACACACTACACATCTTTTGCAGGGAAAAAAAACAATCAAGTTATGAAAAAACTAAGGTCGAACCGGTGGATTTATAGTATTGGGTGCAATACGGCCTTGTAAGGAAGGAGCTCCTTTGAAAAGCACCTTTGCTTTTTCTGGTAATTTAGAGCCCAGTACAGAATCATTCTTAAGAATGTCCCAGTGTCTATTTACTATAGCCCTAATTTGTCCATGTTGCATCGAGAAGGATGTCAACATGGCCAATTTAAAACTTTCATTGGGCTCCCGTGGGGGCTTAATAGCTAAAAGCGAATTCCTACTTACTAGAGTGGCCTTCTGTAATTCAAGTTCCAAACTCCTAGTATCATAACCTTTATCCATAAACCACTGTTTTAAGGTCTCAGCTTGTGTCATAAATGAATCTATCTGGGTGCAATTTCTGTGGAGCCTAGAAAATTGGTTTCGTGGAAACGAGCCTAGCCACGACATGATGGCAACTGTCTATGGGAATAAAACCATTGTGGTCTGTGCGCTTGAAGTGTGTCTTAAATTCAAATTTATTATTGACCAACTCTATTTCGAGATCCAAAAAGTTAATTCTGCTGGTACTCATTTTATATGTTAACACTATGCCCCTATCATTGATATTCAAAAAATCCACAGGAGGAGGATATTGTCTATATAACGTGCCCAAAGAACCAATCGGTAAGCCTACATCTGTCTCAGGTGGTGGTGTCGACACAAGGGTGTATATACTCTACATATCGGAGGATTGGAGGATATTTTCATCTTTTCATTACACTAAAGGGGACTTCTGATTGACCTTCTGTGAAAGACTGTACTAGCATTCACTAAGGGACTTATTTTTGCATATTTTCCTCTTCTATGTATATATGCACAATGGAAATGGTGTAATTATTATCTGGGTTGTATGTTGATAATTTCATACTCACACAGGTTATATAGGAGATAGACACTATTTCGGATCTGTTATATAGGAGATAGACACTATTTCGGATCTGTTATATAGGAGATAGACACTATTTCGGATCTGTACACATTTATTTTTTATTTTTAGCGCAACACTTTTTTTTTCCCTATATGTTATTTGAACTAAAATATCAATTTTTAGTGTGTTAGCGGCTTTTTTGTTTAAGATAGTGCAGTGTTTTTGGTTTTGATTTATAATTTAGGGATGGTAATGGCCAGGTGATGAGCGATGCCTGGTTTCCTCCAGGCATGACTTGCTATTCAATACTCTGGAGAATTTCTGAGTCCTTTCAGCAGACTCCAAGTGTGCTGTCATGTGCCTTTTACTGAGGAGTGGCTTCCCCATACAGGCCTGATTGGTGGAGTGCTGGTTGTTCTTCTGGAAGGTTCTACTCTCTCCACAGAGAAATGCCGTAGCTCTGTTAGAGTGACCATCGGGTTCTTGGTAACCTCCCTGACTAAGACCCTTCTCCCCCGATCGCTCAGTTTGGCCAGGCGGCACACTCTAGGTAGAAATCTACTGGTTCCAAACGTCTTCCATTTATAGATCATGGAGGCCACTGTGCTTATTGGGACCTTCAATGCTGCAGAAATTTTTCTGTACCCTTCCCCAGATCTGTGCCTTGATGCAATCCTGTCTCGGAGGTCTACAGACAATTCCTTGGACTTAATTTGCATCTGACATGCACTGTTAACTGTGGGCCCTATATAGACAGGTGTGTGCCTTTCCAAATCCTGTCCAATCAACTGAATTTACCACAGGTTCACGCCAATTAAGTTGTAGAATCAATCTAAGGATGGTCAGTGGAAACAGGATGAACCTGAACTAAATTTTGAGTGTCATGGCAAATGCTGGGAATACTTATGTAATTTTTTGTTTTACATTTAAAAAGATTCTACAGGTTGCAGGTTTTAAGTTACAGATGAGGTCTAGGGCTAGAATTATTGCTCTTGCTCTAGCGATCGTGGCCATACCTCACATGTGTGGTTTGAACACAGTTTTTCTATGTGAGCACTACACACATATGCGTTCGCTTTTGCACGTGAGCTCGGCAGGACGGGGTGCATTTAAAAATGTATTTTTCTAATTTATTTAACTTTTTTATTTTTACACCGTTTAAAAACAAAACAAAACAAAAAAAACAACCGTTTTATAGTTTGTTATAAGATTTTGCAAACGGGTGATTTTTTTCCTTCATTGATGTGCGCTGATGAGGCGACACTGACGGGTATCACTGATGAGGTAGCACTGATGGGTGTCACTGGCAGGCGCAGATACTTGAGCGATGTCTTACCCACTTCAGGACCACTGTCCCTCTGACAAAAGCTCTTGATCGGCTAACTGTCAGTGCGAGCAGAAAAATAGCGGATTACAGATTTTTTTTTGGTTTATGTCATGTGATCAGCTGTCATTGCCAAAGCAGTAAACAAGTATTTATTCTTAAAAAGCGGTTAAAAACAGAGAGCTGGCCCGCACCTGTGACAGGAGAGGGGGAAGTAAGATAGCCGATGGAGTTCTGGAAGCTCGCTGGAACGTATAGGCCGGAGTGGACGTCAAGGAGGCGAAACCTGTTTTGGAGCACGAGCAATTCCCTCCTTCATCAGACCTCTATGCCCCAGTGTATGGAATCGAGAGGAGGAGGGTGGACTAAATGGGAGGTCTAATTAGTAAACTCTGCCTGTCTATATGTCACAGAGCCAGAAATCAGTCTGAAGGCATATATTACAAAAGCCAGCGGTCTGAATACATTGTTGGATCTAACTTTTACCAAAAGAGGAAAGGAATTGTTTGCTTTTGGCTCAGGTATCAGTGATAGTGAAAATAAAAGCAGGTATTGACAAAATAATAATAATAGAAATAACTATATAAAAAAATCTGAGTTCTGAGTATGAAGTGTGTCCACTGGTATAGTTACACATGCATATATCTAAGAACATTTAAACGTTCTGCACAATTAGGGTCCATTCACACAGGGGCAACTCAGATCCGACTTCAAGTCGCCTCAGGTCGCACAACATGTAGAAATCAATGTAAGTGAATGAGAGCCGTCTTAATGCACACTACTGTAGTCGCTCCTTCAGAAAAGGTTCCTGTACTACTTCAATCCGACTTGTAGGCGGCTGGTACCCATTGATTTCAATGGAAGTCGCCACCAAGTCGGATCTCCGTCTATACGGAGGCGAATCTCACAGAATTATCAGCTCTCAAAAGGGAACTCCATGCCAAATTTAGTTAAAAAATTTGGCGTGGGTTCCCCCTCCGAGAGCATACCAGGCCCTTAGGTTTGGTATGGATTCTAAGGGGAACCCCCTACGCCGAAAAAACGGCATGGGGGTCCCCCCAGATTCATACCAGACCCTTATCCGAGCACGCTACCTGGCCAGGAAAGGGGGTGGGGACGAGCGAGCGCCCCCCTGAGCTGTACCAGGCCGCGTGCCCTCAACATGGTGGGTGCCTTGAGGAATGGGGGCGGCGTGGCCCCCCCACCCCAAAGCACCTTGTCCCCATGTTGATGAGGACAAGGGCCTCTTCCCGACAACCCTGGCCGTTGGTTGTTGGGGTCTGTGGGCGAGGGGCTTATCGGAATCCGTGAGCCCCCTTTAATAAGGGGGCCCTCGGATCCCGGCCCCCCACCCTATGTGAATGAGTATGGGGTACAATGTACCCCTACCCATTCACCTGTAGAAAAAAATGTAAAAAAAAAAACAACACACAAGGGTTAAAATAGTTTATTGCACAGCTCCGGGGGTCTTCTTCCGTCTTCAGGGGTCTTCTCGCCGGACTCCTCCGCTATCTTCTGCTAGCTCTTTTACTAGCGGAGGAGCCCGGCTTTCTTCTACTTCGCCGCCGCCCTCTACTTCCGACTTCGGGGGGATTGTCCCCCTCTTCAGTTCTTCTTGCCGGGCCACCGCACCTTCTTCTAGCTCTTTTACAAGCGGTGGCCCAGTCTTCTGTCACTGCTGTCTTCTGTTCTTCTCTTCTCTTCTCCTCTTCTGGAGATGTTGCCTCTTCGCTGTCTCCGGTCACAATGGCAGGGACGCGGCATGTGGCGACTTATATAGGGACATCGCCGGATGATGTCCCCACCCCTTATGATGTCACAGTCCCAGCATCCTCTGGGACTGGGACATCATAATGGGCGGGGACATCATCCGGGATGTCCCTATATATGTCGCCGCACGCCGCGTCCCTGTCATTGTGAGCAGAGACAGCGACGAGGCAACAGCTCCTGAAGAGAAGAACAGAAGACAGCGGCAGTGGCGACAGAAGACCGGGCCAACGCTTGTAAAAGAGCTAGAAGAAGGCGCGGTGGCCCGGCAAGAAGAACCAAAGAGGAGGACAAGACCCCCGAAGTCGGAAAAAGAGGGCGGCGGCAAAGAAGAAAGCTGGGCTCTTCCACTAGTAAAAGAGCTAGCAGAAGATAGCAATGGCCAGGGTTGTTGGGAAGAGGCCCTTGTCCTCATCAACATGGGGACAAGGTGCTTTGGGGTGGGGGGGCCGCGCGGCACCAAGGCACCCCCCATGTTGAGGGCACGCGACCTGGTACGGCTCAGGAGGGGGGGGGGGGGCGCTCGCTCGTCCCCACCCCCTTTCCTGGCCGGCTGGGTAGCGTGCCGGATACGTTCTGGTATGGATCTGGGGGAAACCCCCACGCCATTTTTTCGGCGTAGGGGTTCCCCTTAAAATCCATACCAGACCGAAGGGCCTGTATGCTCTCGGAGGGGGAACCCACGCCAAATTTTTAAAATAAATTTGGCGTGGAGTTCCCCCTTGAGAGCTCATTCTCTGATTGGCCACGGCAAAAGTCGCCTGGCCTGGGGCGACTTAAAGTCGTGTTGTAAGTCGCCCCAAGTCATATCCAAGTTGCCTCCAAAAGTCGTGTTGCCCCTGTATGATCCGACCCTTATTGGAACAAGATAAATTCTACAATAAAATACATCTGGGTAGATAAAGTGGATGTGTGGTAATGCATTATAATGAATTTGAGAGATGACCCACTCACCGACTTCACCACGAAGTCACCACATTGGTCAACCTGGCCCTTAGGGACAATATTATTACTAAACAAGAAGCATCCTTCTTAGTTAAAGATTACCATCATACACTTTACTTTTACCACCTTCCTAAGGTGCATAAAAATAATACCAACCCTCCTGGCAGACCTATTGTTGCCTCTATGAACAGCATTACAAGTGGATTTTCACAATATATGGACTACTTTTTACAGCCATTAGTACAAAACCTACCATCGTATATCAGAGACAGCATATATTTACTTGAATTAGTCAATCCATAGTGATGAGAATCCACCTACTCCTGGCTATCTTTAGATCTGCAGTCACTATACACTTCAGATCCTCATAATACTGGCATGATTGCCTGACAATCCCTTCTACTAGAGGGCTCATCAATCCACCTGAAACAGGCCCAATTTATCTTTGATGCCACATTTTTTTGCTTAACACATAATTGTTTTCAGTTTAACAATGACTATTACCTTCAACTTTATGGCACTGCCATGGGACCTAGCTTTGCCCCCTCTTATGCAAACCTGATGATGGGCCATTGGGAAACGCAACCTATTTAGAACAACAATCCATTCACATCCAATATAGTTTTCTGTGGCCGGTACATTAATGATTTTATAATCGTCTGGGATTGATGTTGCCAATATAGATCATTTTGTTTCCCATTGTAACCAAAACTGCATGGGGTTATCTTTCACCTCTGTACACAGAGCCTTTTTGAACTTGGACCTATATCATGAAAGTGGCTGGATACATGCGAGAAATGACACTAACCCCACTGCTGGAAATTCGTTCTTACATTATAAAAGCTGCCACCGTCCTCTCTGGCTTAGCAATATCCCAGAAAGCCAGTTTTGTAGGCTAAGACACAATTGCACACAAGAGGCTGAGTATAAGATCCATGGGGAAACTCGAAATTCCTTGAAAAAGGCTACCCAATGGTTTAATGAAGCTCATACCACATACATCACTGCTATTAATACCTCCAGGAGTATCACCAAGAATAAGCAGAATAGTATCCGTTTCACTACCCAGCTCCATAACCAGTACAGACATATGGAACATATTGTATGTAAATATTGGGCCATACTACAAGACCCCCACTTGAAGGAATGTATATCTACTAAACACAAGTTCTCCTACAGGAAAGCACCTAATATAAAAGGGAAAATAGCTCCCAGCAAACTCAAAACAGACAGTCACATAACACCATCTCTAAAGTTCTTTTCCATTGTCGCCATGTATCAATGTCACAAGCCAAATATGGGGGTTATTTACAAAAGGCAAATCCACTTTGCACTCCAAGTTCACTGCAAGTGCACTTTCAAGTGAAGTTGCTGTAGATATGAGGGGGACATGCAAGGAAAATAAAAAAAAACAGCATTTTTGCTTGCACATGATTGGATGATAAAATCAGCAGAGCTTCCCCTCAGATCTACAGCGAGTGCACTTGCAGAGTGGATTTCCCTTTAGTAAATCAACCCCTATGTCTCACTTGTGGCTTTGTCCAACATGGACAAAAATAGTTTGCTCTACCTATAAGATCAAAGAATTTTACATATGTTCAACTGAATATGTGGTATACTGCTTATCTTGTCCCTGCGGCCTTTATTATGTTGGCAGAACCATACGCACATTGCACAAACAATTTGGAGAACACCGTTGGTTCCTTGAGAAGGACAAGCATAGTGTCCCCAGGCACTTTGCCGAATATCACAATAAATCTACAGTAGGCCTCAAAGTCTGGATCATTGAAGCTGTTCCGGGTAGCCTTCCTGAGGCAGAAAGATTCCAGCGTCTCTGCTAAAGGGAGACGTATTGGATATTTGCCCTCCATGTGCTATCTCCAGGAGGTAAGAATGAGGAGTTGGAGATTAGCATGATACCGTAACTCCTTTATAGCCATATATAGCTATTTACAACTGTAACATTATGCCCGGCTATTATTAATCTTTGATGTCTACTCCTAACAGGCTTTCCCTATTGTGTAAGAGGCAGCCAGTTAACACCCTCCCCTTTTCTCACTTACTACAAGGCCAAGGTACTGGCCCTTTAACCACTTCCCACCCGGCCGATGCATATATACGGCCGGGTGGGAGCCGTCTACTCCTGATAGGACGTTCAGGAACGTCATTCAGGAGTAGCGGGATCGCGCGCGCGCGCGCCCGCGCAGCGGCACGATCCCGATGTGCTCGTGTCACCCGGACACGGCACATCTCAGATCGGCAGGAGGGCTCTGTGATTGGCCCTCCTGATCACATGACGGCCGTGTCCAATCACGGCCGTCATGTGATGTAAACAAACAGCCGGTTGCTAGGCAATCGGCTCTCCTCTCCTCACACAGAAGTCACCGCTGAGGAGAGGAGAGCAGAACGCTGCAGCCGGCTGATGATCAGTGAGTATGGGCTGCTTTTTACAGCTTTTTACTCACTGATCATCAGTGTAGTGTAAACACACAACACACCACACAGTACAAACCCAGTCCCCACATATGTCCCCAAAACACACATGTCCCCAAAACATACATGTCCCCAAATAATAAAAACACATGTCCCTAATAATAAAAACATGTCCCCCACATATGTCCCACTAAAATCACATGTCCCAATGATTATCTGCACACATATGTACGTGATCACCTGCACACATATGTACATGATCATTTGCGTACATATGTCCGTGATCACACAAACCAATTATTATACACTTAACGGAATTTTTTTTACCAAAAACATGTAGCAGAATACATTTTGGCTTAAATTTATGACAAAATTTGATTTTATTGGATTTCTTTTCAAATAGAAAAAAGAAAATATTGTTTTTTTTCCAAATTTCCGCTATTTTTGCGCTTATATCGCAAAAAAAAAAAAACGGAGTCGTGAATAAATAACACCAAAATAAAGCTCTATTTGTGCGAACAAAATGATAACAATTTCATTTGGGTACAGTGTAGCATGACCGCGCAATTGTCACTGAAAACGCTAGAGCGCTGAAAGCTGAAAATTGGGCTGGGAAGGAAGGGGGTGAAAGTGCCCTGTATTGTAGTGGTTAAATATGTTGGTATATATAATCCTTTCCGTTCTTTTAGGCTCAGTATAACTATGCCTGCATGTATATTAAGTCGCATATATGCGATTGATGCACAGTCTTTCATCCCCATATATGTGTACAATGTACCCATTGCAGTATATTGTTTTATTACCTCATTGAATCCACTGACTCTTCCTTACTGTGCGAGTACATTGGCCCTTTTATATATGGGGGTATCTACAATCCTTTGGATTCATCTATGCCTTCAGATATGCAACCAATACATAATCGCACATTAATTTTATCCAGATGTATTGTAGAATTTATCTTGTTCCTTTAATTGTGCATAATGTTTAGCCACTTCAGCCCTGGAAGGATTTGCTCCCTTACTGACCAGGCCATTTTTTGCGATACTGCACTGGGTCGCTTTTAGGCCCCTTTCACACTGGGGTGGGAGCGGCGTCGGCGGTAAAGCGGTGCTATTTTTAGTGCCACTTTACCGTTGTTTTAGCAGCGGTATTCCTCAATGTGGCGCTTCCTCAATATGTAACAAAAAAAAACTACAATAAATGCCTGAGAATATATTGTGAATAAAGTGCAAATATCATCCAATGACTAATGATATATTAAAGTGCAGATGCTCAAACCAAATAACATACAAACAATATATGTATGTTTTGAACATGAGTAAAGTTCCGGAAAAATTCATAAAGTGCTCCATGCAAAACTTGAGTGCAAGAACTTACACTTAAAATTAAACTGTTTAGCTTCATATAAAGCAGAGACTTTCCATCGGAGCTGCGACCGGAAGTGATGTCACCCGGCTCCTCCTGACACGTTGCGTCAATGATCACGTCACTTCATCATTTCTTGCACTTTATTATATCATTAGTCATTGGATGATTGTCAGGAAAGGTTCCCTCCGCTGGTAATATCAATCATTTGGCGGGCAGTACTGAGATCCACCAGCAGGTGTCTCCTGCTGGAATTATGTAATCTATGTAATCTTTGGTCCGCAGTACTGGCGTCCACCAGCGGAGGGATCCTGGCAGTGTGGAGCAGGTATTACCTTCTGCAGCCAGGCATCACATGACTGATAGCAGCCATAGTATAAATACCCGGCAAGTGCACACACACCTTGCCCTGGTATTGTCCTAATGTCCTTGTGCCCTGACCTGTTTACCTGATCCTGCATCTTGCATCTTGCATCCTGCATCCTGCATCCTGCATCCTGAACCTGTTGCAACCTGATCCCTCTCTCCTTGTCCCCCCATCTGCTGATCTCCTATTTATGACCCTTGCCTGGCTTGACAACGATTCTGGTACTCCCTTTTGCTACATATGCTGGTTTATTTGTTTATCTTCACTGTCTCGTTGTTTGGTTTGTTCACTCAGTCTGTATTGGTGGTGTGTTCACATTTATATGCATTTACTTTAATAAATTTACCTTTACCTATTTATGTCCCGGCCTAGCAGTCCGATGCCTTCCAGTCTGATGTGCCTGCTGTCCAGCCTGACGTCCCAGTGCCTGCCTTCCAGCCTGACGTCCCAGTGCCTGCCTTCCAGCCTGACGTCCCAGTGCCTGCCTTCCAGCCTGACGTCCTAGTGCCTGCCTTCCAGCCTGACGTGCTGCTGCCTGCCTTCCAGCCTGACGTGCCGCTGCCTGCCTTCCAGTCCGATGTGCCAGCTTCCTGGTCAGCTTTGCCAGCTTCCCGGTCCGATGTGCTTCTGTCTGCTGTCCAGCCTGAGGTGTTCCTGTCTGCTGCCCAGCTTGAAGTGCCCGCTTCCCAACCTGATGTGCCCGTGCCTGCTGCCCAGCATGATGTGCCTGCTTCCCAGCATGATGTGCCTGTGGCTGCTTCCCAGCTTAAAGTGCCTGCTTCCCAGCTTGAAGTGCCTGCTGCTCCACTTGATGTGCCACCTGCCCCGCTTGATGTGCCCATGCTGGCTGCCCAGCTTAATGTGCCTGTTGCCCAGTTTGATGTGCCTGCTACTCAGCTTGAGGTTCCTGTGCCTGATATCCAGCTTGACGTACTTATTAACCAACCTGATGTGACTTTGCTCATGGCCCAGCTTGACGCAATGGACTTTGCCCAGCAACCGCTAGTTGGAGCATCCGGAGGTCGCTCCTTCGAGGGGGGGTACTGCCAGGAAAGGTTCCCTCTGCTGGTAATATCAATCATTTGGCGTACAGTACTGAGATCCACCAGCAGGTGTCTCCTGCTGGAATTATGTAATCTTTGGTCCGCAGTACTGGCGTCCACCAGTGGAGGGATCCTGGCAGTGTGGAGCAGGTATTACCTTCTGCAGCCAGGCATCACATGACTGATAGCAGCCATAGTATAAATACTCGGCAAGTGCACACACACCTTGCCCTGGTATTGTCCTTGTGCCCTGACCTGTTTACCGCATCCTGCATCCTGCATCCTGCATCCTGCATCCTGAACCTGTTGCAGCCTGATCCCTTTCTCCTTGTCCCCCCATCTGCTGACCTCCTATTTATGACCCAGGCCTGGCTTGACTACGATTCTGGTACTCCCTTTTGCTACATATGCTGGTTTGTTTATCTTCACTGTCTCGTTGTTTGGTTTGTTCACTCAGTCTGTATTGGTGGCGTGTTCACATTTATATGCATTTACTTTAATAAATTTACCTTCACCTATTTATGTCTGGTTCACTCTGTCGCAGTCACACAGTTCTGGTCACATCTAGTTTATGACAATGATATTTGCACTTTATTCACAATATGCACAGTATATTCTCAGGCATTTATTTTAGTTTTGTTTTCACTTTATTTACATATTGAGGCTCGGTTCACACAGGGGGCGACACGACTTGCCGCGCCGCGACCTGCCGCGACCTCAGCGGCGACTTGCAAACGACTTCTGTATAGAAGTCAATGCAAGTCGCCCGAGGTCGCCCAAAAGTAGTACAGGAACCTTTTTTCTAAGTCGGAGCGACTCGAGTCACTCCTCTTAGAACGGTTCCGTAGTACAGAACGGGGGCGACTTGTCAGGTCGCGGCGCGGCAAGTCGTGTCGCCCCCTGTGTGAACCGAGCCTGAGGAAGTGCCACGTTATTTATTTATTACATTGTAATTGTTTGGGAACACTTATTTCATGTTGGCAGCTACTCACTGAAATGACACCATATTGGTTTGCACATTAGTTTATTTACACTATTTAAACTAAGGGAAACTCAGACTGCTAAAATCAACCCTGAATCTGGATTTAAAACTAATATGAAATTGGCAGAGCTCCACCCTAAAGTGGAACTTCCGCTCATTGGAACCCCCCCCCCTCCGGCGCCATAATTGGCACCTTTCAGGGGGGAGGGGGGTGCAGATACCTGTACAGTACAGGTATTTGCACCCACTTCCGGCATAGATATCCGCAGAATCTGCGGATATTTACGTCACTTCCTGCGGGTCCCCCGCTGTCTGCTGGGAAACACACGGATCACAGAGACAGTGGGGACCATCCTTATTGCGCAGCGCGACTCCCGCATGCGCAGTAGGGAACCGGGAAATGAAGCCGCAAGGCTCCACTTCCTGATTCCCATACCCAAGATGGCGGTGGCAGCACCCGAGAGACGATTGAGAGATCGGCTTCGGGTGCCGACATCGCGGATGCGCTGGGCGGGTAAGTATCCTTATTTTAAAACTCCCACTTTAAAAAAAAAGGATGCGCTGTCTTATAGTAAATCCAGAAAACATGTAGCAATATTGGCCTGATAGATGCCGTGCTCGCATTATGCATATTCATTAATAATGTAAAAACAATAAATTATATATTGCACCTAGTATATAAAAATATCTATGATAAAACTCTAACCAATTCATCAATATGTACAAAATAATTAATCAGCCTGACAGCTAACATCCAGGTTTGAACCAAACTCAATCTCATTCCCTAGTATGCAATTATGTGCATATACAGTGCATCCCGAAAGCATTCACAGTGCTTCACTTTTTCCACATTTTGTTATGTTACAGCCTTATTCCAAAATGGATTAAATATATTATTTTCCTTTAAAATCCTACAAACAATACCCCATAATGACAACGTGAAAGAAGTTCATTTTTAATAAATTTGCAAAGATTTCAAACAAACGAAAAAAATCCCATGTACATAAGTATTCACAGCCTTTGCTCAATACTTTGTTGAAGCATCTTTGGCACCAATTACAGCCTCAAATATTTTTAAGAATGATGCTACAAGCTTGGCACATCTATTTTTGTTCAGTTTCCAGTGGCAACTGGTGGTCATTTTTTTTTGGGGGGGGAGGGGGGGGGCGGAAAAAAATATTAATTCTCTGCTGTAACACCTGGGTGAGCTCATGGTGCAATGCTCTGTGTTCTGAGCCCACCCTATTTTAAAGCCTATGAGAGCCTATGGCTCTAATCAGGTGTTTCAAAAAAACACCCCCACTGCTGTAATTCAGGCGCCTGGCATCCTGAAAAGGGCCGGACGCATGAATTGGGAGTGCCCGCTATGCATTAATCTATCCATTTTTCATATAGAGGGTGGCATGGAGAGAGGGAGCGGCACCTGGAGCCCCTAATGGACACTGGCAGTTTGTCCCATTCTTCTTTGCAGGACCTCTCAAGCTCCATCAGATTGGATGGGAAGCGTCGGTGCACAGCCATTTTTGGATCTATCCAGTGATCAATCAGGTTCAAATCTGGGCTCTGGCTGGGCCACTCAAGATCATTCACGCAGAGTTTTCCAGTAGCCACTCATTTGTTATCTTGACTGTGTGCTTAGGGTTGTTATATTGTTGGAAGATTAACTTTTGCCCCAGTCTGAGGTCCAGAGTGCTCTGGAGCAGGTTTTCATCAAGGACAAGGATGTCTCTGTACATTGCTGCATTAATCTTTTCCCCAATCCTGACTAGTCTCCCAGTTCTTGCCGCTGAAAACCATCCCCACAACATGATGCTGCCACCACCATGCTTCACTGTAGGGATGATATTGGCCGGGTGATGAGCGGAGCCTTGTTTCCTCCAGACATGACGCTTGCTATTCAGGCCAAAGAGTTCAATCTTTGTTTCATCAGACCAGAAAATTTTGTTTCTCATGGTCTGAGAGTCTTTTAGGTGCCTTTTGGCAAATTCCAGACAGGCTGTCATGTGCCTTTTACTGAGGAGTGGCTTCCACCTGACCGCTCTACCATACAGACCTGATTGGTGGAGTGCTGCAGAGATGGCTGTTCTTTTGGAAGGTTCTCCTCTCTCCACAGAGAAGCACTGGAGCTCTGTCAGAGTGACCATCTGGGGTTCTTGGCAACCTCCCTGACTAAGGCCCTTCTCCGCCAATCGCTCAGTTTGGTCAGGTGGCCTTCCCTAAATGTGTGCTGGGTGAACGCAAACAGTTGGGAAATTTATGCCTTGTTCAGACTAAGCCCTTGTACACGCGGTCGGAGAATCCGTCGGAATGTGTCCTATCGGACCGTTTTGTCGGATAATCCGACTGTGTGTGGTATGCATCGGACTGTTTCCGTCGGAATATCCGTCAGACCAAACTTTCCAACTTGCTGGAAATATTTTCCGACAAACTGGTCTGGTCGGACATACTCCGATCATGTGTAGAGAATTCTGATCGGACCAAGTGCCACGCATGCTCAGATCAAATTCCTACATCAAAGCTATTGGCTACTAGCCTGAACGTAGTCCCATCGTAACGAAATTACGTCATCACGTTCTGAACTATCGGATTTTCCGACCACTTTGTCCGACCGTGTGCATGCAACAGTTTCGGACAAGATCCGTCGGACAAAATCCGACAGACAAAATCCGACGGATTTGGTTGTCGGAATCTCCGACCGTGTGTACAAGGGCTTACATTGGCAGTGCATGAAGGGAAAATAGTATAGGACTGACATTGGTAGACTACTTTAAAATCCTAGTTGCATGGCTGCCTTTCTTCTATACTTTTGAATAGCGTGCCTGCCTTTCTTGAGTGTCAAAATTCCTGATCTCTGTACTTGTTCCAGGCAAGAGTCTGGAAAAACGTTGAAGCCGAACCCAAACTTAGCTTGACACCATGGCTGCTAAATGTTTCAAAGCAAGATCAGCAAAGATAGCCCCCAGAATTTTCTCATGCCGTAGTCACTTTAATTGGCCACTGCAACTGCAGCGGGGTGCAACCTCGACCATTAGGTGTGCAGAGTCATTGGTTGAGTTTTCTTTCACGTGGCTTTTAGCTGTCATATGCAACATCCTGAAATGGAACATGCCCTCTTATTACATTGCTGGCCCACCAGTAGAGAATTTTGAGCCTGAGCAGATACAGGTTGATGTACTAAAGCCTGGTACACGCGAAGAGAATATCGGATGAACGATTGTCCGTTTTTTTTTTAGCATGCTAGTCTCATATTGAAAATGAAGGGATTACTCAACTTATGAAAATTCTCATACGACAGAATACTACTTCGGAAGTGATGTCATGTATTGTGTTGTATTCTTTAGTTTCCGAGCATGTGTAGTCTTGCTCTTCCAATTTTATTCGGGCGACACTGTACTACTTCGGGTTGTTGTGTTCACGTACTATAAGATTTTTCTAGCCTGCACCTTCAGTTTTTGTTGTCCGAAAAGTCGGACTCATTTGTCGAAAGCACTATACTAACGATTGGGTAATCAGCCAATCGTTCGTCGTATGACATTTTTTTCCCGATCTTCTTATTGTGTGTACGGGCTCTGCATAGGAACCAATCATCTTTCTTAATCCATCCTTGTTTTCCTATGACTTGTTGCGTGGCTGTACTTTGATCTCGTGTTATATGAGGATGATGTGACAGCCCATCTGCGACCGCACTGTAATACCACTTTAAACGTTTGCTGATGCTGTCAGATGTGAAAGAACTTGACAAAATGTAAAACCCAAACCAGTAAGAAAATGTCTGAAATTGCCCCAAACTTCAAACTTGAAGTGGAGAATACCGGGATGTATTGCTAAATATTACACTGATCTATATACAGCAGAGATCACACAGCAAACCCAGCTCTATAATTTTTGAGAAAGAGAGGTGACCCATAATGATACGCATCGGGATTGGCTTACAGGCGCACTGGAAGTGACGCGGGAGACAAACTCAGCGCTCGTGTCGTGGATGACATACCGTGTCTCATGTTGCTTAATGTGACTGTCATTCTGTGTTGGTTTTATCAATAAATTTTACACTAAGTACTACACTATTGGTCTTCCCCTTCTTTCCTCTGCATTCCTCTTGGGGTGAATGTGAAAGTCCAGTATAGAGGAGCCACCATCCACCACCGAGCACTGATTCTTGCTTTAGTGGGAGGAAGACCCTTAAAAGAAATAGAGAGCATATAGAAGCCACCAGCTATCCATGCAAAGGCCTACAGAGGATTTTGGAATTACTGATTTTTCACATGGTGTTACCTTACAGCAGTAAGGTGAGAGGCCACTTCACATAGAGGTATCACTGCATGGAATGAAGAGACACATGTTACTTACTTCATAGTTTCCATGGTTAACCGCTTGACGTCCAATCTATAGCTGAATGACCTCCACAGCACAGACCTGAATTTCCAGGAGGCCGTCATATGATGGCCTCCCCTGTACACGCTCCGTGCATCACTTGAGACTCGGGTGATCAACGAACCGAGTAAGGGGCTGGTCCCGGACCCTTACCATGTGATCAGCTGTCAGCCAGTGACAGCTGATCACACGATGTAAACAAAAGCTTGGTAATGTTTTTTTTTTCAGCGTGAGGATAAAAAAAAGCCAATCACCGGCTCATCTGCAATGGGCATCGGTCCTGAAGACGAAACGGCAATTATGCCTCGTGTGCACACTAGTACCCCCTGCCAATGGCACCTGCCATTGCCACCTGCCAGTGCCCAGAGTGCCCACCAGTGCCACCTATCATTGCCCATGAGTGCCACCTATCAATGCCCACCAGTTGAGCCAATCAGTGCCACCTAGCAGTGCTGGCAATCAGTGTAACCGATCAGTGCCCATTATTGCCACCCATCAGTACCCATCACTGCCACCTATCGGTGCCCATCAGTGCCGCCTCATCAGCGTACATCAATGAAGGAGAAAAATTACCTGTTTTAAAATGTTATGACAAAATATTTAAAAAAAAAATACTTTTTACATTTTTTTTAACAAAAAATAAATACCACAGAGGTGACCACCAAAAGAAAGCTCTATTTGTGGAAAAAAAATGATAAAATTTTAATTTGGGTAGAGTGTTACATAACCACGCAATTGTCATTCAAAGTGCGTCTGAGCTGAAAGCTGAAAATTGGTCTGGACAGGAGGGGGGGTTTAAGTGCCCGGTAAGCAAGTGGGTAAGATTGGAGCACCACTTTTCACTCCTCACAGCTACATCCCAGGATTATATTAGATACATTATTTATTTATTGAGATGTTGATGTTTATTCCTATGAGCGCTGATTGATTTATCATTATTTGTTATAAAAGATTTTTATTCGCTATGTATATCGTTTTTCACAATTGCATTTTGAAGGCTGTTTTTGTTTTTTTGCCCGTTTGGTTTCTACTGCCATCTTGTGCACAGTTTTAGTATCACTTTCTACTTTATAACCTGTGGCGCATAGGTCACACTACAGTCCTATAACAGTGCAGCACCAGTCATTATACACACGCTACATTGGTCACGGATTCACCTATCGGTGTCTGCAGCAGTTTTTCCGTTTTAGATTTTTTTTGTTGTTGTAATAGTGATAGCGCGGGAGTATTCCTTGACTATTTTCCTAGTTCTTTATATTGCTTTACATCTTACAGAGTCAATGCCATTTTTTCCCCTTAAAAGAATATTCCAAGAAAACGCTGGATCTGAGATTGAAGAGATGTGTAGCATTCCAATACGAGAGCGCGGCACCTCACCTTCTCTATAACCCCTGTTGCTTTTTGGATTGACAGGCAGGAATAACTTCGTATGTTTAGTGTCAGCGCCTGTCCCCGGTGATTTTAACATGACAGACGGTGAGCGCTGCGCTCATTATTACGCGTCATTAGGGGGTGCTGTTGCGCCGCAGTTACTAGGAAAGGGATCTATAGAATGTGAGCTGGAGGATTGATTCTGATTTAATAAAGATGTGCTGTATAGAAGTGAACAGCATTTAGGTGATACAACAACACCAACCTGTGCTCTGCACACATACATTTATGTTAATTTCAGCATTAGATTTCTAGGAAGCATTTTTTTACTTCGCAGAAAGTGTCCCGGTTACCTTTAAACAGATATATATATATATATATAATTGTATATATATGTGTGTGTGTGTGTGTGTGTGTGTGTGTAGCTACCGTATATATGTGTATATACAGTCATGCTCAAAAGTTTGCATACCCTGGCAGAAATTGTGAAATTTTGTCATTAATATTGAAAATATGACTGATCATGCCAAAAAAGTATTTTATTTAACCACTTAAGGACCGCCTCACGCCAATGTACGTCGGCAGAATGGTACAGCTGGGCACAAGCACGTACCTGTACGTTGCTTTTTAAGCGCCCACCCGTGGGTCGGGAGCGCGCGGCCGCCGGCGTGCTCCCGACCCGGTCCTGAGCTCCGTGACTGTGACCGCGGGACCAGCGGACCCGATCGCAGCTGGTGTCCCGCGATCGGGTCACAGAGCTGAAGAACGAGGAGAGGTCTGTGTAAACAAACCTCTCCCCGTGCTTCCCTGTGTGGCTGTCACCGATCGTCTGTTCCCTTTTATAGGGAAGAACGATCGGTGATGTCACATGCCCGGCCACACCCCTACAATAAAGAAAAAGACATAATGTCATACATAACACCTACACTGCCCCCTAGTGGTTAACTCCTTCACTGTCAGTGTCATTTACACCGGAATCAGTGCATTTAATTAGCACTGGTTGCTGTATAAATGACAATGGTCACAAAAATGTGTAAAAAATGTCCGCCATAATGTTGCAGTCACAATAAAAATCGCTGATCGCCGCCATTACTAGTAAAAAAATAAAAATATTAATAAAACGCTATAAAACTATCCCCTATTTTGTAAACGCTATAACTTTTGCGCAAACCAATCAATAATCGCTAATTGTTGATTTTTTTTTTTTTTTTACCAAAAATATGTAGAAAAATACGTATTTGGCCTAACCTGAGGAAAAAAAATTTTTTTGATTTTTTTGGGGATATTTATTATAGCAAAAAGTAAAAAATATTGCATTTTTTTCAAAATTGTCACTCTTTTTGTTTATAGCACAAAAAATTAAAAACGCAGGGGTGATCAAATACCACCAAAAGAAAGCTCTATTTGTAGGAAAAAAAGGGAGCCACGTCGCACGACCGCGCAATTGTCAGTTAAAGTGACGCAGTGCCAAATAGCAAAAAGGGGCCTGGTCCTTTGGCTGAAAATTGGTCCGTGGCTTCAGTGGTTAAGGATAGCAATCACATGAAGCCATTTATTATCAGATTGCTTTTTTGGATCCTTTTTAAATCATAATGATAACAGAAATCACCCAAATGGCCCTGATAAAAAGTTTACATACCCTGGACTGTTTGGCCTTGGTACAGACACAGAAGGTGACACACACAGGTTAAAATGGCAATTTAAAGGTTCATTTCCCACATTTGTGGCTTTTTAAATCACAATTAGTGTCTGTATATAAATAGTCAATGAGTTTGTTAGCTCTCATGTGGATGCACTAAGCAGGCTAGACACTGAGCAATGAGGAGGTAGAAAAGAACATTCAAAAGACCTGCGTAACTAGGTAATGAAACTTTACAAAAATGGAAAAGGATATAAAAAGATATCCAAAGCCTTGAATATGCCGGTCAGGATTTTTCAATCACCTATTAAGAAGTGGAAAATTAGGGGCTCTTTTGATACCAAGCCAAGGTCAGGTAGACTGAGTTGATCCTAAGTTTGGTATTTGCATTTGGAATCTTTATTATTCTGGTGGCATACAGAGCCCAAAAGTATGAAAATTGTGCCTGTGTCCAAACATATACGGACCTAACTGTGTGTATATATATATATATATATATATATATATATATATATTATATGTATATTATACCATACCATTATATCATGCAATCTTTTCCATTTTATCCACAAGCCCAAACCACTTAAAGCCAGCAAGTGAGGTCTACTTATTTACTTAGGACCCAATCCCATGTGCCATGAAGCTGCATTACAATAAGAAAAAAAAAAACACTGGGAGTAAAATACCTACCTTTCCCCCAAGTACCGTATTGCTGGGGTGATTTAATGATGTACTAATGATTACAGAGTCGCAATAATTTGTTTCTTATATTGATAGAGTTCAGCTGTAAACATGAGCCTAATACCTATATAAACTACACACATTTGCCATAGTCCTTCTACCCTCAAAATAGTAATACTCCGTCAGGTATAAGTCTGGGCAAACAAAAAACTCATATCCAGTATATCTTAGACAGATACGCATTTTACAATGTTTTATTCCTTTAGACCCTGTAAGTACAAAAAAATATTAAAAATCCATCATTATGTGGATTAAAATAAAAAGAAATGGTGTCAGCCCTGCCTAGTTGTCTTTTGCTGAGCTACAGAATCTTCACAGCATATATGGTAGCTGTTTTGTAGTTCAAGACAGTGGTGTTGCTGGGTCTACAAAAGATCTGAGGCTAGAGCCCATAGCAGCATAGTAAAGAAAGTCATACTCTTGGGCGGGCATACACATGTATATACAGTAATATACGTGTGTGTATATATCCCCAGAGAGCCCCCCACTTACATCAGGGTCCACAGAGAACCCCCCTTAAATCAGGGTCCCCAGAGAGCCCCCCTTACTTCAGAGTCCCCAAAGAGCCTCCACCTTGCATCAGGGTTCCCAGAGAGCCCCCCACTTACATCAGGGTTCCCAGAGAGCCCCCTTAAATTAGGATACCCAGAGAGCCTCCCCCTTAAATCAGGGTCCCCAGAGAGCATCCCCTTCTCTTGGGGACCCCTGCAGAGACTCAAGGCTATGGGCCCGAGATTCGGAGCTATAGCCCCAAAAGCCACCCCCTAGGGATGCCACTGGTTCAAGATATGAACTGGGAGGGTAAACTAAACTTGAAATAACACAGGAAGTGTTCAAAGGACATCTTTGAATGTCTGACAAGAGCAACTGGTATTTTTTGCACTTATTCTACAGGTATAACAAAACGCTTTCATACCTATGATGAACAGAGGCACAAGGTGTCGTTCGCTCTTGTCCTGCTCCTCTGATGGAGGTCTGAATGAGAGATGGGAAGCTGCCAGCCAAATATCTTATAGAAGTACCAGCCAGGTGGGGGAGCTACAGAGGGGCTGCAGTAAGTTTTGTTGTTATTCAAACCCAGGGGGCGCCACCTCTGCCAGTATAGTATATTCACTGGAAAACTGCTCAGTAAAAAGAGAATCTGTCACAAACATAGGGAATACATACAAAGCATGTGATTGGTGAGATGATATGTAAGCAGAATTTACCTTCTGGAAAACACACAAAGCCGTGTCCTCCCTTCCTCCATTTTTATGATTCCATCAAAGTAAATTTCAGTCCTAATCCATTATTTACCCATAGTCCTTCATTCCTGGCCCTCATTTGGCTTCTTCCTTGAACAAACAGATTGATCAGCGTGATTGATTTATTATTACAGTCAGTAAAACCTTGAACTGGAATACAGGTTATCTCTACAGTGAAAGCTCATTAGTAAGGCATCGCATGAACGATTCCCATGCGTAATTCATGATGTAATACTGATGACCATTCCGGCTTACTGCAAGGACAACGGTGTTATTAAAAGGTACCCAGGAGCCCTAATTGGATTAATATCCATATATGGGGCACAACTTACCTGCTCATTTAGACTTATTATTATTATTATCATTATACAGTATTATATAGCACTGCTCTGCAATATAAAGGAAGACAATACCATTACAATACATTACAAGAGGATTAGGAGGACCCTGCTGATTACGTGTTCTCGGCCACATCACTACTTGGGTTTTACTTCCTCTTTGTTCCCCTGCAAAGTAAAAGGATAATGGGCTAGTATGCATTGCATACTAGCCCATTATGTGGAACTTACCTGTAAAGGAAGCCCACAATGTCCCAGCTGGTGGCCGCATCCATCTTCGCCCCTCTTCTTTTCGGGGAAACGGACTCCGGCTCTGTGACTGGCCAGAGCCGCGTGACGTCAATCCTGCGCATGTGCGAGAGAGCCATCAGTCACGGCACTTGCGAGTGAAGAAACACCACAGAGGTCAGTTTCTTTACAGAGCATGCGCTGATGACATAATCAGCGCACTACAAGGTAAATATCCCCTAAACAGTGTGCATTTCGAAGATATTTCCACTCCCTTTACGTAATTATTATACACAATTTATACTATATATATAGTATAAATCGTGTATAATAATTACGTATATATATATATATATATATATATATATATATATATATATATATATATATATATATGTGTATATATATATATATATATTATTATTATTATATATGATATATATATATATATATATATATATATATATATATCATTTTATTTATATATATATATATATATATATATATATATATATATATATATATATATATATATATATGCTGTTTACTCA
The DNA here is from genome assembly GCF_037356315.1 of Lithobates pipiens. NCBI lineage: Eukaryota > Metazoa > Chordata > Amphibia > Anura > Ranidae > Lithobates > Lithobates pipiens. Next base: position 45,579,627 of record NW_027507789.1, on the reverse strand, counting down.
GTGTTGTGTTAGGAAAGTGATTTATTCGCTTTCCTAACACTGACCCGCCTCTCAGCCAATCAGGTGCTCGGGTCTGGTTACCTGTCGCCTGATTGGCTGAAACAACAGGAGTTGTGATTGGACCCCTGAGAGAGAGGACCAGAGACATTGAGGAGCGTGGACGTGGAGGATGCCACCATGACCCGCTGTGAGACAGACATTTGATGGGCACATTAGTGGCAATTGATGGGCACACTGGCAGCAATTGATGGGGCATAGTAGTGGCAATTGATGGGGTGCAGTAGTGGCAATTGATGGCAATTCATGGTCACACTGGCAGCAATTGATGGGGCAAACTGAAAGCAATTTATGGGCACACTGGCAGCAATTGATGGGGCACAGTAGCTGCATTTGATGGCACAGTGGCAGAAATGTATTGGTACAGTGGCTGCATTTGATGGCACAGTGGCAGAAATGTATTGGTACAGTGGCTGCGTTTGATGGCACAGTGGGCACAGTGGCTACAATTGATTTTTTTTTTCAGTGTGTTTGCGCCCCCCCCCCCCAATAAAATTTGGACCACCAGTTTTTGGTTGTACCATGACAAAATGTGGAAAATTTCAAAGGGTATGAATACTTTTTCAAGGTACTGTATGTTGAAAATGGTATATATCAATTCCAAATTATAAACATCTACAAAGCTTGGAGGCTTGTGTTGGTCTATCGCATAAAATCCCAATAAAATAAATTTATGTTTTTGGTTGTAACATGAGAAAATGTGGAAAATTTCAAGTATGAATACTTTATCAAGACACTGTAACCGGTCCGATTTTGCCTGCCTGACGCACAGTAAGAAGGAGGTAGCGCAGGGAGGAGGTGTGGGAGCATCTCAACACAACACCACCGGGGCTGCAGATCCGGGAACAGGTGACTCCATCCCCCCTTACCACTGCAGCACTTTAAGCACCTTATACAGCATTTTTTGTATTTATTTAAATGTGAGTTTAATGGATTATATGTTTTAGGCCGGGTTCACACCGCTGCGATGTGGGAACGCCGTAAATCCGCGGCGTTTTCCCACATCGCATTACTCCCGCCGGCAGTTCACACTGCCCTATGCGAACGGCTGGGAGTGTCAATGATATGTTAATGACACCCCCAGATCCGTCCGCATATCGCAGTGCGATCTGCCGACTCGGACAGGAATCGGATCGCATGGTGTGAACCCCCATGCGATCCGATTCTGTTGCGGACCAAAAAAAGGGTCCCGTGCGAGTTTGCTGCGGGAGCGATGCGAATTCAGCCATACTATCTGTATCGCTACGGAGATCGGATGTGATTAGCACTGCAGTGCGGTGCGAATCACATCCGGATCTCCCCCCGCAGCAGTGTGAACCCGGCCTTAAAGCGAATAAATATTACTCAAGCAGTATTACACTATTGTGGGCCTTTGTTACTCTCCCTATGGGATATGTGAGGAGGCTTGGAGGAGATTTCTTGGAGGAAGGTGTACAGCCAGAGTGTGGAGGAGGCTTGCAGTAAGAGGTGTGCATAGCAGCTACTACAGGAATAAAATAAAAGAAAGCACCAAGACCACCGGCTGATACTAATCAATTCAGGATTAAAACTTAAGACTTTAGACCCCTTTCACACTGGGGTGTTTTTCAGGAGTTTTTTTGGCGTTTTTCAATCGCTTTAGCGTTAAAGAAGCCTCATCTGCAATCCCAATGTGAAAGCCCGAGTGCTTTAAGACCCCTTTCACACTGGGGCGTTTTTCAGGCGCTTTAGCATTAAAAAAAGCACCTGTAAAGCGCTTGAAAGAAGCCTCATCTGCAATTCCAATGTGAAAGCCCAAGTGCTTTGAGACCCCTTTCACACCACACCGCCCATAGCGTGGGCGGTAAAACACCGCTCCAAAGAAGCTGCTGGCAGGACTTTTCCCTGACGTCCTGCCAGCGCACTGTTGTAGTGTGAAAGCTCTTGGGCTTTCACACTACAAACAATGGTGCAGCTACAAAAAAAGCTACAAAAAAAGCAAGGGCTTTCAAACGACAGCGGTGCGCTGGCAGGACGTCAGGAAAAAGTCCTGCCAGCAGCTTCTTTGGAGCGGTGAAGGAGCGGTGTGTTTACTGCTCCTCCACCGCTGCTCCCCATTGAAATCAATGGGGCAGCGCTGTAATACCGCTGGCAAAACGCCGCTATTGCGGCGTATTGCTGGCGGTTTTTAACCCTTTCTCGGCCGCTAGCAGAGGATAAAAGCGCCCCGCTAGCGGCCGAAATGTGCCGCAAATCTGCATATAAAATAGCGGCGTTTTACCGCCCCCGCTATGGGCGGTGTGGTGTGAAAGGGGTCTTAGAGTGGATTGCAGGCGCTATTTCTAACGCTATAGTGTCTGCAAAACGCCCTGATGTGAAAGGGGTCTAAGAGCCCTTTCACAATGTCTGCACCCGAAAAACGCTTGTAAAGCGCCACTTAAACTAGCAGCGCTTTACCAGCGTTTTTTGAGCGTTATTGGGGCACTTTTAACCACTGCTAGTGGCCAAATAAAGGGTTAAAAGTGCCCACAAAACGCTGCTGCCAATAGCGCTTTTCAGGCGTTTTACAGGTGCTTCCCATTGATTTCAATGGGAAGGGGTGCTTTAGGAGCGGTGTATTCACCACTCCAAAAGCGCTGCAAAGAAGCTGCTTGCAGGACTTTTTTTTTACACCATGCCAGCGCAGCGCCTCTGTGTGAAAGCACTCAGGCTTTTACATTGGGATTGCAGTTGCGGCTTCTTTCAGGCGCTTTACAGGTTCTTTTTTTAAAGCTAAAGCGCCTGAAAAACACCCCAATGTGAAAGGGATCTCAGTGTGAAAGCACTCGGGCTTTTACATTGGGATTACAGTTGCAGCTTCTTTGAAGCGCTTTACAGTCACTTTTTTTAATGCTAAAGCGCCTGGAAAATGCCCGAAAAATGCCCCAGTGTGAAAGGGGTCTAAGAGCCCTTTTTACAATGTCAGTGCTCAAAAAACGTGCTGCCAAAAGCGTTTTTCAGGCGCTTTTCAGGCGTTTTTCAGGCGCTTCCCATTGATTTCAATGGGAAGGGGCGCTTTAGGAGCGTTGTATTCACCGCTCCAAAAGCGCTGCAAAAAAGCTGCTCGCAGGACTTTTTTTGACGCCCTGCCAGCGTAGCGCCTCTGTGTGAAAGCACTCGGGGTTTTACATTGGGATTGCAGTTGCGGCTTCTTTCAAGCGCTTTACAGGCGCTTTTTTTAATGCTAAAGCGCATGAAAAACGCCCCAGTGTGAAAGGGGTCTAAAGGTGAGGGCACACCTGTGACCTGACGGGGGAGGGGAGCACAATTTTGCACAAAATCACTGGGCACTTTAACCACTTAAGGACCGCCGCATGGCAATGTACGTCAACAGAATGGCATGTACAGGCACAAGCACGTACATGTACGTGCTTGCCTTCCAGCGGGTGGTGGGTCCGATCGGACCCCCCCCGCTGGATACGGTGGTCTGTTTCGCTTCAGGAGTGATCCGGGATGAGGGGATGGCCGTTGGTTTCTGGCCGTTCCCTCTCAATCGCTCCTGGCGAAGGAGAAGCTTCCCCCCACTGTGTATAGTAAACACAGGTAGGGAGGAAGTGATGTCATTCTCCTCGGGGCGGTCTTTTTTGACTAAAAGTAAGTGCACCAAACACTACACTAACATGTAGGCACACATAGGTACATAAATCCCCCCCCCCGATCCCCTCTCCCCCTCCCAGTCACAGTGTCACTGATTGCAGTGATCATTTATTTACTGATCACTGCATTCAGTGTCAGTTGTGACAGTAAAAACTGTCAGGGCAGTTAGTGTTAGGTCCAGGGTAGCCCCCTAGCCCCCCAATAAAGGTTTAACCCCCTGATTGCCCCTAGAGTTAACCCTTTCACCCCCTTTTTATAGCACTAGGTACCCCGATATACTACCCAATAATGGTTTTAACCCCCTGATTGCCCCTAGTTAACCCTTTCACCCCCTTTTGCCAGTGTCACTAAGCGATCATTTTTCTGATCGCTGCATTAGTGTCACTGGTGCCGCTAAGTAGCTAGTTATTTTTTTAGGTTCACCGCCAGGTTTTTATAGCGCTAGGTACCCCGATATACTACCCAATAATGGTTTTAACCCCCTGATTGCCCCTAGTTAACCCTTTCACCAGCGATCACCGTATAAGTGTCACTGGTGACGCTGGTTAGCCAGTTAGTTATTTAGGTTCCCCGTCAGGTTTTTATATAGCGTCAGGGACTCCCATATACTACCTAATAAAAATTTGAATCCCCTGATTGCCCCTAGTTAACCCTTTCACCAGTGATCACCGTATAAGTGTTATGGGTGACTGTAGTTAGTTAGTTTGCTTTTTATAGCATCAGGGCACCCACCATTTATTACCCAATAAAGGTTTAACCCCCTGATCACCCGGCGGGTGATATCAATTAGGTTTTAGGGTCAGGGTCTGCGTCGCCCCAGGCAGCGCTAGGTTAGTGCCAGTACCGCTAACACCCACACGCAAAGCATAAACCTCCCGTAGTGGTATAGAATCTGAACAGATCAATATCTGTTATGATCAGATCTATACTAGCGTCCCCAGCAGTTTAGGGTTCCAAAAAAACGCATTGTTAGCAGGATCAGCCCAGATACCTGCTGGCACCTGGGTTTTGCCCCTCTGCCCAGCCCACCCAAGTGCAGTATCGATCGATCACTGTCACTTACAAAACACTAAACACATAATTGCACCGTTCGCAGAGTCAGGCCTGATCCCTGTGATCGCTAACAGTTTTTTTTGGTAGCGTTTTATATTTAAATCCGGAAGGCAGTGCTTGGTTTTCTGGGTCCCGTACGTGGCTAGGCTCCCAAAAAGTCCCCCACATGTGGTATCCCCATACTCGGGAGAAGCAGCAGAATTTATTTTGGGGTGTAATTTGACTTATGCCCATAGCAAGTCTGAGCAATATATCATTTAGTGACAACTTTGTGCAAAAAAAATAAAAAATTGTAATATTCCTGCAACTTGTGGCAAAATATAAAATATTTCATGGACTCAACATGCCTCTCAGTAAATAGCTTGGGGTGTCTACTTTCCAAAATGGAGTCATTTGGGGGGGGGGGGGGGGTTGTGCTATTTTGGCATTTTATGGCCTTCGAAACTGTGATAGGTAGTGAGGAGTGAAATCAAAAATTTGCACCCTTAGAAATCCTGAAGGCAGTGATTGGTTTTCGGGGTGCCGTACGCGGCTAGACTCCCAAAAAGTCCCACATATGTGGTATCCCCGTACTCAGGAGAAGCAGCAGAATATATTTTGGGGTGCAATTCCACATATAACTATGGCATGTGTGAGCAATATATCATTTAGTGACAACTTTTTGTAAACTTTTTTCTTTGTGTCATTATTCAATCACTTGGGACAAAAAAAAATTCAATGGGCTCAACATGCCCCTCAGCAATTTCCTTGGGGTATCTACTTTCCAAAATGGGGTCATTTGGGGGGGGGGTGGGGTTGTACTGCCCTGCCATTTTAGCACCTCAAGAAATGAGATAGGCAGTCATAAATTAAAAGCTGTGTAAATTGCAGAAAATGTACGCTTATTGACATTTTTTTTACTAAAGGCATGTGGCTGAATAAATTTTGCCCTAAATGTATGACTAAAATTTAGTTTATTCGATTTTTCTTATAACAAAAAGTAGAAAATATCTTTTTTTCTCAAAATTTTTGGTCTTTTTCCATTTATATTGCAAAAAATAAAAATCGCAGAGGCAATAAAATACCATCAAAAGAAAGCTCTATTTGTGGGAAGAAAAGAACGCAAATTTCGTTTGGGTACAACATTGCATGACCGCACAATTACCAGTTAAAGCAGTGCAGTGCGAAATTGTAAAAAGACCTCTGGTCCTTAGGCTGACAATTGGTCCGGGGCTGAAGTGGTTAAAGGACTGTTTTTTGCTTTTTGTGTTCATTCCAATTTTTTTTTTTGAATTTTAAAATATTTCTGAATTTTTTTCTATGGACTTGATGGGACTTTATTGATTTTTCACATTATATTCACTCAGCACAAGCACTTTATTGGCAATTGGATATTATAGATATATATATATAGACTGCATATCATTAGGCACTGGATATATATGAATTTCACATGATATATTTACCGTATATATTTTATATTTATATTCTTATATCTACATCTTATTCATTTATTTTTCCATGCATTCATATATATATATATATATATATATATATATATTCATATATGGATTTTTAACTTTATTGATTAGTACCTTATGAGGATAGGAATATTTTTATAATAATATTAGAAGGTTGCATCGCAGTTAGATACTCTGTGATATATAGCGCAACACATTTATATATGTCAGGGCATGTGCACAAGACATATATAACAATATATAGAGTTTTTCACTTTGATCACATTGTGTTAAGGTGTAGGAAGTGTCAGCTGTCATTATCTATAAAATGTAGGTGTTTAGTTTTAGTTCAGAGCAGCGCTCAAGGTTCTTCACATCCATTCTTTGCGGATGAATGAACGGTCTGCCTCCTCCATTCATAGATCGTTTTTCATTCATGGAAGCTACGGAAGTTACATCCAAAAAATGTAAGTAAAGCGAAGGGCAGTACTATACTGGAGATAGGAAATAGGGGTATATACACCTGGTCACATGGTTTACACAGTATCAAAAAAAAATATGGTGGAAAAATGGTCTACATCCAATGTATACAATTATTGAAGGCAACATCTCAACTTGTCCCCTATGCTGGCAAAGGGAACAAGTGAGGACTTTATCTAGAGATAGTAAACGGGCACAAATAAAATAGTCTACTGTATATTTGCAGTATAGTTATCACTGAAAACCAGAACTCAGCCATTTACTCTTCCAATGATCAGACCTGTCCATAATAAAGAAGATGTCAGAAATAATTCTTTAACCAATAACAGGAGGACAGCATGCCCCATAACAAATGTAAATGAAGAAACACAGACAGAAGTGAAAATTGTTTTATTGTTTCACACCTTGTGTAAAATAAAGGATACAATAGTCAAGTATCATGAAATCAGAAAAAGAGGCTATTGCCTGAAACATATCACATATAAAACATATAATCTGAGCAGTGAGGTTACATCATGGTGGAGCAATCAAGCTAAGTGGATACACAGGAAATAATCAGTATATATGGGCAATGTATACAATGAACATCAGGTATTCATAAGACGAAACCACTAAGGCATCAATTGTCTGGTTCCATGCAAAGAATAATGTTGGCATAGCCTGTTACGGAATAAAGGTGTATAAAAGAAAGAGAAGAACGAGGAAGAGAGAAAAAGAGCAAGAGTGGTTAAAATGAAAAAAAAGGAAAATAGAAAAGAAAAAAGGAACAGGAACATTAAAAAAAGAAATCAGACAATCTATAGGGCAGAGGAAAGCATCAAATGCTACAAATAGGATGGTAAAAGAGAAATTGACGAGAGAGGGTTATTACCAATGGGGCATAGTGGGATCAACCCTTAGTAAAGGTCTGAGGGATACCATGGTATTTCTAGGTTGCCCCCAACATGGACTAAGTGAGTACAGTCTTTGGATCGCTAGGGGGTGCGAGCATCTCTTTGAGGGCATCAAAAGAGGAAAAGTGGAGGTGTATTTTCTTTAGACAGTTTGATAAATGAGACCCAACTGTGACCTTCACCAGTGCACCATACAAACCATCACAAACTTACATACTGCTACTCCATACCACGGTCATGGATCACTAGAGGAACCTAACACACCAACAAACAATTCTTTACATTCATTCACTCTTACAATCGCTAATGACATCATTCAAAGTAAGTGTAAAGCTGATTCACTGAGTAGAGGGAAGATTATCATCTTAAACTTGAGAGAAGATCCTTAAACCAAATGCGTATATAGATTCTGAGCATATAATCCTTCAGACTGACTTTTAGGAAGATTGCAGCCAGTGAAACATCTCTTTTATAACACAGAGAGTGCTCAGTGTCCAAAATCAATTATACTGAAGAGGTCCTCACATTACATCCACATAGCAAGCACATCACAAAATACAAGGCAGACTTCATGATATTAAGTGCTGTGCTGATGTGATCGGGAAACAATAACGAGTCTGGATTGGGGTGGATAAACAAAATAGCAGTTTCAAAACTATTATCAGTTTAGTACCATAGTAAAAATGTTGTGTAGCACTCTACTAGATAGGTGCTAGGTTACTTAGATTTGGTTACTTGCTCACTGTGATCAGTTGAGCAGCATCTGATTAATATGGTCTGTTCTGTGTTTCACAGGCTGCAGGGTTGACTGCTTCCCCTTGTCTGTCTGGAAAGATTCTGGAAGATAATGGGCTGGGAGTGTCAAATCAGCAGCTGAATGTTTATGCAGCGCTGGCCAATCCCTGGGGAGAGGTGCTCAGATGGCGAATACACTGAGACTTGGAGCAGAGTGTTCTTGCCCTAGGTGGAGGAGATCCCTGCCTGGAGAGCTTGCTTTCCACGTGTCTGCTGTTCATCGAGGTCCCAGCAAGGCTAGCTGGGGGGCCTACTCTGCTAAAGGTTTCTGGAGCTGACCAAGAGACTTTCGTCTGATGATCTGGCCTGGTATTACAGCAGAGGTGTTTGGAAGATATTGGAAAGAGATGTCCAACTATCCAAGACATTAGTGAGTACAGGCTAGAGTGAAAGATGCCTGAGACTGTGTAGCTGCTATCCCCTTGGTGCTAAAATGGGACATTGTGCCTTATGTCCTGGTGGGGCTCAGTCCAATAACTGCTTGTGCATGGACTCTTCTCAGAATATTAGGAAAAAGATTAGTGTCCTCAAGCTGCTGCTAAAGTTACTGGAGTATCCCACAGTTAACTTATTCCTAGCCAAGTTCGATTTCTGCAATAAAGTATCAGAAAAGCATACTCCTGGACTTTTTATTAAGCCAAAGGAGTGACTGTAATTGTGTGCCTGGCTGTGGGTACAACTATGGGAAAAGACCTTAGGGACCTTAAACTGTGGGCTCCTGCGGGAGTGAGTGCTTCAATTGACTTTGTTCATTTCGTGTCCTGTGTGTTTTGTTGCTTGTTCCATTCTTTAGACCCTCCGACATGACACACTCTATAGGGTAGTGATGGCCAACCTTGGCACCCCTGATGTTTTGGAACTACATTTCCCATGATGTTCATGCATTCTGCAGTGTAGTGTAGCATCATGGGAAATGTAGTTCCAAAACATCTGGAGTGCCAAGGTTCGCCATCACTGCTATAGGGCATGGATGACTCTGCTCATGAACTTCCCCATTGTTTCTAAGGACACCCTTCATGCATTATGCAAGGGCGACACAGTGGTGTAGTGGTTAGCACTCTCACCTAGCAGTAAAAAGGGTTGCTGGTTCGAATCCCAACCACGACACTACCTGCCTGGAGTTTGCATGTTCTCCCTGTGCCCGCGTGGGCTTCCTGCCACGCTCCAAAGACATGCAGGTAGGTTAATTGGCTTCTGTCCAAAATTGGCCCTAGTATATGAATGGGGACTTTGGCTTGTGGGCTCCTTGAGGGTAGGGACCAATGTGAGTGTGCAATGTACAGGGATAGGGACAATAGTAGACACTCACTCATGTTGAACTGGATGGACTGGTGTCTTTATTCAACCTACCTAACTAACTATGTAAACATAAACCATGTGACTGCTAAGGTGTCCACAAGCACTGGGGATTTAGGGCTGCCTGGCTAAGCAGTGGTTTATACAAATAGTAGCATTTGATAAGCACATTTGGATAAAGTAAATGTAAAAATTGGGAGCCTCTATATTCAATAGCTATAAAAACAATTAGTATTGAATATAGTTGGAGGAATTTCCTTTGAAGTAAAGATTTGAGGGACAGGAGACCCCTTACTGGTTTTGCTGTGGGGCCTCATTAAACTTAGTGACAGCTTTGCCCCCTGTAGTTTCTGTATCTTGCTTTGTGTGTGATGTCCAATGTGAGCTAAACGGCCACCACTGCAAAAGTGCCTGGCTGAGCTATTTTCCTCTGTGAATGCCCCCTGTAATCTTCATTTACACCAGGGATATGCAATTAGCGGACCTCCAGCTGTTGCAGAACTACAAGTCCCATGAGGCACAGCAAGACTCTGACAGCCACACACCCAGAGGCAGAGCATGATGGGACTTGTAGTTTTGCAACAGCTGGAGGTCCGCTAATTGCATATCACTGATTTACACCAATGGAAAGACCAACCTTATGTCTCAATAGTGGAAATTTCAATAATGTTGGTGCTTGTTGGGAGAAGGGGGACTGTTATAGGATTAACATGCTAAAAGTAGTTCTAATTTAAAACCATCTAGGTTCACTCAATGAACTGTTACGAAGGGTTTGCTTAAAGTGATTGTAAGGGTAATTTTTTAAATAACAAACATATCATACTTACCTCCACTGTGCAGCTCGTTTTGCACAGTGTGGCTCCGAACCTCGTCTTCTAGGGTCCCCCAATGGCTCTCGCGGCTCCTCCCCACATCTGCTAACCACCTCAGAGAAATTACTCCCCGAGGGGGTTACCTTGTGGGCGCGCTCCGGAATCCAGCATTTGGGTCTATAGACACAAAATGCCAGACTTGGCTCCACCCCCTGGCTCCCACGTCATTGGATTTGATTGACAGCAGTGGGAGCCAATGCTATCAATCTATCCAATCAAGAGCCAGTAACCCATGGAGAGAGAGAGACAACGCGTCCCTGCCGACTGAATAAAGGGGTTCAAGAGGAAGTAAACCCTGATGGGTTTTACTTCCTCTTTGTCTCCCTGCAAAGGTAAAGCATAATGGACTACTATGCATCGCATAGTAGCCCAGTCACCGCTGTCCCCTGTAGTCCGGCGCGTCCATCTTCTTCAAGGCATCGCTGCTCCGGCCACTCACAGCGCCGGTGCAGTGATGGCATCATCCCCACACATGTGCATGGGAGCCACCACTAATGGCATATCGCCGTTAGCAGCGGCATACTCAGTGCACGTGTGCATGCGCCGTAGACAGCGGTGCCTGTCTTTTTGTAAATATCTCCTAAACCGCGTAGGTTTAGGAGATATTTCTTGGACCTACAGGTAAGCCTTAATCTAGGCTTACCTGTAGGTCAAAGTGGCTTGTAAGGGTTTACAACCACTTTCAGGTAAGTAAAATGGGAGGGGGGGGGGGGGGGGGGCTAGGGGCTCGGTGACTGCCAGGTGTTTTTTTACCTTAATGCATAGGATGCATTAAGGTGAAAAAACATGAATCTTTAAAACCCCTTTAAAACAAAAAATAAATAAAACACAACCCCCCCCCCCACCCAAAAAATGCCCTTCTCCCCCACCCTATACACTTACCTTAAAAAATGATTTGATTACGTAATTTGATTACATAATAAAGTTTAATAATGTGCACCAATAGTGTCCATTAAAATATCAATACTGCCAAAAATCTGCGCTGCACACTCTTCAATCAGTGATGTCCATTGTGACATAAATTTCAGTGCTGTGTGACCACAATCCCCGTGCAAAGTGAGACTCACCAGATGGATTCATAAAATATGTACTAGACTCTTCTCTTTATGCCACATTCAAGGATGCCCAGATAGCTATCACTGCCTTTTTGCTCCCATGTATTTATAAGTTGGAGAGACTGCAACAAAACACTCAGCACATTTCATTTTGCTAGGCGTCTTCAGGGAGGTTTTGGTTGTCACCTAGTAAGGTGAAACGCGGTAAAGTGGGGTTACCTTCTTGCTAAAGTCACTTCCTGCCGGTAGAGTGCACACTGATTCTGGATATCAGAACAGCAGCAGCTGACTACAGGCGGTATCGTTGGAAATACCTAGTGCCAGTCTATGGCAGTTTAACATGTGAATGCCTACCCTCTGTTTTTTAAAGTGGTCACACTTTAAAAGCCGCTCATGTTTATGGTTTGCATACGTTTAACTATGTCAGACAACACAATCACAGAGTGGCAGCTGGGAAGGGATTGAACATTGTTAATAAACATCCTTTTGGTTGTGGATTTATATTTATTGGCGTGGTTATCTTTTGATTAGAAGTGTAAAAAAAGTCTGTAAACTAATGCCGCGTACACACGATTGGATTATCTGGTGGACTTAGTCCGGCGGACAAACCTCCGGACTTTGAAGCACTTCAAAACGAGCGGACCTGCCCACACACAACCGGACTTTCCGGCGGACTAGGTGAGGCGGACAAACCGCTGGACTATGGCCGGACTTTTAAAATGAACGGACTTGCCCACACACACAGGAAAGTCCGTTCATTTTGAACGTGACTCCAGGTAGACGGGACTAGCGATTCACACCTTGCCGGCCCCGTCACCTGGTATGGACTTAAAGGGTAAGCCCTACGCCGAAAAAAACTGTGTGGGGGCCCCCCCCCCCCAAGGTCCATATCAGACCCTTATCGGAGCACGCAGCCCGGCCGGTCAGGAAAGGGGTGGGGAAGATTGGGCGCCCCCCCTCCTGAGCCGTACCAGGCCGCGTGCCCTCAACATGGGGGGGTTTGGGGAAGGAGGGGCCCTGCGGCCCCCCCACCCCAAAGCACCTTGTCCCCATGTTGATGAGGACAAGGGCCTCTTCCTGACAACCCTGGCCGTTGGTTGTCGGGGTCTGTGGGCGGAAGCCGGGAGCCCCCTTTATTAAGGAGGCCCCCAGATACCGGCCCCCCGCCCTATGTGAATGAGTATGGGGTACAATGTGCCCCTACCCATTCACCTGGCGAAAAAAGGGTAAATAAAACACAACACAAGGTTTTAAAATAATTTATTGCACAGCTCCGGGGGTCTTCTTCCGTCTTGGGGGGGTCTTCTCGCTGGACTCCTCCGCTATCTTCTGCTAGCTCTTTTACTAGCGGAGGAGCCCAGCCCTTTGAATCAAAACTTCTTTCTAAGTCCGCCGGACTTTTGGGGAAAAAAAGTCCGCCGGAGCCCACACACAGGCGGATTGCCTGGCCAAGTCCCCTAGACAGTCCGATCGTGTGTATGCGGCATAAGGATACTTTCAGAAATAGAAATGTTAATGGTTTATTTTTATCAATTAACAAAATGGAAAGTAAATGAACAAAAGAGAAATCCAAATCAAATCAATATCTGGCGTGACCACCCTTTGCCTTCAAAACAACATCAATTCTTCTATGTACACTTGCACACAATGTTTGAAGGAACTTGGGCATGCAGGTTGTTCCAGACATCTTGGAGAACTGACCACAGATCTTCTGTGGCTGTAGGTTGCCTCAAATCCTTCTGTCTTGTTATGTAATCTGAAAAACAAAGACAGAACATACCACGGCTCAACTTACCAACCAGTCTCCTAACTGACCAAATTAACCTGTCCAACAGTCTGCGTTAAAAACAGAGGTTTAGTTAGCGCACATTTGCAAACTCATGCATAAGCTGCATAAGCTACAATTGTTATGTAATCTCAGATAGACTGCATGATATGTAGATCAGGGCTCTGTGGGGGCCAAACCATCCCTTCCAGGACCCCCTGTTCGTCTTTACATTGAAAATAGTTCTTAAAGTGGTTGTATACCGCACTTTCACATTTTTACCTACAGGCAAGTTTATAACAAGACTTGCCTGTAGGTAAAATGAATATTGTATATACTCGAGTATAAGCCAAGTTTTTCAGCACATTTTTTTGTGCTGAAAACGCCCCCCTCGGCTTATACTCGAGTCTCCCTGCCTCACTGTGCCCATCTGCAGCCTAATGCACCTGATCTACCGGCCGTCCAGTGTAACAAAGCCCCACTGTCTCCTCGTCCGTGATAGGTGGAACACTGACTCACTGCTGTAAAACTGAATCAGTGTTCCGTCACAGACGAGGACGAGGCGGGACTTTGTTACACTGGACGGCCGCTGACTAGACTGCATGTCACAGCGCCAGTGTTCTGGAGATCAGGTACATGAGGCTGCAAGATGGACACAGTGAGGCATGCAGATGGCACAGTGAGGGTGCAAATGGGCACAGTGAGGCTAAAGATGGGTATTGTTGACCCTCTTTTCCACTTACAGTAGCTGCTGCATTTCTCATCCTAGGCTTATACTCGAGTCAATACGTTTGTGGTAAAATTAGGTGCCTCATCCTATATTCGTGTCGGCTTATACTCGAGTATCGGTTGTACGGTTTAGGAGATATTCACCTTGTATGCAGCTGCTGATATTAGCGTCTCATGCTCTCTAAAGGTCCGGCGGATGCTGCCGGAAAATCAGAGCTCCTTGCCGGAAAGAGGACTCCTACGCGCATGCACGGGAGTGACATCATTGTGGCTCTGGCCACTCACAGTGCCAGAGCCACGAACCTGGAAGAAACGCAGAGGGAACAGGTCAGCTCCCTCAGCGTTGACTGGGAGGTGATGCCATCACTTCGTTCTAAGGTAAGTATTTAGTGCATACTAGATCATTATACCTTTTCCTTACAGTTTTTTTTTAATTGCGGGTATACAACCGCTTTAATGACATTGACTGTATGTTTGGGGTTGTTGTCCTGGTGCAGAATAATTTTGGGGCCAATAGCAAGCCTCCCTGATGGTTTGACATGATGGATAAATATCTGCCTGTATTTCTCAGCATTGAGGACACCATTGATCCTGACCAAATCTCCAACTCCACTTGCAGAAATGCAGCCCCAAACTTGCAAGGAACCTCCATCATACTTCACCGTTACTTGCAGTTACTCATTATTACACTGCTCTCTAGACCTTCGCCAAAAAAATGCCTCCTACTACAGCAAAATATTGCACCCCCAGTTGCTAGGTTTTTGTGCATAGGACATGGAAACAAGGCTATGCCACTAAACTATGCACGGAACATAGAAACACATATACAGTATATGCATGTATATAAAATATATCTATAAAACATCAGCATTCAGTTCATAAAAAATAAAAAATAAAATAAAATATCATTGACCAAAATCCATTACAATTTTTCTTTAAGAAAATCATTTTAAGTAAATGTGCTTACATGTTTAAAATCCATAGACTTTTGCCCTCAAAAGCTTTCAAATCATTAAATTGTAATTTTGGAGGAGGATTGTAATGGCTGATGTTTCTACAAAACAGCCGGTAATTTAGTGATTATCCATAATGTTCTGTTTTTGGCTTATAACGCTACTATTTATTCTCTCACCTTTATCCTCAGCTTGTTTTATGTGGCTCTAAACCTTGTCCTATCTGAAAACAGAGAAAATACATACAAGGGAAACTTTGACTAAGTTCCTGTGACCTCGCAGTGCTCTCCGCCAATCATATTTCTTTCTTCAAGCAGCTTTGAGTCCACCTTCTGTACCCAACTGCTATGATTTATACGCAACAGAATTCTTTAGGATCACCCTAACAAAGAAGAGTATTTTTCTCTTGCTGTAGAGTGGAGCAGTATGCTCTGTTAACCTGGTATGATTATTCAGAGAGCGACTTTGTGGTCATGGTTACCGCCGCATGCAGTTTATTGGCAGCAGCAATGGGGATAAAGGGCAAAAAGCCTTGTGTTCACAGAGAGGTAAACAAATAGATGTGTTCTGTATTCAGGTCTGTCTGAATGATCTTCAAATACAGACAATGAGGTATTAAGTAAGATAATGATATAGTTAACCTAAGATAAGCGTACCAATTTTGGGGCGATTTAACCACTTGCCGACCGCCTCACGCCGATGTACGTCATCAGAATGGCACGGGCAGGCATAAGCACATATATGTACGTCCTTTGCCTCCCGCGGGTCGGGGGCCCGATCGGGCCCCCGCCCGGTGCCTGCGGCGGTCGGTTTTCGTTCGGGAGCGATCCCGGACGAGGGGACGGCCATTCATTCATGGCCACCCCCTCGCGATCGCTCCCGACGAATGGAAATCCCCGGTGACATCACTTCCTCTCCTGTAATGTAAACACAGGAGAGGAAGTGATGTATTCTCTCCTCCGTGTCGGTATTTTTCGTTCCGACACGGAGGAGAGCGGATCAGTGAGTTGCACCAACACATCCCACACACAGTAGAACATGCCAGGCACACTCACACCCCCCCTTTACCCCCCGATCACCCCCCCAATTACCCCTGCCCCCCAGTCACAGTGACACCAATGTCATTTTTTTTTTTTTTTTTTTTTTTTTTGCATTGGTGTCATTTGTGACTGTAATAACTGTTAGGGCAGTTAGGGTTAGCCCCCTTTAGTTCTAATGTACCCCCCTAACCCCCCCAATAAAGGTTTAACCCCGTGATCACCCCCCGTCGCCAGTGTCACTAAGGCTGGGTTCACATTGCAGCGGTTTATGAGAACGAATGTGATTCGCACCGCACTGCAGTGCAAATCACATCCGATCTCTGTGCGATTCGAGTTCAGCCATTCGCCGCACCCGCCGCACCCGCCACACCCGCCGCACCCGCCGCAAATTCGCACGGGACCCTTTTTTTGGCCCGCAGCAGAATCGGATCGCATGGGTGTTCACACCATGCGATCCGAGTTTGCAGATCGCACTGCGATATGCGAACTGATCTGGGGGTGTCAGTAACATTTCACTGACACTCCCAGCAGTTCGCATAGGGCAGTGTGAACTGCCGCCGGGAGGCATGCGATGCGGGAACCCGCCGCGGATTCGCGGCGTTTCCGCATCGCTCCAGTGTGAACCCAGCCTAATAAGCGATCATTTTTCTGATCGCCGTATTAGTGTCACAGGTGACGCTAGTTAGGCAGGTAGGTATTTAGGTTCGCCGCAGCTTTTTATAGCGCTAGGGACCCCCATATACTACCGCATAAAGCCCCCTGATTGCCCCCTAGTTAACCCTTTCACCAGTGATCACCATATAACTGTTACAGGTGACGCTGGTTGGTTAGTTATTTTTTTATAGTTTCAGGGCACCCGCCATTTATTACCTAATAAAGGTTTAACCCCCTGATCACCCGGCAGGTGTCATTTGTGACTAATAACTGTTAGGGCAGTTAGGGTTAGCCCCCTTTAGTTCTAAGGTACCCCCCTAACCCCCCCAATAAAGGTTTAACCCCGTGATCACCCCCCGTCGCCAGTGTCACTAAGGCTGGGTTCACATTGCAGCGGTTTATGAGAACGGATGTGATTCGCACCGCACTGCAGTGCAAATCACATCCGATCTCTGTGCGATTCGAGTTCAGCTATACAGATAGTATGGCTGAATTCGTGTCGCACCCGCCGCAAACTCGCACGGGACCCTTTTTTTGGTCCGCAGCAGAATCGGATCGCATGGGTGTTCACACCATGCGATCCAAGTTTGCAGATCGCACTGCGATATGCGAACTGATCTGGGGGTGTCATTAACATTTCACTGACACTCCCAGCAGTTCGCATAGGGCAGTGTGAACTGCCGCCGGGAGGCATGCGATGCGGGAACCCGCCGCGCATTCGTGGCGTTCCCGCATCGCTCCAGTGTGAACCCAGCCTAATAAGCGATCGTTTTTCTGATCGCTGTATTAGTGTCACAGGTGACGCTAGTTAGGCAGGTAGGTATTTAGGTTCGCCGCAGCTTTTTATAGCGCCAGGGACCCCCATATACTACCGCATAAAGCCCCCTGATTGCCCCCTAGTTAACCCTTTCACCAGTGATCACCATATAACTGTTACAGGTGACGCTGGTTGGTTAGTTATTTTTTTATAGTTTCAGGGCACCCGCCATTTATTACCTAGTCTCACTAGTGTACCCCTAAATTTAGGGGTGTCTACTTTCTAAAATGGGGTCATTTGGGGGGGGGGGGTTTGTGCCATCTTGGCATTTTATGGCCTTCAAAACTGTAACGCCCTTAGAAAGCCTGAAGGCGGTGCTTGGTTTTTGGGGCCCCGTACGCGGCTAGGCTCCCAAAAAGTCCCACATATGTGGTATCCCCGTACTCAGGAGAAGCAGCAGAATTTATTTTGGGGTGTCATTTCACATATGCCCATGGCATGCGTGAGCAATATATCATTTAGTGACAACTTTGTGAAAAAAAAAAAAAGTTTGTAATTTTCCCGCAACTTGTGGCAAAATATAAAATATTCCATGGACTCAACATGCCTCTCAGCAAATAGCTTGGGGTGTCTACTTTCTAAAATGGGGTCATTTGTGGGGGTTTTGTGCCATCTTGGCATTTTATGGCCTTCAAAACTGTAATAGGTAGTGAGAAGTGAACTCAAAAAATTACGCCCTTAGAAAGCCTGAAGGCGGTGCTTGGTTTTCGGGGCCCCGTACGCGGCTAGGCTCCCAAAAAGTCCCACATATGTGGTATCCCCGTACTCAGGAGAAGCAGCAGAATTTATTTTGGGGTGTCATTTCACATATGCCCATGGCATGCATGAGCAATATATCATTTAGTGACAACTTTGTGAAAAAAAAAAAAAAAAAAAAAAAGTTTGTAATTTTCCCGCAACTTGTGGCAAAATATAAAATATTCCATGGACTCAACATGCCTCTCAGCAAATAGCTTGGGGTGTCTACTTTCTAAAATGGGGTCATTTGTGGGGGTTTTGTGCCATCTTGGCATTTTATGGCCTTCAAAACTGTAATAGGTAGTGAGGCGTGAAATCAAAAATTGACGCCCTTAGAAAGCCTGAAGGCGGTGCTTGGTTTTCGGGGCCCTGTACGCGGCTAGGCTCCCAAAAAGTCCCACATATGTGGTATCCCCGTACTCAGGAGAAGCAGCAGAATTTATTTTGGGGTGTCATTTCACATACGCCCATAGCATGTGTGAGCAATATATCATTTAGTGACAACTTTGTGTAAAAAAAAAAAAAAAATTTTTTTTTTGTCATTATTCAATCGCTTGAGGCAAAAAAATAAAATATTCAATGGGCTCAACATGCCTCTTATCAATTTCCTTAGGGGGTCTACTTTCCAAAATGGGGTCATTTGGGGGGGTTTTGTACTGCCCTGTCATTTTAGCACCTCAAGAAATGAGATAGGCAGTCGTAAACTAAAAGCTGCGTAAATTCCAGAAAACGTACCTTAGTTTGTAGATGTGACAACTTTTGCGCAAACCAATAAATATACAATTATTGACTTTTTTTTTTACCAAAGACATGTGGCTGAATACATTTTGTCCTAAATGTATGACTAAAATTGAGTTTATTGGATTTTTCTAATAACAAAAAGTAGAAAATATCATTTTTTTTCAAAATTTGCGGTCTTTTTACGTTTATATCGCAAAAAATAAAAATCGCAGAGGCAATCAAATACCATCAAAAGAAAGCTCTATTTGTGGGAAGAAAAGGACGCAAATTTTGTTTGGGTACAACATTGCATGACCGCGCAATTACCAGTTAAAGCAGCGCAGTGCCAAAGTGTAAAAAGACCTCTGGTCATTTACCAGCAAAATGGTCCGGTCTGAAAGTGGTTAAGTAGGCCTGTGTTTTTAGCATTGATATGACAAATACACAACCATAGCACAGTTACCTAGCTATTAAGGAGGCTTTATAATTTTGCCCATTTAGGGTAACGTAAAAGAGTCTCTTAAAAAGCCCATTCCCAACCCTTTGCTTTGTTGTTTTCCTCCATTAGATCCAGTTTGAATGGAAGACAGCGCTAGACTGGTGTCTCTAGAGGTTGCCAAGCGGCAGATTACTGTGTGGACTGTAGAGGGTATAGAGCGAATTGCATCCAATGGGTTATATCCCAAATGTAGGTGGTAGATGATAGATGCCATTGGAGTCTAGGGCTGCTACCTTCCTGATAACAACAATGGGGGCATTACTGCGGGGGATACTTGGATGATCGAAGAGGAACACCTGGATCTAAGAGTAAAACCCTATTTAACCTCTGTGTTAGATGATCTCTGGTCCTACACGTGGATATTGACATTATCATCCTCAGGTGATAGTGTTCTCCTGCACGGAAACTGTGAGAAGGTCACTTGTTCTCCTCATATCCTGAAGCACCAGGGATTTGTGATGGTTACAAGGGAGAAACAAGTGAGCTAGGGATTTTGTCCCTTTGCCCTGAGTATGCAAAGGTTGAACAAGGACTGGTGTCCATTATGTTCATCTACTCATAACTCTTGGTCCGGTTGTGATCATGATGCAGCATGTTGTGTCAGGGAGCAGAGATCACAAGAGGATGAGGTGTTTTCACAAACTCTCAACAATGAACAATTAGGCCACGTGGGTAGGCACAGCCGATCGGAACCACTTGCGAAACTGTAGCAGAGGAGTGTTATTCTGAAATTATGTTGAGGCTTCCTAAAACCTAGGGAGGGCGTGGTCCCTGCACTGCCCCTACAACTCTGGACTCTTTCTCTACTTCCGAACACTCTCCCTGACAGACGGTGACCTATTCCTACACTTACCACTCTCAAATCTTTCTCTACCTCTGAACACTCTCCCTGACAGACGGTGACCTATTCCTACACCTACCATTCTCAAACTGTGTGCCAAACCCGGGAGCCAGTGTCTTAAATAGACACTGCCCTGAGCCAAGATGGCCACCAAGGACAGGAGGGACACCAGGATCCCATCGGAAAGCTGCTACCCTGGTGACTGCAAGAAATCATAGAGGTACCAAGTACGTCATAAATTCCTTCCCCTTCTGTATTTCCCAATTTCACAATCTGCATTCCAATTTATCCCAAAGGCATTCAGTAGGGTTGAGGTCAGGGTTCTATGCAGACCACTTAAGTTTCTCCACATTAAACTCATCAATGTGTTTATGGAGCTTTCTGCACATGGACACAGTCATGCTGAAACAGAAAAGGGCCCTCCCCAAACTTGGAAGCACAATTGACTAAAATATCTTCACTGGAAGCATTTGAATTGAATTCTTGGATGGGTGTTCACATTTTTTTTTTACCATATAGTGTAAATATTAAACATTGGAGGAAAAAATACCCACTCCATTTTTTAACCATTTCCCATCCAGCATATGTATATTGTATATACATCCTGGATAATAAGTGGAAATACTAGGATCATGGTTGATCAGCAGGCAATAAGGTAAAAGTGACCCGAGAGGCTCTACAGTTGCCTGATCACTTTTAGGTTCGAAAGGGGGTCCCTCTCCCGACACAAATTCTGAGCTCTTCTGTTCCACCAGAGAGTCTGGGACCACTGCATCCAGTCAGGTTGGCTACCCGCAGAGGACTGGGAGGAACATCAGAGTCCTGAAGCAAGTGAAGCCCAACTAAAATGAAGTAAAAAAAAAAAAAAAAGCAGGGAGGAGAGCCCAGTGATATGACTTTACAAATCATTCTCTGAAGCTGTTACCTTTTGTACCACCACCCCCTCCCTTTAGAATGTAAGCTCAACGAGCAGGGCCCTCTTGTACCTTTTGTATTGTACTTTAATTGTGTTGTCCCCCCTATACATTGTAAAGTGCTGTGTAAACTGTTGGCGCTATATAAATCGTGAATAATAATAAAAAAATCATTTGACCGGCTTCTTCTCCATCCAGAGTTCTCTCTTCTACTGCAGGCTCTACATCATGGTCTTCGTTTATGCAGAGCTGGAACAAAGTCCTTTAGCAGCCAAAATGAAATGGCCAAAGTGCTCTCTTCCCCCATGAGCTGTGACCCACTCCACCAGCATCGGTTGCAGGTCCTCTCTTCTTTTTGCACCATCCTTCTGCTTAAACTCACAAGGTGGCCACCTCCTCTACCTATTCCATGGACCTGATTTTATGTATAGGATTTGAACTGCATCTTATTATCAGAGGTGTGCTATGTTATGATAACCAGAGCAGGACTATGTCACAAGATACAAGGGTTAGAACACCACCACATCATCAGACTCGCTGTGTTATCACTAGCTAGAATGGTGTTGAACATGGTTTCTCAGCAGTATTAATACAAAATATATTTTGGAGAAACTGAAAAAACAATCCTCCTAATAATGGTGTGTCATTCCCCAGCTGCCTCTCCTTTCCCGTCTTTTGTAAAACAACTTTTAATGTGGTTTCACTGAAGTGCCAGAAAAGGCTTTAATTAACAGCTAATCTCTCCAGAGGGTACCGTCCCCTTCTCTATATCCCCCCACTAATGAGATGCTTAAGCCATTTGAGAAGAATCTAACTCCTTCATTTCTGGAAGAACTGGAAGGTTTAAATGTATCCCTTTGCACTGCAGTTTTAATAGACCTGTGTAGAGCTTTGGTTACTCTGAGAGATATGAGAAATAGGGATTGGCATAGGCCTGTTCCTGGAAATCATAGCCAGTCCATACATGCATATACACTTGTTGCACCCTGGTGTTTAGGCAGGGTTGCTAAAAAAAAATTAGTTGGCCAGGTAGTATTTGTCCTGGCTAATTGTTAGATCTATTGATTTCCCCCTAATTCTGCAATTGCTGCACTTCTCTCTTCTGTCACTAGGTGGCATTGTAGCTGGTGACAGATTAGATAGACAAGGGCATAGCAAGGACAGATCACGATTGGATGGGGTGTCTCAGCCAATAGGTAAGGGTTTCTTTGAGTCCCTTGGCCTGCTGGGAGAGCCTATTTATTTTGGTGGAGTCAGGTGATTGGGGTTCTGTGCCACCCGGACAGCTGTGTGTATGGATGTGTGTAATGCTGCTAGGCCGGAAGCCTGAGGCCTATTCTGGGGACACCGGGCTGTTAGGCTGCCTAAGACCTATCCAGGTGAAGGAGAAGCAGCGTAGGGTTGTAGCTACAAGATTGGAGTCCAAACAAGTTGTGAAGGTTCAGCCAGACGGGGAACCAGTTGTGGTCGGAGGTAGAAGGGAAGTTCTCGCCACTAAGGGATCACCCATTTTCCTACCAGAGACTACAGTGATTAAGTTGAGCAAGTACCATAGCAGTCTTCTCACCAACGGGGACGGTGAAGAAGTGGAAAAGCAATTGCAAGCCAGGGTAAGATAGCGGGGATAGCGCTTGAGGAGTATACAGCGGGATAGCGGGGATAGTGCTTGAGGAGTATACAGCGGGATAGCAGGGATAGTGCTTGAGGAGTATACAGTGGGATAGCGGGGATAGTGCTTGAGGAGTATACAGTGGGATAGCTGTGGAGGAGCTCAGGGGATTCGGTGATGACTGGGATCTGGAAGACTTGGAGCTCAGTGAGTGAAGATCTACAGTGAGAAACTTTTTTTTTTTTTTTTACACATGGTAAAATGCTCATTTTCGGTCTGAAGATTAGAACCCCCCCCCCCCCCCCAAACATATTATATATTTTATGAAGGCAGATACCCTGGAGAATAAAATGGTGGTGATTGCAATTTGTAACAGCACAACCAGATACTGTGTCTCACAAAACTTTTGTTGCCAGCGGTTTAGACATTAATGGCTGTGAGTTATTTTGAGGGGAGAGCAAATTTACCCTGTTATACAAGCTGTACACTCACTGCTTTGCTTTTGTGAGATACTGTATATTCTGTAAAAATACACCTAAATTAATTATAGCTGCCTACTGTGAGTTCGTTAGCTTTGGCTGCCCAAGTCGGGGGAAGAGGTTAATGTTTTTGCCACCTTCCCCAGGCTATGTTTGCAGGCTTTCTGGGATCCGGCCTCCCATACTGTATAATATATAAAAGGGACGGGGTTCGGGTCCCTGCCATGCACAAAAGTGACAGGTGAGAAGAAGAGGGTCACTGGGACTTGCCTGCTTCAGGGAGCACCGACTCATCGGGATACCGTTATTATGGACACTGCCTTTCTGGACTCTCTATTTACGGATCTTACACTTAAAGCGGTTGTAAACCGCTGGACTTTTTTTTTTCTTACCTGCAATGTAAAGGCATAATGTGCTAGTATGCATCGCATACTAGCACATTATGTGAAATGTACCTGAAAACGAAGCCTTCCAGCAATGCCATGTCTTCGCTGGAGGCGGCTTCCATCTTCACCCATCTTGCTTCCGGGTTTGCGGACTCTGGCTCTGTAACTGGCCAGAGCTGCGATGATGTCACTCCCACGCATGCGCGCAAGAGCCGCCGGTCAAGGCACAGGTCTAAAGGAACGACGCGGTGGCTATTGCATCAAAGCGCTTGCACCAGTGATGTCACTGTTTCTTCTCCCCCTAGCTCTTATGCAGCTGAGAACAGAGGGAACGTGATCACTTATAAAAAAAGGGAAAAAAAGGAATTTATAGTTTTTTTTTTATATCTATACAAAAATGTTTTGCATTTCATTTCTATTGTAAGCGGAATGGGTTGTTTTACAAGGTGATCGTTTACAATCACTTTAACCACTTAAGGATCAGAAGATTTTCCCCCTTCCTGACCAGGCCATTTTTAGCGATACGGCACTGCGTCACTTTAACTGACAATTGCGCTGTCATGCGACACTATACCCAAACACAGTTGACGGCCTTTTTTTCCCACAAATAGAGCTTTCTTTTGGTGGTATTTGATCACCTCTGCTGTTTTTATTTTTTTCGCTATAAACGAAACCAATATTTTGAACTTTTTGCTATAATAAATATCCAAAAAAAACTAATATAAAAAACACATTTCTTCATCAATTTAGACCAATATGTATTTTTCTACATATTTTTGGTAAAAAAAAAAAAAAAATCGCAATAAGTGTATATTGGTTGGTTTGCACAAAAGTTATAGCGTCTACAAAATAGGGGATATATTTATGGCATTTTTATTATTCTTTTTTTTCTTTAACTAGTAGTGGCGGTAAGCAGTGAATTTTTAGCAGGAATGCAACGTTAAGGCGGACAGATCGGACACTTTTTTGGGACCAGTGACATTTATACATTGATCAGAGCTAAAAATAGCCACTGATTACTGTATACATATTACTGACTGGGAAGGGGTCAACACTAGGGGGCTATCAAGGGGTTAAGTGTTACCTAGGGAGGTGTTTCTAACTGTGGGGGAGTGTAGTGACTGGAGGAGGAGAGAAATCGCTGTTCCTGATCAATAGGAACAGCAGATCTCTCTCTACTCCCCTGTCAGAACGGTGATCTGTCTGTTTACATTGACAGATTCCTGTTCTGGCTCTCTGAGGAGCGATCACGGGTTGCCAGTGGTCATTGCGACTGCTGATGCACATCAGCTCCAGGGTCGCGCCCCCTATAGCCCTTAAAGCGGCCACCATACAGCTATGGAGATTTGGGGAGCCAACGGGGCTGGTCAGCAAGTAGTTAAGGACTCTTCCTGTGCAGGTATGATGGGGCAGCCACAGATAGGTTTAGTTGGGGGAAAGGACGTTTTACTCTGTTACATCTCTAATGCTAAGTTACAGTAAAGTAAAGTTGTTTCAACTGCTTTCAGTCTGGTCTGAAGTTATTCAAAGCGGTGAATGTTGTATTCTGGTGTATCCTAAACTTTATTTAAACTTTACTTTTTTCTTCTTTTTACTTACTATTGCTATAACGGGGGGGGGGGGGAGGCGCTTATCAGTGGATTCTTTCAATTATCACGCTAAATACAGCCTTCATTAGCTGGAAACATGATGTTTGATACTAAAGAACAGATTAAGGACGGCCATAGATGGAGCGATTTTCGTTCCTGCAACCACTGGTTGCAGGAAAGAAAATTGCTTGATCCCCTTATCAACACAGTCAGTGTTGATGGGGGAATCACTCCCCGCGAAGCTATTGTGTTCCCCGCAAATCTGTCCTCACCAGGACAACACAGTGATTGCTATTAGCGGCTATAATAGTATAATAATCATATAATATATAATCAATAATATAATAATCACATGTAAAATTCAACAGGCTAGTTGTACCTACATTGGTCGATTGATCATCTTGGGTACATTCGGCCTGCCCATACTCTGCTAAACAGGCAGCGATTCAAACCACCTATGGCTGGCTTAACCCTAACCCCATAACTCCCAACTTTCCGAAATGGCAAAGAGGGACACCTATTAGCAAAAGTATGGAGGCATAGGACACGCCCCCTAAAGGAGGGACAGAGGGGCTTTGTTCCAAATGAGGGACAGTCCCTTCAAATCAGGGACAGTTGGTAACTATTCCTAACCCTAGGACTAAACACAAAACTAACACTGATGTTCTCCCTGTGCCTGCGTGGGTTTCCTCCGGCTACTCCGGTTTCCTCCCACACTCCAAAAACACGCTGGTAGGTTACTTGGCTTCTGTCTAAATTGGCCCTAGCATATAAATATGGGTTAGGGACCTTAGATTGTAAGCTCCTTGAGGGTAGGGACCGATGTGACTGCACAATGTATATGTAAAGCGCTGTGTAAATTGACGGTATATGTAAAGCGCTGTGTAAATTGACGGCGCTATATAAGTACCTTGCTACCTACAGCACTAATCCCTTGCTGACATGATGACCTATGGCTTTCATATTAATCTACAATATTTATTTGTATTAAATCTTTCATTTAAAATTAAACATTTAGTACATGATGCATCCATGATACTTTACTTTGCACATGCTGTGCTTTCATATCAGAAAGCCTAGCACTACTGCACCACTAAATGCTCCTACATATGGGATAGCCAGTTGGCTCATTCCATTTTCTTCATATGTAAAATGATATCCTATAATTAAAGTGGCTTTAAATTCATATACATATATATATTTTTTTTACCGCAATACATCCTCTGCATTAGGGTGAAAAACCTTTCACATGTAGCTCTCCCTACCCTGTGTCCGAGAGCAGCGACTCTCTCTGCACTCTCCCTCCTCACAATTCAGATTGATAGCTGCGGGAACCACTGGCTCCTGCTGCTGTCAATCAAATCCTGTGACGAATAGCGGGGCCAAACCGCACTATCTGTGTCTACGAACGCAGGCAGCGCGTCTTGGGATTTAGCCCGTAGGTGTGCCACCACATGAAGCATATGGCGGCACACCAAGAGAAGGAGGAGATAGGAGTGTCAATGGGGTCTGGGCTGCTCTGTGCAAAACTACTACACAGAGCAGGTAAGTATAACATGTTTGTTATTAAAAAAAAAACATGTTTGTTATTAAAAAAAAAAAAAAAATACCCTTTACAATCACTTTAACCGCTTGAGCCCAGGAAGATTTTACCCCCTTCCTGACCAGAGCACTTTTTGCGATTCGGCACTGCGTCGCTTTAACTGACAATTGCGCAGTCGCGTGACGTTGCACCCAAAGAAAATTAATGTCCCTTTTTCCCCCAAAAATAGAGCTTTCTTTTGGTGGTATTTGATCACCTCTGCGGGTTTTATTTTTTTGCGCTATAAACAAAAAAAGAGCGACAATTTTGAAAAAAAAAAGCATTATTTTTTACTTTTTGCCATAATAAATATCCCCCAAAAATATATAAAAAAACAAATTTTCCCTCAGTTTAGACAGATATTTATTCTTCTACATATGTTTGGTAAAAAAAAAAACTGCAATAAGCGTATATTGATTGGTTTGCGCAAAAGTTATAGCGTCTACAAAATAGGAGATAGTTTTATGGCATTTTTATTGTTTATTGCGATTTTTATCGTGACTGCGGCATTATGGTGGACACACACTTTTGACATTATTTTGTGACCATTGTCATTTATACAGTGATCAGTGCTATAAAAATGCACTGATTACTGTGTAAATGACAATGGCAGGGAAGGGATTAAACACTAGGGGCGTGCAAGGGGTTAAGTGTGTCCTAGGGAGTGATTCTAACTGTGGAGGGGATGGGCTTCCACTCACATGACAGCAATCACTGCTCCTGATAACAGGGAGCAGAGACCTCTGTCATGTCACTAGGCAGAATGGGGAAATGCCTTGGCACTTTCCAGTTCTGCGGCTCTGTGACACAATCGCCGTGAAATCGGCGGATATCGAGTCTGCCAGTCCCACGGGCACGGTCACGCTGTACGCGGTGCGCCTCCGGTGGCAAGCACGCGCCCTCTAGCCCCGCCAATTAAAGGGGACGTACAGGTACGCCCATTTGCCCATCGCTGCCATTGTGCCGACGTATATGGATGAGCAGCGGTCGGCAAGTGGTTAAAGTGTTACTAAACTCAGTAATATGAAAATAGTTTATCTGCCCTCCCACAGTGCCAACTCACAGCTTATAAATCTTCTTATTACATTAACCTCCCTGGCGGTATGATTCAGTCTGGCTTTAGGTGCTGAAAGCGGTACAATTATTTTGCATGGAAATTTGGCGTCTTATATTGTAGTCCTGTAATTCTTAGGAATAACTCTCTTAAATCTGTTCAAACCAGAGTCTAGCAGACATCCTGGGTATGATAAAGTTCATAAAATAAAAATTATTCAATAATGTAATCAAATCCTAAAACACTGAAAAAGGGACACTTTTTGGTTGCTATGGACAATCTCCAAATTCCAGGCAGAAAAAACAGTATTTATAATATAAAAGTGCATGCAGGGCACTGCACAGACCACTAGGGACAAAGGGGGTGTGTATTTTTTTATACAGTACTGTAATCTGTAAGATTACAGTGCTGTGTGTGTTTTGTGTCCTTTTACTTTTTTGAATTTGCCGCCGATCTCCGCTCCCGCGCGCCATAACATCGCAGGGAATGGAGCTCGGCGGCATTCGGCACTGTGAATCGAGCGGAGGACAGCTCAATCACACAGCGTGGGGGACATCGCTGGATCCAGGGGACAAGGTAAGTAACTCTCCCTGTGTCCTCCCTGTATCCAGCGATGCGATCCCGAGTCTGGCTCTGGGTTACCGCTCCTGTTAGTAAAATCCCAACCCGAGCCAGACTCGGGATTACCGCTAGGGGGGTTAAAATACTGCCACTATATACCTTTTTGGCTGATCTGTATACCACGGTTACATGATAAACTGCACAGTTTCTCCAGTGCTGAGAATTCAGGTAGGAGGAGATTTCCACTGCAGACTGCATACACACCCACGTGTGATGCCAATATCATGTGACCTGGCTAGCTCTGAGAACAAGTAATTATTCTCTCCAGCATAAAAGACACAACTGAGCATGTACAGGTTGGCTACCCTGCCTGTGTTAGCTGGCTTTCCACAGACAGACTCTGTAGGAGGGAAAGATCTGTGCATACAGGATCAAACAGCCTTCATACACAATGCAGAGGATTAACCCTCTTAAAGCGGAGTTTCTCCCAAAAATGGAACTTTAAGGGAAGGTGACCCCCTAACATGTCAATTTTTGAGGGGGGGGAGTGGATACCATCTTTTTAGAGGGTTCCAGCTACCACTTCCTCCTGCGGCACCGGATTTAAGTTCACCTCTCCCCCTCCCTCACGGCAATCATCTGGGAAATGTCACAGGTCCAAGATGATTGCCCGGCCAGTCGCCACATGGCTCTCGCAGCCGGGTGCCCACAGTGACAATGCCGGTGCCGCAGAGAGGAGGGGGAGACGAGCAGAGCTTTTTTTTTTTTTTTTAAGCAGAACTCCGTTTTAAAGCGGGAGTCCACCGGGACTCCGCGTTTTTTTTTTTTTTAAAAAAGCCAGCAGCTACAAATACTGCAGCTGCTGACTTTTAAATAGTGACACTTACCTGTCCAGCGCGCCCGCGATGTCGGCACCCGAAGCCGATCGCTCGCTCGGCTGCCGGGTCCCGCCGCCATCTTGGGTATGGGAATCAGGAAATGGAGCCTTTCGGCTTCATTTCCCGGTTCCCTACTGCGCATGCGCGAGCCGCGCGGCGCAATCCGGACGGTCCCCGCTGCCTCTGGGAGCTGTGTGTTTCCCAGCAGGCAGCGGGGCACTTGCTGAAGGGGGCGGGCGCTTGCGGAACGGGGGCGTAACGTACGCCCCGTTCCGCAGAGAGCTAGCCCGGAAGTGGGTGCAGTTACCTGGATTATCCAGGTAACTGCACCCCCTCCCCCCTGAAAGGTGCCGATTGTGGCGCCGGAGGGGGGGGGGATTCCGATGAGCGGAGGTCCATTTTAGGGTGGACCTCCGCTTTAAGTTCCGCAGTGAGTATAACAAGCATGCTATGCTGCATATACAGACTGGTTTTACTGTTGTGGGTTTAGTAACCCTTTAAAGTCAGAACACAAGATATTAACAGCAGCGTGGTTAAAAAAAGCTTGGTCCTTAGTGGATCTGATGCCCCAAACTCACGACCTGCTGGCAGCAAAAAAAAAATATATATATTTTTTTTATTTTTATATATTTATCTGACAACAAATAACAAAAAAACTTACCTTTCAATTCTGAACTTTGCAAAAAAAAGCTAAGGTGATGTAAAAAGACAAGAAATTGCTTTTTAATCACTTCCAGACCAGCGCACGCCGATGTACGTCGGCAGAATGGCATGGGCAGGCATATTGGCGTACAGGTACGTCCATTTTAATATGCTCGCGTGCCAGTCGGGACCCCCGTGAGTCCGGTCGCGGGGATACCCGCGATCGTCTCATGGGGTGGCTGAACGGAGAGATGCTGTTGTAAACAGCATCTCCCTGTTCTGCCTAGCAACAAGTAATGCTGATCTCTGCTCCATGTGATTGGAGCAGAGATTAGTGTTCACTAACACAAAGCCCAGCCCCCCACAGTTAGTAACATGCCCCTAGGAACACTTAACCCCCTACACTGCCACCCCCTGGTTAACCCCTTCACTGCCAGTGTCATTTACACAATCAATGCATTTGTATAGCAGTGATTGCTGTATAAATGACATTGGTCCCAAAAATGTGTCAAAAATGTCCGATGTGTCCGCCGTAATGTCGCAGTCACAATAAAAATTGCTGATAGCCGCCATTACTAGTAAAAAAAAAAATTATTAATAAAAATGCCATAAAACTATCCCCTATTTTGTAAACACTATAACTTTTGCGCAAACCAATCAATAATTATTCGCTTATTGCGATTTTTTTTAACCAAAAATATGTAGAAGAATACGTATCGGCCTAAACTGAGGGAAATTTTTTTTAAATATATTTTTGGGGGATATTATAACAAAAAGTAAAAAATATTGCGTTTTTTTTCAAAATTGTGGCTCTATTTTTGTTTATATCGCAAAAAATAAAAACCGCAGGGGTGATCAAATACCACCAAAAGAAAGCTTTGTTTGGGAGCCACGTCACACGACCGCGCAATTATCAGTTAAAGCGACCCAGTGCCGAATCGCAAAAAGTGGTCTGGTCTTAAGCCAGCAAAATGGTCCGGTCTGAAAGTGGTTAAAAAGGCTTTGGTTGTGTTTTTTCAGTATTATTTCCTTTTTTTTTTTTTTTTTAGATTTCAAGATTTTTCAAAAAAAATTTTAGATTGCCTTAGTGTTCTCCTACCACTTCCTGAAATGCAAAGAGAGAAATGCTTGAAGTTTTGTCTCATTAGAGGCATCTTACCTCTTACAGTGGAGAAGAACATATACAAGTGGCTGTACATTTATTTACTCCGTGTCCTGATTAGATCATTACTGGAGGTTAATTTTCCATTCTGTTTATCGCCATGCATTGATTAGACTATCTATCATACTTACCACCTTATAATTAATGCTCCACCTTTTACAGATATTGACGACAGCTACAATTGGTCTATATGAGACTGTATGTTCCTGTAATCAATCAAGTACTATCATTATTCCAAACTACAGTAATCAAAGAGGGTTATAACTCATAGCTGGCCCCCTTTTTAAATTATTTCGAGGGACACTTCATTGCTGGGCTGGGGACTCATAAGTAACACTTCCAGGATGGTGTGCTCCTTGATACAGCACTTTACTTGCATTTAAAGTCTAACATTGGGTACATTTTCAAAATTCAAAAAGAGGTATTAAAAATAAAAAGACAGACCAGGCTGCAATATTCACTGTTAATCCAGAGCTGTCCCCAGCAGTACTTCTTTTTTTACCACAAGGTGTCCTCAGTCTTCTGCTTTGAAAGAGGGCAAGAGTCATCCAACCTGGAAGAATGAGAAGATATTATGAGTGCAGGGTGTTGTAGCCATCATGCCCCTCTCTGCATCACCAATAACCGTCCATAGCCAAATAAAAAAATGGAATAGACCCAGCATGTCATGTGGCCAGTCTTAAGGCTCTGGAGACTTTACAAAAAATATAAAAAAAATACACTGTTGGTGGTAGTGGTGGTGGTGGTGGGGGAGGTATGGGTTATGGGGGGGGGGGGGGGGGCTGAGCAGCCTCTTGGGAGGAGGAACAAGAATATTGGAAAATACTTTAAATGAAATCTCTGTTTTTTTGTTAAGGAAATAAAACATTTCTTTGGGCTCAATTCAGCCTACAAAGTGGAGTTGAACATTAACCACTTATGCCCCGAACCATTTTGCTGGCCAAAGACCAGAGCACTTTTTGCGATCTGGCACTGTGCTGAGTTAACTGACAATTGCGCGGTCGTGCAACGTGGCTCCCAAACAAAATTGACGTAATTTTTTCCCCACAAATAGAGCTTTCTTTTGGTGGTATTTGATCACCCCTGTGGTTTTTATTTTTTGCGCTATGAACAAAAAAAGAGTGACAATTTAGAAAAAAAAACGCATTATTTTTTACATTTTGCTATATAAATATCCCCCAAAAATGTATAAAAAAAAACATTTTCCTCAGTTTAGGCCGATACGTATTCTTCTACATATTTTTGCTTAAAAAAAAATAAAAAAATCGCAATAAGCGTTTATTGATTAGTTTGCGCAAAAGTTATAGCGTTTACAAAATAGGGGATAGTTTTATGGCATTTTTATTAATAATTTTTTACTAGTAATGGCGGCGATCAGCGATTTTTTCGTGATTGCGACATTATGGTGGACACATCGGACATTTTTTACACATTTTTGGGACCATTGGCATTTATACAGCAATCAGTGCTATACAAATGCACTGATTCCTGTGTAAATGACACTGGCAGTGAAGGGGTTAACCACTAGGGGGCGGGGAGGGGTTAAGTATGCCTTGGGGTGTGTTTCTAACTGTGGGGGGGCGTAGCTGTGTATGACACGTCACTGATCTCTGCTCCCGATGACAGGGAGCAGAGATCAGTAACACTGTCACTAGGCAGAATGGGGAGATGCTTGTTTACATCGGCATCTCCCCGTTCTTCCTCTCTGTGAGGCGATCGCGGGTATGCCCGCGGCAATCGAGTCTGCAGGACCCGCGACCCGACTCACGGAGGTCCCGGCCAGCGTCCGCACGCGCCTCCGCCGCTAGCACACGCGGACGCTGGCCGGGACCTCCATGAGTCGGGTCGTGGGTCCTGCGGATAATGGCATGGCGGCAAATTTAAAGGGATGTACAGGTACGCCGATTTGCCTGTCCATGCCATTCTGCCAATGTACATTGGCGTGCGCCGGTCAGGAAGTGGTTAAGGACTGAGCCTCTTTTTGAGATTTGTTGTTTATAAGTTAAAAACTGTTTTTTTGCTAGAAAATTACCTAGAACCCCCAAACATTATACATTTTTTTTCTATCACCCTAGAGAATAAAATGGCAGTCGTTGCAATATTTTCTGTCACACCATATTTGCGCAGCGGTCTTACAAGAGCACTTTTTTTTGGAAAGAATACCTTTATTTGAATAAAAAAATAAGACAACAGTAAAGTTAGCCCAATTTTTTGGGCTGATACCCAACATGTCACGCTTCATAATTGTGGAATGGCGACAAACTTTTACCCTTATAAATCCCCATAGGCAACGTTTAAAAAATTCTACAGGTTGCATGTTTTGAGTTATAGAGGAGGTCTAGGTAAAGAATTATTGCTCTCGCTCTACCGATCGCGGAGATCCCTCACATGTGTGGTTTGAACAATGTTTTCAAATGCGGGCGCTACTCATGTATGCGTTCGCTTCTGCGCGCAAGCTTAGCGGGATGGGGCGCTTTTATATATATTTTTTTCTTATTTATTTTACCTTTTATTTTTATTTTTACACTGTTCTTTTACAAAAAAAAGTGTCACTTTTATTTCTATTACAAGGAATGTAAACATCCCTCGTAATAGAAAAAAAGCATGACAGGACTTCTTAAATATAAGATGTGGGGTCAAAAATACCTCAGATCTCATATTTACACTAAAATGCAATAACAAAAAAAAAAAATATCAAAAAAAAAATAAAATAAAATAAAAAATGTTGTTTAAAAAAAATAATCGCTCTTTAAAGCGGTAGTAAAGTCATTTTTGGAACTTTTACATACAGGTAAGCCTATAATAAATCTTACCTGTAGGCAAAAACAATGTATGGTTTAGGAGATATTCCCCTTGCAATGAGCTGCTGACTTCAGCGGCGCATGCACACAGGGGATTCTCAGCTGAAAGTCCGGCAGACGCCGGACCTTGCCGGAAAGAAGTCCCCCGCGTACATGTGTGGGAGTGACAACATTGCGGCTCTGGCCACTCACAGCGCCGGAGCCGCGATACCGGAAGACGTTGAGGGAAAATGTCAGCTCCCTCAGCGTGGACCGGGTGAGATATCGACGTTTTGTTCTAAGGTAAGTATTTCATAATGAGCTAGTATGCGGCATACAAGCTCATTATGCCCTTTCCCTTACATGTGTAAAAAAAAAAAATCATCGGGTTTACTACTGCTTTAAGAGCTATGGGCGGAAGTGACATTTTGATGTCTCTTCCACCCAGCTATAGTATGGAGACGGGTGGGGGGCCATCATTCCCTCACTCGTTTCCATATCCAGCATGCATGAACTTCCGATCGCCTCCGCCGCTGCCGACTACTGAGGTAAGCAGGGGAGGGCACCGAAGCATGGCGGGAGGGGGGGCCCCCCTCTCCCACCGCCGATAAAAGTGATCTCCTGGCGAATTCACAGCAGAGACCACTCTTTTCAGAAAGCGGAATGCCGGACAAAGAAGAGGATATCAGGGTTATGGTAGCTAGCTGCTGCAATAACAATGATATTTCTCTTCAAACTTAGGATGTATCTCGGCGTGCGGTGGTCCTTAAGTGGTTAAAGCAGAACTCTAGGCAAATATAAAACAAACAAATAAATGCAGACGTGTAATAAGGAATACATCATTAAATGTATTCTTTATATGCAAGAAGTGTGAGCACCTGTTTTGACCTGGTATCAGCCCGTTGGAGTCCCCGTACAGCAGATCTCTGGGGATAAGAAGCAACATGAGTAGCCAATTATCTCAGGGGCTGACAATAAGGATGATCATATAAAGAGAGAGCAGAGAGATGAATTCATCACTGTGCTGTTTCCTCTTTCACTGTCTGGTCAGGGGATAATACAGGACAATCTGGGCTCAGAGGAAGCGGGTTGAACGATGCTGGCCACTGGCTTTAGGACATCTAGTGGCAGAAAAAAATACTGCTGGAGAAAGCTCTGGATTGAAGGTGAATAATGCTGCAAAAGCTGGTTTTGTTAATTTATCCTTTAACCACCGCGCTATAGCTGAATGACCGTGAAGCTGAATTTCCGTGAGGCCGTCCTAGGACATCCTCCCCTTTACCCCCTGCAGAGCAATAAAAATACCAGCAGCTCCTGCAGGGGTGGCGCTATATATATATATATATATATATATATATATATATATATATATATATATATATATATATATATACACACACACACACGCACACTATATTACCAAAAGTATTTTTGATGCCTACCTTTACACACACAAACTTTAATGGCATCCCAGTCTTAGTCTGTAGGGTTCAATATTGAGTTGGCCCACCCTTTGCCACTATAACAGCTTCAACTCTTCTGGGAAGTCTGTCCACAAGGTTTAGGAGTGTGTCTATGGGAATGTTTGACCATTCTTCCAGAAGCGCATTTGTGAGGTCAGGCACTGATGTTGGAGAGAAGGCCTGGTTCACAGTCTATGCTCTAATTCATCCCAAAGGTGTTCTATCGCATTGAGGTCAGGACTCTGTGCAGGCCAATCAAGTTTCTCCACCCCAAACTTGCTCATCCATATCTTTATGGACCTTGCTTTGTGCACTGGTCCAAATCATTTGGTGGAGGGGGGATTATGGTGTGGGGATGTTTTTTAGGGGTTGGGCTTGGCCCTCCAATGAAAGGAACTCTTAAGATGTCAGCAAAGACATTTTGAACAATTTCATGCTCTCAGCTTTGCGGGAACAGTTTGGGATGGTTCCTTCCTGTTCCAAAGTGACTGTGCACCAGTACACAAAGCAAGGTCCATAAAGACATGGATGAGCGAGTTTGGGGTGGAGGAACTTGACTGGCCTACACAGAGTCCTGACCTCAACCCGATAAAGCACTTCTGATGCCATGTACACACAATTGGACAATCCGACGGACTTTGCAGCTGAGGTCCGCCAGATTTTCAAGCGAATGGACTTGGCGACACACGATCACTCCAAAAGTCTGACAGATTCGAACGCGATGACGTAGAATAAGGAAGTTCATAGCCAGTAGCCAATAGCTGCCCTACGTTGGTTTTAGTTCATTGGACCAGCACACAGACGAACGGATTGTCCGGCGGACAATTTTGAAGCAAGTCTTATTTCTAAGTCCACCGGACTTTTGGGAAGAAAAAGTCCGCTGGATCCCACGATTGAATTGTCTGGCGCACTCTGGTCGCCGGACTAAGTCCGCCGGATAGTCCGATCGTGTGTACGAGGCATCAGAGTGCTTCTGGAAGGATGGTCAAACATTCCCATAGACACACTCCTAGTCCCAGAAGAGTTGAAGCTGTTATAGTGGCAAAGGGTGGGCCAACTCAATACTGAACCCTACGGGCTAAGACTGGCCTGCAATTAAAGTTCATACGAGTGTAAAGGCAGGCGTCACAATACTTTTGGTAATATAGTAATATATATATATTTTTTTAATCTGAATTTTTTTAATTTTATGTTTATTTATATGTGTACTTTTTAACTTTGTCCCAGGCATGTTTGAATCCACTTACTGTTGACTGACTCACGTCACTACCTCTTCTGAAAGTCTATGCCAAGTCTATGCCAAGCATCTACTATTTTTTCAGCTATTTGTGGCTAGAGTTCTGCTTTATAGTGTATGTATCCAAAATGTTTTCCTTTAGATGAATTGGTTTTATTGATCCTTTAATTGTTTTATCTTTGCTCAAGGTTCTGCTTTAATCCAAGCGGTTTTCCTTTAACTTCGTTGTTGTAATTGAATGAAGAGTTGCTCTCTGAAAATTCTTCCAACTCAACTTTTGCCATCTTCTGGCTATTCTTTGGTAATTCTCATATTTCTCTGACGTTTCATCTTGTGCGGGTGATAACCTGTAATGGATAGGTCTATTTGGTAGCACTACACACAGTGTATTACGGAGGGTCTCCCGGACTCTGCGGTAGGTGTCGTTATATATGCTCTGATAAACTTGTTATCTTTCTTCTTCACTTTTCAATTTTAGAAGCCGCTGTGAGCTGTGAGTTATCGGCAATGTCAGGGTCAGATCGACGTCTTTCTGTCTCGCGTGACAGTGACATCGTGACAGCTTATCACAACCTGATGATAATTACAAGTATAGATCATGAGCTTCCTTCCTCACTCTGCCCCATGTACGGACAAGACAATGTCCCATCCCAAGCTGTACAACTAACAACCAACAATTTTTTGCTTGTACAATGAAGATGGTTTAAATACACTTCTGAAAGTATATGGCCACGTCAAATATGTTTTGTTATACCCCCCCCCCCCCCCCCCCACCAGAGACCAAGGCATGGAATGTTGACTTCTTAGTTCTCCAACAGCTCTCTGCAAAATCAAATCCAGCGACATGGGAGTGGGGGGCGGGGCCGAGCCGCACTGTGTGTGTCAATGGACATACACACAGTGTGGCTTAGGATCAGGTCCACACATGTGCTGTCATAGGAAGAAGAGGAGGAGCAGAGAGTGCCGACAGGGGACCCGAGGAAAGTAAGATGGGGGCTGCCATAGGAAGAAGAGGAGGAGCAGAGAGTTCCGACAGGGGACCCGAGGAAAGTAAGATAGGGGCTGCCATAGGAAGAAGAGGAGGAGCAGAGAGTGCTGGCAGGGGACCCGGGGGAAAGTAAGATGGGGGCTGCCATAGGAAGAAGAGGAGGAGCAGAGAGTGCTGGCAGGGGACCCGGGGGAAAGTAAGATGGGGGCTGCCATAGGAAGAAGAGGAGGAGCAGAGAGTGCCGACAGGGGACTCGAGGAAAGTAAGATGGGGGCTGCCATAGGAAGAAGAGGAGAAGCAGACAGTGCTGACAGGGGACCCGAGGAAAGTAAGATGGGGGCTGGCGTAGGAAGAAGAGGAGGAGCAGAGAGTGCTGACAGGGTACCTGAGGAAAGTAAGATGGGGGCTGCCATAGGAAGAAGAGGAGGAGCAGAGAGTGCCGACAGGGGACCCGAGGAAAGTAATATGGGGGCTGCCATAGGAAGAAGAGGAGGAGCAGAGAGTTCCGACAGGGGACCCGAGGAAAGTAAGATCGGGGCTGTTATGTATGTTATCTACCTGTGAAAGCCTCCCTTGTGTAGACATCCAGTGTCTCCGGTATGTCAAAAGAGTCACAGCAAACTAGTACCTGGAAAACAGATGCATATACAGGCAATTTAATCTTATGGTTTCAACTACTGCTATAATTTTCTGTTTCTGTTTCCACTTCGGAATAATCACCCCACTGTAGAAGGTACAAGATGGAGCCCACAAGCAAGTGTAACTGAAGCCTTTCCCCCTGAAGTGCCCCCTAGTTGCAGAAATGCATATTTCTCTTGTTTGAGAACTGTGTTGAGAAGTACAGTGTTACTTGAATGGTATTCCAGGATTTGCTTGTCTTCAGCTGAGATAACTTGCGATAATTTAAGACTTTACATAGTTTCAGTCAACTCTCAGAAATCTTTCATTAAAGAGCTACTAAACCCTCATTTATTATTTGACATAGAAATAGTTTCATAGTTAGTTTCATAGTTTCATAGTTAGTAAGGTTGAATAAAGACACCAGTCCATCCAGTTCAACCTGAGTGTCTACAGTTGTCCCTATCCCTGTACATTACACACTCACATTGGTCCCTACCCTCAAGGAGCCCACAATCCAAGGTCCCCATTCATATACTAGGGCCAATTTTGGACAGAAGCCAATTAACCTACCTGCATGTCTTTGGTTTTGCACAGAGCAGCCCAGATCCTCCTGTTCTCAGGTCCTATGCTGGCACTCCAGGCCCCTCCCTCCTGCGGGGTGCTCCCACAGCAAGAAGCTTGCTGCTGGGGCACCCAAGCAGGTGTGCTCCCAAGCTCTGTGTGTCCATTCACACACAGAGCCATGGCTTGGCCCCGCCCCCTGTCCTTATTGGCTCACTGGCTGTAATTGACAAAAGCCAATCAGGAGTGCGAGTTCCCGGAGAGCCAAGGTTCTCATGGAGGATCAAGAGGGAGCTCAGATAAGTATTAGGGGGGCTGGGCGGGGACTGCTGCACACAGAAGATTTTTTAACAAGTTAACAAACTTGTGCCTTTACAACAAATTTAAGGTCTTCATGTTAATTTATTATTATTATTATTATTATACAGGTTTTATATAAGGACAACAGTTTGTGCAGCATGAGGGCAGACATTACAGTTACACTACTATTTGGTACAAGAGGAATCAGAGGGCCCTGCTTGTTAGCCCTTGTACACACGGTCGGACATTCCGACAACCAAATCCGTTGGATTTTGTCCGAAACTGTTGCATACACACAGTCGGACAAAGTTGTCATAAAATCCGATCGTACTTAACGTGATGACGTTATTTCGTTAGGACGGGACTACGTTCAGGCTAGTAGCCAATAGCTTTGGTTTAGGAATTTGATCTGAGCGTGGCACTTTGTCCGATCGGAATTCTCTACGGATCATGTTGTCGGAAAATGTTATAGCCCAGCTGGAAAACTTGGTCCGTCGGATATTCCTATGGAAACAGTCCGATGGAGCCCACACACAGTCGGGTTATCCAACAATACGGTCATATCAGACATTGTCCATCGGAATGTCCGACCGGGTGTACAAGGGCTTAGGCCGCGTACACACGCGGGGACTGTCTGCCGAAACTAAGTTCGTCAAACAGTCCGCTCAAACTTTTGAATGAACGAACACGCCCACACACGGCACTTTTTGAGCGGACAAATACGGCAAACTTTGTTCGTCGTACTAAGTCCGCGCAACTTTTGAAATGAACGGACTCGCCCACACACGAGGCAACAGTCCGCTCATTTCGTGCGCGTGTGCAGGTAGGCGGGGCCCGCGACGGAGACGTCGCGGGCTCCGCCGCCTGGAATGAACTTAAAGAGGAACCCCAACGCCGAAAAAAATCGGCGTGGGGGTCCCCCCAAAGTCCACAACAGACCCTTGTCCAAGCACGCTACCCGGCCGGCCAGGAAAGGGGGGCGAGCGAGCGCGCCCCCCCTCCCGAGCCGTACCAGGCCGCGTGCCCTCAACATGGGGGGTGCCTTGGGGAAGGGGGGGCCGCGCGGCCCCCCCACCCCAAAGCACCTTGTCCCCATGTTGATGAGGACAAGGGCCTCTTCCCGACAACCCTGGCCGTTGGTTGTCGGGGTCTGCGGGCGGGGGGCTTATCGGAATCCGGGAGCCCCCTTTAATAAGGGGGCCCCCGGATACCGGCCCCCCACCCTATGTGAATGAGTATGGGGTACAATGTACCCCTACCCATTCACCTGTAAAATAAAAGTACCCAAAAAAAAAAACACAACACACGAGATAAAATATTTTATTGCACAGCTCCGGGGGTCTTCCGTCTTCGGGGGTCTTCTCGCCGGACTCCTCCGCTATCTTCGTGTAGCTCTTTTGCTAGCGGAGGAGCCCGGCTTTCTTCCTCCCCGCCGCCGGCCTCTTCTCCCGACTTCGGGGGTCTTGTCCCCCTCTTCGGTTCTTCTGCCGGGCCACCGCGCCTTCTTATAGCTCTTTTGCAGGCGGTGGCCCGGTCTTCTGTCGCCGCCACCTTCCGTTCTTCTGCCGGGCCACCGCGCCTTCTTATAGCTCTTTTGCAGGCGGTGGCCCGGTCTTCTGTCGCCTTCCGTTCTTCTTCTTGTTCTTCTTCTTCTTCTCCAGGAGATGTTGACACGTCGCTCTCTCCGGCCGGAATGCCAGAGCCGCGCTGTGCGGCCACTTATATAGTGACAATGGGGCGGTGTCACATGGTATATGTCACATGGGTTGGTAACATGGGTTGACCTCGGACAAGGGTCTGTTGTGGACTTTGGGGGGACCCCCACGCCGATTTTTTTCGGCGTTGGGGTTCCCCTTTAAGTCCATACCAGGCGGCGGGGCCCGCGACGTCTCCTTCGCGGGCCCCGCCTACCTGGAGACGCGCTCGTAATGAGCAGACTTTCCTCCGAGCGGGAACAGTTTGCTCATTTCGAAAGTGGCCTACACACGGGCGGACTGTTCGCTCAAACAAAGTTTCAGCGGACAGTTTTTCGGAATTTCCGAAAAACTTTGTTCGTCAAACTGTCCGCTGAAACTGTCCGCTGAAGCCCCACACACGAGCGGACTGTCCGCTGAAACACTGTTCAGCGGACAAAGTTGAGCGAACAGTCCGCCCGTGTGTACGCGGCCTTAGAGTTTACAATCTAAAATACCATATTATGTAGTCTATCTATAAAAAATGTACTACATCTAGTGAGATTCACAGCTCATTTTAGCCACAACCAGCTGTATGCTATTTCTATCACCAAATAAACAGAAAAAAGACACATAGGAGTCTATTTATGAAAAATGTGGCATTTGCATAGTAATCGTGAAGAATCAATCCCTTATGTGCATTTCCTATGATCTTCAGCTTCATCTAGTGGCTATAATGTGGTATTTTTCAGATTGTGGTATTTCAGAAAAATACTGCATTTTGGTCACTAGATGGAGCTGTTGATCACAGGCAATACACTCATTACACACGTTGCAGGGATTATTCTCACCTGCTTTGTAAATGCTAAAGTATTTGCACAAACATAAAAAAAAAAAGACTTCAGATGTTTTATTTTATTTTATTTTTTTATGGAAAACCAGCCTATGTTTGTTTGCAAATGCAATAGAGCAGGTTGTGGCATCATTTGAGAGTTAAAATGTTGTGGGCTCCAACTATGTGTAATAAACCCCTCAACTGAGGCTGTCTACCCAAAGGTAAACAGAATCCTTGGCTCAAAACATGAGTGGGAACAAAAAGAGCCACACTTTATTTCTGCATTGCCTGATCAGATATGTATTCTCTTATGAAAATAAGCCCTATTTGTTGCGTAGGCACACTTCCATATACTACATCACAAAGGGAAACAGACACATCACATGATTATTTAGCGGTGTAAAGCTGTGATTATCCACCCTCAGAGATCTGACTCCCGTGTTATAAATATGACCTTGATGTGTGAGAAAGTGTGATCCACACATGTCAGTGCCCCCCTGCCATTTAATTACAGGCCCCCGTCTCGGGGTCGGTAATGCAAACTGGCCTCTGAATTAATTGAGCCACAAAACATGGCATTTTGTGTCATATCTTCTCCTTTCCCTTTGATACATGACATTTAGCAGACAGCGGGAAGTGCCCGAAATTATCTTCCTTCTGCAGCTTACTTTAACCTGTTCTTGGCAGGGAGATGTTTTCATCATGTAAAAGTCAGGGAGATGAAGGTTAGCAACCTGGCAAATGTCAGAGTGAGAACACAATGGGTTACATAGAGATGTCTTCTCCTCCCGTGTGGAGCGTATGGGGGATGAAGGTGAACAGAGGTTGTCAACACAAGTAATGCACCTGCAGGCTAATTTAATAAAGCCATGTAAAGGGCACTAACCATATGCAAGACACAACCAATCAGATTTTAGGCTACATCAGGCAGGTCAGTAATGGATAAAAGATGATTAGCTGTTATGGGTTACTGCTCTTCGAACATTGGAGAAATATATCTAATGCTGCATACACACAACCAGACTTTCTGTCGGAATGAACTCTGACGGACTTTTCGACTGATTTTTCAGAGTTCCTCTGAAATGGACTTGCCTACTAGGGATGGCCGAACGGTTCGCCTGGCGGTCGCTTCACGGCGAATTTCGGCTGTTCGCCGTCCGCCCGATCGGCGGACTATTGCCGCTGTTCGCCCGGCGGACCTCTGTGTTAAAAGAACTTTGACCTATGATGACACATCCATCATGGGGTACAGGACAGCCAATTGAGACATTACAGCACATGGACACTTGGACATTCCCCCTAACTTAAAAATAGACCCGATCCGGCGGCCATTTTACATTCTTTCTTCTGTCACTATAGGGAGAGGTTGCTGTGTGGAGCAGGGAGAGACTGCAGTGACCCAAATCGCTAGCTATTTGGTCCACAAAAGTTCTTTTCAGGACTGGTATAGGTGTTAGGTGTAGTTCAGGATATAGGTTTGAGGCACTGCTGTGCTACTGATTTTTGCAGCAGCCTGTCTTTTGTCAGTGTAGAGCAGGGGTCTCAAACTGGCGGCCCTCCAGCTGTTGCGAAACTACAAGTCCCATCATGCCTCTGCCTGTAGGAGTCAGGCTTGTAACTGTCAACCTTGCAAAGCCTCATGGGACTTGTAGTTTTGTAACAGCTGGAGGGCCACCAGTTTGAGACCCCTGGTGTAGAGAGAGGGACAGGACGCTGTGTGCTGCAGGGACAGTCAGTTTAATCATTAGCTGTTACTATTAGGTCCGCAAAAGTGCTATTCAAGTTATTGTTCCAGCAGCCTCTGTTTTGTCAGTTTAAATAGGGACAGGCAGGAAGCTGTGTGTGAGGCAGTGAGGGACAGTCAGTTTAATCAGTAGCTGTTACTATTAGGTCCACAAAGGTTCTTTTCAGGACTGGTATGGTAATAGGCTTGTACACGTATAATATTCTTTCTTCCAAATATAGAAAGAATATTATACTTGACTGCTGCCCTTCTGCTGCAGTAGACTGAGGTTCAGTCTGCTAATCATTCACAACCTACTTGTTCCACAAAGGTCCTTATAAGGACTGGTAAGGTATAGGGTACTACAGTACATAGGGTTGAGTGAGGTACAGTCTGCTATTCCGTAAGGACTGGTATAGGTCCACAATACATAGGGTTGAGGTGCACTACTGCTGACTGCCGCCCTTCTGCTGCAGTAGTCCTTTATCAGTATAGGGACT
Organism: Lithobates pipiens; assembly: GCF_037356315.1. Lineage (NCBI taxonomy): Eukaryota > Metazoa > Chordata > Amphibia > Anura > Ranidae > Lithobates > Lithobates pipiens. The sequence continues at coordinate 45,535,800 of NW_027507789.1, read as the reverse complement.
GAGGTACAGTCTGCTAATCATTCACAACCTACTTGTTCCACAAAAGTCCTTATAAGGACTGGTAAGGTATAGGGTACTACAGTACATAGGGTTGAGTGAGGTACAGTCTGCTATTCCTTAAGGACTGGTATAGGTCCACAATATATAGGGTTGAGGTGAACTACTGCTGACTGCTGCCCTTCTGCTGCAGCAGTCCTTTATCAGTATAGGGACTGAGGTACAGTCTGCTAATCCCTAGCTACTAGTTCCACAAAGGTCCTTAAGGACTGGTATAGATGTACTATTTGGGGTGCAGTATATAGTTGTGTAATACACGTATAAAATACTTGCACATACTTGACTTCCTCCTGGGGCTGCTTATTATGAGGGGCTCCCACCATCCCTGTGCTGTGCTGACTTCCTCCTGGGGCTGTACCTCTGCTGTGCATATTATGAGGGGCTCCCACCATCCATGTGCTATGTTCATTATGAGGGGCTCCCACCATCCCTGTGCTATGCTCATTATGAGGGGCTCCCACCATCCCTGTGCTGTGCTGACTTCCTCCTGGAGCTGCTTATTATGAGGGGCTCCCACCATCCCTGTGCTGTGCTGACTTCCTCCTGGGGCTGCTTATTATGAGGGGCTCCCACCATCCCTGTGCTGTGCTGACTTCCTCCTGGGGCTGTACCTCTGCTGTGCATATTATGAGGGGCTCCCACCATCCCAGTGCTATGCTCATTATGAGGGGCTCCCACCATCCCTGTGCTGTGCTGACTTCCTCCTGGGGCTTCTTATTATGAGGGGCTCCCACCATCCCTGTGCTATGCTGACATCCTCCTGGGGCTGCTTATTATGAGGGGCTCCCACCATCCCTGTGCTGACTTCCTCCTGGGGCTGTACCTCTGCTGTGCATATTATGAGGGGCTCCCACCATCCCTGTGCTATGCTCATTATGAGGGGCTCCCACCATCCCTGTGCTATGCTGACATCCTCCTGCGGCTGCTTATTATGAGGGGCTCCCACCATCCCTGTGCTGTGCTGACTTCCTCCTGGGGCTGTACCTCTGCTGTGCATATTATGAGGGGCTCCCACCATCCCTGTGCTATGCTCATTATGAGGGGCTCCCACCATCCCTGTGCTATGCTGACTTCCTCCTGGGGCTGCTTACGGTGCTGGTGTCAGTGCTGTATATCACGGTGCTGATGTCAGTGCTGTATATCACGGTGCTGGTGTGAGTGCTTTATGTCACGCTGCTGATGTCAGTGCTCTCTATCATGGTGCTGGTGTCAGTGCTGTATATCATGGTGCTGGTGTCAGTGCTTTATGTCACGCTGCTGATGTCAGTGCTCTCTATCACTGTGCTGGTGTCAGATCACTCTATCACGGTGCAGGTGTCATTGCTGTATGTCACGCTGCTGATGTCAGTGCTGTATATCACGGTGCTGGTGTCACTGCTGTATATCACGGTGCTGGTGTCAGTGCTTTATGTCACGCTGCTGATGTCAGTGCTCTCTATCACGGTGCTGGTGTCAGATCACTCTATCACGGTGCAGGTGTCATTGCTGTATGTCACGCTGCTGATGCCAGTGCTGTATATCACGGTGCTGGTGTCAGTGCTGTATATCACGGTGCTTGTGTCAGTGCTTTATGTCATGCTGCTGATGTCAGTGCTCTCTATCACGGTGCTGGTGTCAGATCACTCTATCACGGTGCAGGTGTCATTGCTGTATGTCACGCTGCTGATGTCAGTGCTCTCTATTACGGTGCTGGTGTCAGTGCTGTATATCATGGTGCTGGTGTCAGTGCTTTATGTCACGCTGCTGATGTCAGTGCTCTCTATCACGGTGCTGGTGTCAGATCACTCTATCACGGTGCAGGTGTCATTGCTGTATGTCACGCTGCTGATGTCAGTGTTCTCTATCACGGTGCTGGTGTCAGATGACTCTATCACAGTGCAGGTGTCATTGCTGTATGTCACGCTGCTGGTGATCATCTCCTGCACCCTCTTCTTTGCCTACCCTGACCTTCCCTCTCCTCCATTGCCTTCATGCGCTCCACAGTCCTGACTCCTGAATTGTCACAACAATTTCACATATAAAAAAAGAATGCTTGTAGTTGTCGATCCCAGATTCACCTCATACATGTGTTATGTCATTGGCCATGTGGTGGGACTATGTTTGCACAGCTAGTAATTATTTTGTGGCTGCAAAGTTCACTTGAAGTCAATGAGGCCCCCCGCAAATGTCACGGTTCGCGAACTATCGGCCGCGGTCCGAGTTCGCGAAACGTCCTGTCGGAAGTTCGTCCATCACTATTGCCTACACACGATCACTGTGCCTTTGGCCAATCATGGCTCAGAGGGACTAAGTCCACACCTCACACCATGTAAGGCTGCTGTAAGGCAGCACCAGTGTCTTATAGTGGACAGAGATAGAGAGATTGAGCTAGATTAGGCAGGCAGGTTAGTTAGTTAGTGCCAGTGTATTTGAGATTATATATATATATATATATATATATATATATATATATATTCATATACTCTGCATTCAGCATACAGTGTAGTGCTGTGTTTAAAAAAATACCCATCATGTCCGAAAGGCCTCCAAGGAGAGGCAGACGCTCACAGGCCACTAAAAAAGGACAAGCAGCCTCTGAAATAATATTTAACAGCAGGGACTGTTCTTGCACCCAACAAGAGTAACTGTGAGGGGTTACAGTGTTCTGGCGCCACCAACACCGAAGTCCCAAAGTTTCTGCCCCTGTTTAACAAGGAGAGGCAGACGCTCACAGGCCACTAAAAAAGGGTAAGCAGCCTCTGAAATAATATTTAAAGCGGTAGTAAACCCGCACATTTATTTTTATTTTTTTAAACCTGCAAAGCAAAAGGCATAATGAGCTAGTATGCACCGCATACTAGCTCATTATGAAATACTTACCTTAGAACGAGGCCCCGACATCTGGCCCGATCCAAGCCGAGGGAGCTGACATGCTCCCTTGGCGTTTCTTCCAGGTATCGCGGCTCCGGCGCTGTGAGTGGCCGGAGCCGCGATATCGTCAATCCCGCGCATGTGTGCGGGAGATTTCATTCCGGCCGGCCGGCCACTGCCGGATTTTCAGGCCGAGAATCCCCTTGTGCGCATGCGCCGCTGCAGTCAGCGGCGCATACCGAGGGGAATATCTCCTAAACCGTACAGGTTTAGAAGATATTTTTTTTACCTACAGGTAAGCCTTATTATAGGCTTTCCTGTAGGTAAAAGTTAAAAAATGGAGTATACAACCACTTTAACAGCAGGGACCATTCCTGTGCCCAACAAGAGTTACTGTGAGGGGTTACAGTGTTCTGCCACCACCAACACCCAAGGCCCAATTTTTCAGCAGAGTACATATTGCAGTCCGCATAGTATATATACTGCAGGTAAGATTATATAGTGCAGTCCGTATAGTATATATACTGCAGTGCAGGGTGTATAGTGTAGTGTACAATATATAATATAGTGTAATGAAGTGTTAACCACTTCATTACACTATATTATATATTGTACACTGCACTATATACCCTGCACTGCAGTATATATACTATACGGACTGCACTATATAATCTTAACTGCAGCATATATACTATGCGGACTGCACTATGTACTCTGCTGAAAAATTGGGCCTTGGGTGTTGGTGGTGGCAGAATTATATGACAGAATTAAGAAAAAACAAAAAACGGCATGGGTTCCCCCTGTCCATACCAGGCCCTTTGGGTCTGGTATGGATTTGGGGGGGGCGACCCATACGCCATTTAAAAAAAAAAAACGGGGGTGTTCATCTCATCCCTATATACAACAATGTCTCCACCTGGGAACCAACCTTCCTTGATGCGTTTCATCACTCCTGGCTTGCGCACAAGGATAGAGGAAGTCCAAGACATGACATACTGTTACATCTGGATGAGAGGGAAGGTTATTCTCTCTAGTGGGAACATAGGAAGCAATTAAATTCTGAAGGCCCCCCTCACCCTTAGGGCTCGTTCACACAAGCGCATACAACAATGTCTCCACCTGGGAACCAACCTTCAACACTCCTGGCTTGCTGGTGAAGGTAGGGAAAGTCCAAGACATGACACACTCACACTAGTGGTTGAGTGTACACAATAATGTCTCCACCTGGGAACCAACCTTCCTTGACACCTTTTACCACTTCTGGCTTACTCACAAGGATAGGGGAATTCCAAGACATGACACCCTGTCACACCTGGACACACTCACAGGGAAGGAGGGCAATTCTCTCTAATGGAAACATAACATTTTGACTCCCCTAACCCTATTGGCTCATTCACACTAGTGGTTGAGGGGTTTAGGTATTTTTTAACCATAGAGGCAGCGGCCAGCAATGTACACATGCCATGGCTATGAAGCAAAGCAGGAATTATACTCTGTCACTTTCAGTGAGTGTAGCGTCCTCTGAGCGCAACCTTTTTAAGTAAATAGGGCTGCTCAGCAAGCGTGGTTGCAGCGCACCTCCTCACCACCTACTTTAACCCCTCAAACCGCACACTAGTGCAAAGCACTTGCAGAGTGGCCCTATTCACTTGAGTGGGTTGCACTTGGAGGTCGCTATGCCAGGGGACAAGCAAGTGTGAATGAGCCCTATCCCCTAGCTGCATGGGCAGCTCAGTTTGCATTCCAGCACAGATCCTGTGTTTCGGGATGACTGAAATTCTGTGCATGCACAGAAGTGACATCATCCCGTGACGGCCAATGAAGATGGCCACAGCCTGGCACCTGGAATAAGTTGGGTAAAAGATGCTGGTGCCGGCGAGGGACCTTGTATCATTGAAGTAGAAGTAAATATTGCAGACTTTAGTTCTGCTTTAAGGTACACTTTAAAAAGCTGAAAATGTAAAACGTCCAAATTAATTCAGTTTGGAGGTCTGTTCCTTGTTTCTATTCATGAAATTCCTTTCGAATATATCAACATATATCCATTGAGGGATAATTTGACCGGTGCACCAATATCTTGGGAGAGAAGTAAACTAATAGTCTTTAAAGAGGAGCTTAGCAGCTCCAGATGATACAAGTTTATAAGATAAGTCCAGAGACTGGAAAAAGGAAAATCCAATTCCGCCACTGTTTACATTCACAAAGCCACTTTGCTTGCAGAAAAAACGTTCAGAGACCATAGTGGATCCAGCTCTCGATCAGAGACTGAATTATTGCCGCTGTGTTCTGCCGAGATTTAGATCGGGATTAGCAAAGTCAAATCATGTCAGCGCCTAGTTCCTGCGTTATATTTCAGCTTCAGAAGCAAACGTCTTCTACGAGAAATAAGGAGGAACATTTTGCATGTAGAGTATCTCAAAAAATTTGATTATCATCCAAAAGTTAATTTATTGCAGTAATTTAATTAAAAAAGTGAAACTCGTATATTATATAGATTCACTAAACACAGAGTAATTTTATTTCAAGCATTTCTATTTTTTTTTCTTTCAATAGTTTTTTTATTGATTTTGAATAATAGAAAATACAGACATTGTATACAATGTACATCAATAGAACTTCAACGTAAGTGCTGAAACATGTAGAACTTAACGTAAATTAAAGTACCAACAGAAAATACAACATATTCATTTTTGGCTATAGCTATGAGACATTAAGTAGTATTGATGTCCTTCTCCCCAGACAACCCCAGTGGGATCTCTTTTGTTGTCTGGGGGAGGCCCTTGATGTGTCATCTTGGGATAGCTCATAGGCTCTCTTACGGAGTAAATAAGGATCTAACTTGTTGCTGACTCACGACTGAACTGACTATTATCACAGTTTATGCAAGGAACTTCACAGCTCCTTACCATAGTTCCTATGGTGACCACCTCTTCTTGATTTTGTCAAGGCAACCATCACTGGATGCCATTGTTATTTTATAGCTACTATGGAGGCCCACTAGTTCGAGTGTTTGTTCAATGGTTGATATTTTGGTTGTTTTCCACAGCCTTGTAATTGACAGTCTAGCTGCCAACAAAATGTGTGTTGTTACAAACCTTAGGTGATGCGGCAATTGATCTATATTAAGATTTAGAAGTGCCAGTTCAGGTGTCAAGGCAAGTGGCTGAGAGGCTATATCTGACAATATTCGGGATATGTGACGCCAGTATGCATGAACGAGTGGGCAGTTCCACATTATATGGTTCAAATCCCCTCTATCTGATTTGCATCTCCAACATGTGTCAGGGTACTTGGAACTAAACATAGCTATATGTCAAATACCATCTAAGTGTTCGTTTTGTGTGAGTTCCCAAAGTGCAGAGCATTTGGTGGCCGCGTAGATTGATTGCAGAGCCTTTTGCCATTGGTGCTCGGTGTAAGTGCATCCTAGGTCCCTTTCCCAGTGCAAGTGTGGTGATACTTTGCTAAAGATGCGCTTTTGATGAAGAATATTGTACGTGAGGGAGATCCCTTTTTTTATCGGGGTCGTGGAATTGAGATAAGCCCAAATTTGGGTGTGTACTGTGTATAGAGGAAGTTTGAATTTAAGAATGCAATGACGCACTCTGGAGTAGGAGAAGAGATCAGTGGGTGTGAGGTAGAACTCTTTTTGGAGGGTGCGGAAGGATTTTATTTTACTATTCTGAAATAAGTCTTGGACATAATGCAAACCTTTATTAGTCCAAGCTTGTAGATCTAGATCAGGGGACAAGTGATGGAGGGATTTGATTGGAAGTGGTATCAAAGGCCCATCAGGAAGTTTTTCAGTTTCTCTGGCCAACCTTTTCCAAGCAGTGACTGACGCTATCATAGTAGGAGATAGGGCCTCCGGTGGATTGGAGAAGCATTTCTATTTTTAATACTGATAATTATGGCTTACAGCTAGCGAAAACCCAAAATTCAGCATCTCAGAAAATTAGAATATTACATAAGATCAATAAAATAAAGGATTTTTAGTACAGAAATGTTGGCTTGTAATACTGAAAAGTATGTCCATGTACAGTATAGTATGTACTCATGCTTGGTCTGGGCTGCTTTTGCATGAATTACTGCATCAATATGGCGTGGCATGGAGGCGATCATTCTGTGGCACTGCTGAGGTGTTATGGAAGCCCAAATTGCTTTGATAGCAGTCTTCAACTTGTCTGCATTGTTGGGTCTGGTGTCTCTCATCTTCCACTTGACAATACCTCACAGATTCTTTGTGAGGTTTAGGTCAGGTGAGTTTGCTGGCCAATCAAGCACAGTGATACCATGATCATTAAACCAGGTATTAGTACTTTTGGCAGTGTGGGCAGGTGTCAAGTCCTGCTGGAAAATTAAATCAGCATCTCCATAGAGCTGGTCAGCAGAAGGAAGCATGAAGTGCTCTAGAATTTCCTGGTAGAGGGCTGCGCCGACTTTGGACTTGATAAAACGCAGTGGACCAACATCAGTAGATGACATAGCTTCCCAAATCATCATGGACTGTGGAAGCTTCACACTGAACCTCATGCAACTTGGATTATGCGCCTCTTCACTCTTCCTGCAGACTCTGGGACATTAATTTCCAAATTAAATGCAAAATTTACTTTCCTCCAAAAAGAGGACTGGTCCACTGAGCAACAGTCCAGTCCCTTTTCTCCTTAGCCCAGGTAAGACGCTTCTGACGTGGTCTCTGGTTCAGGAATGGCTTGACACAATGCGACAGTTGTAGCCAATGTCCTGGCTGCATCTGTGTGTGGTGGCTCTTGAAGCACTGACACCAGCCACAGTCCACTCCCTCAAATTCTTGAATGGCCTTTTCTTCACAATCCTCTCAGGTAATTAGCTGATTAGAATGTGACACCACGAGTCTATAATATTGACTTTTTTTACAATATTCAAATTTTCTGAGATACCGAATTTTGGGTTGTCACTAGCTGTAAGCAATAGTCATCAAAAATAAAATAAAGAAATGCTTGAAATATATCACTCTGTGTGTAATGAATCTACATAGCATATGAGTTGCACTTTTTGAATTGAATTACTGAAATAAATTACCTTTTGGATGATTATTCAAATTTTTTGAGATGCACCTGTATATTAATAAATGTCATATTAGACATGGTTCATTGTTGATGCTATCAAGAAAGCCACCCTGAGAAATGCCATATGGCTATCACTGGAGTAGATGTAGACTAGAAAGAGGATGCAAAGAGTTGCAAGAGAACAGCAGGACTGAGATGCAACAAAGGATAAAAAAGTGAAAAGTATTTGATCAATAAACAATTATTAGTTTATGATATACAGCACTTTAGCAAATTAAATATCATTCAATTGGACTTTTTAAATAGCATAACGAACTGCAACACTCTAAATTAAATCACATATGTCAAACACAAGGCCCCTGGGCTGAATCCGGCCCTCCAGACCTTGTCATGTAGCCCTCGCACCCAATTTTGCAGCTGGAACATGGCGGAACTCCATTCCGCCATTTCTGGCTCTCACCCTCTGCTCCTGCCTTCACATGTAAACACAGAAGCCCTCTGTGTTTACAAGGGACAGCTTTGCTCTCAGCGGCTCCTAGAACTAACAGATCTCTGCACACACTCACGACGGGAACAGATATTCAGAATCTGAGAGAGAGAACAATTGTCCTGCAAGGTGAGGCAGGGCCACCTACACAGGGAGTTGCTAGAGCCGGGCAAGGTAGGAGAGGAGGAATGCGAGGAAGTCTATGAGGGCAGGGTCGTTGGGGTTGCACACTGTGCATAGCGCACCCCTAAACCCTACACTCTGTACACAGCACTTTCCTGAACTCTGTACGTAATGCACTCTGCACATAGTGCACCCCTTAACTGAACTCTGCTCTGCTTAGCATACTCCTACACTTTGCACTCTGTACACCAGTGGCGGACCATGCATTGTGGGCGCACGGGCGCTGCCTCCCTGACACCATCGCTGTCCTCCCTATCCATGTGCCGAGCCCCTTTCAGGACGCCAGGTGCATGAATTACAATTGCGGGGATAGGTTGGGGTGTGTCTTTTGAAGCATCTGATTAGAGCCAGAGGCTTGGGGCGCAGAGCACTGCTTCTGGAGCCCACCCAGGTGTGTTGCAACAACGAATGAATATTGACTGTTGCAACGCTGATCCTCCTGCTGGCCAAAATGGGAAGCAGGTATGAAACCAGCTTGCCGATTGGGCAAAACGTCAGGGCGATCCTATTGGACGCCTAGCGGTGGGAGGAGCAGAGAGGAGACACACCGCAGAAGCTGCTCCAGGAGAGGACACAGGAGCAGCTTTCCATGATCCCGCCACGCTTAAGGACACTTCACCAGGGTGCTCGCGCTGGAAGAGGGCCCATCAGCTCCCCTCCTCGGCTGCCCAGCACACTCCATAAGGACCCAACCGCTGCTCTCAGCACCCGCAGTCAGCTCTCAACACCCCCAGACCTCGTCACATGTCCCGGCCACATCGAGACACCTGCCCACCTCCCGCTGGAGGACACCGGAGCCTACCACCCACCACAGTGATCTTGGATATGAGGGAACGCATACCCCAGATCCAAGACCCAGCTCAATATAACCCACCAAAATATTCCCAGTATAAAAAATAAAAATAAAAATAGTATCAGACCGTTCCCCTCACTTCCTTTTCTCCCCCCCCACCCGAAAAATTAAAAAATGAATAATTTCTTGTCTTCCCGCCCCCCCCCCCCCCCAAATGGCAGCTGGCACAAAGGAACTCCTCCTCCCGATTTAGACTATACTATACTATATTTATGACTATAGTTTCCACTTCCCTCAGCTAGTAGAACTCATCAAAAAGTTTTCCTCCTTCCTCGGACTTAATAAAAATCTTCCATAATGACCATGTTCCATATATATTTCTAGTTTTTGTCGGAATGTCCAAACGAAATCTTCCATTCGGGTTATTTCCTCTACCTTCCTAAGTCACATTCCTACTGAAGAGGGTTGTGTCTGTTGCTAGGTAAGGGGGGAAGCAGGCTTTAGCTGCATTCAATAAATGTCACAGAATGGCCTTCCGTTATGTCTTAACGGGGATTTCGGATATATGCAGTAAGAAAAAAAGCCGGATCTTCCAGAATTTCAAGGTCACTACATTTTCGCATGATCTTCCGAACCTCTTTCCAAATATTCCTTATTCTGGGACAGGACCAAAAAATATGTAATAGTGTCCCTTGTTCCTCTTGACAGCACCAACAACTGTCTCAAATATATACGGGGAACATCTATGAAGTACAGCTTTTTCTATGCTAAAGCTTTCCAGGCATTAAACACTAGGATAAATGTATAAATGTAACAGGGGAGTATGCTGAAAAATAAATGCAATTTCTACTCCTTGAAATGTAATATTTTATTATATAAACTCAAAAGTCTTTGACTTAAACGCCCCTCATAATTCTGAGCTCTGCACTCCGTATGTAACACACTCCGCAACCCACACTCTGTACGTTGCACACTCCAGACATAACCGGCCCTTTGAGGGCAATCATACTGCTGGTGCGGCCAGTGATGAAATTGAGTTTGACGCCCCTACTCTAAAAGGAGGATTTTAAAAAACATCAATACAATTAAAAAGAACAATCGCCTTTATTCCATAAATCTACAAAATAAAGGAGGTACATCCTTTATTTTAAGAGACGCTTTTAAGACACCCCATCTTAAAAGGGTAATGTAAGAGATATTACAGAACATAAAGGTTGTCCAAACCAGGGGCGGACTGACCATTGGGTCACTCGGGCACTGCCATGCCACTAAGGGGCCCCATCAGAGTTGACAGCCTCAATAAAGCCAGGGACAGTATGTAAAAATCTGTGTTTTTTTTTTTAAATCCCAAGATTATAGCTGCCCCACCTCTCCAGTACCTTTTCAGTGTGTGTATGTGTATTCTGTGTGTGTATACTGTGTGTGTCGGTGTGTGTGTATACTGTGTGGCCCCATAATCGATTGCCTGGGGGGCCCATAATCTCCTATTGCCCAAGGGCCCCATGAGTTGTCAGTCCGCCCCTGGTCCAAACCTTGTGTTTTTTTTACGTCTGCAGCTGTACGACTTGGCAGATTTAACAACGCAAGTCAGTTCTCACTTAGAATACACCTGCTCATGCTTTGCAAATTCTCTCAGTCAGTTGGGGACTCAGTAATGACTTGCACAGTCATTAATGAATTTCGATATCTGCAAACCCTAAGCTTCTGAGTTATTTGTGAGTTTTTTTTTTGTAAATTCCAAGAATATTGCTGTGAAGAAAGCGTTTGGAGGGTATAATCACTGTAGTTAGTAGCAGTTCCTGGCAATAAGTGAAATGAATTATTGAGCTGCTAATGCATTTTAGCAAACATTACAACTATGCAAAAATTATAGCTACAGGGTACATTAAAGCTGGCCCAGGCTTGTGCTACCCCCGAATCCCTTGTCCTCTCCCCCTTCCCGAAGCCCCTCTTGGATCTTAAAGAAAAAAGAAAAGCACTATACTGTATACCTTTTTTTTTCAGCTTTCTTCAGGCTGGTTCTGGTGACATCACAGGTCTTCCCCCTTCTTGTTGGCAATGTGCAGTTCCCTCTACAGTGAATGGCATTCATTTAATGGTGCTCATTCCAGGAATAATTCAAGCCCAGGCTGGGTGATGGGGGCATGTCCATGATAGCCCACATGGGCTCACAGGAAGTGGGTTGGATGAAACTAGACATCATTCACCAATGAAGACAATGGGCAGCACGAAACCAAAGATGAGTATTACAGCAAAAGTTTTTTTTTTTTTTTTTAATAGGCGTAGCTATTGATTTTTCTATTTGTTGCAGAAACTGGAATTCCGCTTCACTATGAGCCCTCTGTAATCCAATGCATACACAGCACGCACAGACCACCTCACAGAGTCAGGAGCAGGCCTGGATTTCTGCGTACTCAAGATAGGTCATGAGCTAGGAAGACAGGGCTGCTACATTAAAGCAGAGCTCCATTCAAAAGGGAAAGCTCTGCTTGTTTGCCTCCTCCCACCTCTGCTGCCACATTTGGGCCCCTTTGGGGGAGGGGGGGGGGGCGGTTACCTAGTTTTCACAGGTACCCGCTCCCATTTCCATCAGATCTCGCCACAGTAGTGATTTGGCTGTGAAGCTGCAAGGCTTCAATGCCAGTTTTCCTTGGCGGAGATGGCAGAGGCAGAACTGATAGCCGATTGAAAAATCTGGGTGAGAAGAAGACTGGATTTGTGGACATGTAAGTGTCCTAGTGTACAGTATTTGTAGCTGCTGACTTTTATTTTTTTATTTTTTGAAAAAGCCACATGCTCTGTTTTAAGTTGCTGACTGTCAGTAACAATTTCCAGAGTCTGATAAAAGGTCTCAGGCTGTTGTCCTGCTTAGCAGTACCATCCAGCTGGGTCCGCAGTGTTGCCATTCCTGCTCAGCCTGGGCATTTGTCCTTGCAAAATTGCATACGGTGTTCTTACAGATCATGCATGATGGCTCCAAACACCCAGAACTGCTGCGGTCAACAGCCTTTTGTTTGCATCAGATATCAACTACTCTTTTGTTAAAATATTATTTTCTAAGGTTAGTTTTGAACGTTCCTCTTGCTAGTTTGAGGTTATATCTCCATGTTTTTGATCTTGGCTTTATCTTCAAAATATTTCCCTCCAGAACCTCATTCATATCCTTGTATTTAAAGGTTTCAATCATGTCTCCCCTTTCCCTTCTTTCCTCACATATGTAGCTGGTGCCAATCCGGGTGCTGACCACCCCCCCCATCCCGCTGCTGCTAAAGCACACAGGGCAGCGGCACTAACACGCTGGGAGAGACACAGAAACAGCATGTCATAACTGCAGGGGATTTCTACCCCCTCTCTCTCCTCCCCACGCTGCTGTTACAAGAGCAGTGCCTGGGTAGCCAGCCCAGCTTGCTGATGTTAGCTCCTGATTGGTCACACTCAGGGCCAATGTCAAGGAGCTGAGGAAGGACCACAGGAGTAGAGCATCTTGGGACATGTAGTCCCGAAGGCAGGTGGTCTCATAACAATCCCTGAGGGGCAGACTACATACCCCAGCATGCCTAGGGAGAGTAGAGGAGTCAAGCCCAGAGGAGAACACCACGAGGTGGCCTGGGAGCAAGAGGAGGAGACCACAAGACTGAGGGACTGGATGCAGGAGAAGGGAGCTTTGATGATTTATGGCTTACAGAAAGTGAAAACCCCAAAAATAGATGATTACATAAGACCAATAGAAAAAAAGATTTTTAATATAGAAATGTTGGCTTACTGAAAAGTATGTCCATGTACAGTATAGTATGCACTCAATACTTGGTCGGACTCCTTTTGCATGGATTACTGCATCAATGCGGCATGGCATGAAGGCGATCAGCCTGTGGCACTGCTGAGGTGTTATGGAAGCCCAGGTTACTTTGATAGCGACCTTTAGATTGTCTGTATTGTTGGGTCTGGTGTCTCTCATCTTCCTCTTGACAATATCCTACAGATTCTCTATTGGGTTTAGGTCAGGCGAGTTTGCTGGCCAAACAAGCACAGTGATACCATGATCATTAAACCAGGTATTGGTACTTTTGGCAGTGTGGGAAGGTTCCAAGCCCTGCTGGAAAATGAAATCAGCATCTTCATAAAGCTGATCAGCAGAGGGAAGCATGAAGTGCTCTAGAATTTCCTGGTAGAGAGCTGCGCTGACTTTGAACTTGATAAAACACAGTGGACCAATACCAGCAGATGACATGGCTCTCCAAATCATCACTAACTTTGGAAACTTCACACTGGACCTCATGTAAACCTCCAGAAAATTTACTTTCATCCAATAAGAGCATTTTGGACCACTAAGCAATAGCCCACTCCCTTTTCTCCTTAGCCCAGGTAGGAGGCTTCCGACGTTGTCTCTGGTTCAGGAGTGGCTTGACACAAGGAATGTGAGAGTTGCAGCCCTTGGGAAAGTGAGGGGGTTTAATTAACATTGCCACTAGCAAGTAATGCAAGGGGTTAATAACAGTGCCAAAGGCCACTAATGCAGCTTTGTACAAATAAATGATTAACCTCTTGGGTGAGTTAGGGGATTTATAAGCATTTCTACTAGCCAGTGATACAAGGGGTTAATAAATAATGCCACTGGCCATTAATACAGCTTTGATGTTAATTAACCCCTTGCATTACTGGTGGCAATATGTATTAACCCCATCACTCCCCTCAAAGGGTTAATTGTTTCTTTCTACAAAGCTGATGCCATCTCTAGCTGCACTCACATTTGTGTTTACCTCCATCCTGCTCTGCGCCGCTCCCTTCCTGGCCTGGAAATGACATCATGTCAGAGCAGCAGTGGGTGGGACTAACTTTCCCTGTTGGGGCAGAGATGACTATTAGTAGTGCTGCTTCTTTGTGCAGAGTGCTGGAGTAGAGCAATTGCTCCTTCGCTCGGCACTCCACCGCCACTCTTCAAGGTGCGGCCTAATGATTTATTGAGCAATATCAGGGCCGACTATAGCAGCAGTTTAAAAGCAATTGCTCCTGGTCATATTGCGCCCCCTACCTTCTCATTGTCGCCCGGGCATCCCCCCATTGTGACTGGTCCTTGTTTAAAATAAATTCCATTTACAACCACAATCTGGTACCTATCCTTTAGCAAACTGCATATCCACCACCGAACCACCCAAGGGTTAAAGTGATTGTAAAGTCTTGTGTTCTTTTAAATAACAAACATGATATACTTACCTGCTTTGTTGCAGTGGTTTTGCACAGAGCAGCCCCGATCCTCCTCTTCTCAGGTCCATCTTCACTGCTCTTAGCCCATCCCTCCTGTCACATGCCCCCACAGCAAGCAGCTTGCTATGGGGGCACCTGAGCCGAGCCACAGCTCCGCATGTCTATTCAGACACGGAGCTGACATTCGGCCCCGCCCCCTCTCTCCTTTGATTGGCTAATGGACTTTGATTGACAGCCGCGGGAACCGCTTAGCCGCCAATTAGTAGGCAGCTGGGGGAATCATGGACATCGCTGGAGAGAGATGCGGCTCGGATAAGAATAAGGTGGTGATGGGGACGCGGCTATACACAGAAGGTTTTTTACCTTAATGCATAGAACGTATTAAGCTAAAGTCCTAGCTTCTACAGTTTTTTTTTTTGTATGTTTATGTAGAACTGTATCAAATGCTTTGCTGAAATCAAGATAGGCTATGTCCACAGCACCAGCACCTGGTCCAAAACATTATTTATTTTTAAACTTTAAAAATGAGCGCTAGGTGGGATTAAGACCCCTTTCACACATGCGGGCATTATGTCCATATTTCATCCATCCGTTTGCGGATGAAATACGGACATACATGCATTACTATGGTATAGCAGGTGTCTGCGGATAAACATCCTCAGACACCTGCTATCATCTGCCCCTGCTATTGCCCGATTCTGCAGATGGAGGAAAATCCTATTTTTCTATCCGTCTGCAGAGCGGATCGGATGAACACGGACAGACGGTCCGTGCTCATCCGATCCCCCATAGAAGAGAGCGGAGAGCTGACAGGGCGGTCCCGGCACACTGTGCCGGGACCGCCCTGTTATCCGCCAAATCAGCGGGGACAACGGAGCGATCCCCGCTGAGCAATCGGATCATCACGGGGCGGATCATTACTGATCCGTCCTGTGTGAAAGGGGCCTTACCTTATAACTTTTAATTGGGAAATATCAGAAATATAATATAAGTGAATTCGTATAAGCAGCTGCCCCTTTAAAATGCCCAGTGGCTCAAAGCTGAAAATATTAAAATAAAAAGTTTTCAATAGTGAAAACTTCCTGAAGACGTGCACATGCACGAAATGCATAGAGGCTGAGAGGTCGATCTTACTTTTAGTTTAGCCATAAAGGTCACTTTCCTGGGGCTGTAGAACGCAATGCGAGCGGCATGGCCACATCACTAGCAAAGAAGAAACTGTTTATGATGGCCTTTTTTACCACTTCCAAAATGTGAATGTATAAGCATATGGTTTTTATAAATTTTTATGGTTTATTAAACTTAACAAAAGGACACTATATGCCCCATTCTTGTTGGGCTTTTATATTTCATTACTGGACCCATCAGCAGCGGGGAGCACACAGCGGAGGGGATGCTTATCCTTGATCCCAAAGTTTATATATCTGCTTGTTGAGTTGTTTGATCTGGTGAGTGAAATATATTACTAGCACGAGGTGGAGCACGTTTGGTGGTTTGGAAAAAGTCTTTCAGAGCATCATCTTTTCTTTGGTGATTGGATTCACAGAAAATGGACTGGTATTAACATCAACTTTATTAATTGAGACATCATACAGTCCCAAACAATTATTATTTGTTTTTTTCATTATTGTAGGTCTAAAGATAAACACTTTGGGCTAGTGCCTCCTTTTTTTAAATATTTCTAAAACTTTAGTTGCCTCTGGGTGAATGCTTGCAACATTTGTCTTGCGATTTATTTTATTTTTTAAGATAAATAGATTAGGTAAGAATACACAAACTTTAGACAATATTTGCTTATCCTGGAGTTCATCTTTAATCATCTGCCATCCGCGCTATATCCAAAAGACAGCTACAGCCCACACTTCATTTGCTGGACATCCTCCCGTGCTCAAGCGGCCTGTGCGCCCCCTGCAGGGCGTGTGCAGCGCGCTCTGTGATCAGCGAGTCTATGAGACTTGCCTGATCTCAGATCGGAGTAAGGGATCAATCCTGACCCCTTACCTCTTGATCAGCTGTTAGCCAATGACAGCTGATCATGTGATGTAAACAAAGCCGGTAATCGGCTATCAGCGTGAGGAGGATTAAAGAAGCAGATCACCGGCGGCTGCGAGAGGGACATTGGTCCAGATCGTGATAGGTTTTACTAGTGCCCACCAGCACTACCTACCAGTGCCACCTACCAGTGCCCATAGTACCACCCATCAGTGGCCACAGTGTCACCACACAGTGCCACCTAACAGTGCCCTCAGTGCCAAATCACAGTGCCACCTATCAGTGCCCACAGTGCCGCTTATCAGTGCCCACAGTGCGCTTATAAATTAATCAGTGCATCATTACCAGTGCAGCCTATTACCAGTGCAGCCTATCAATACCACCTACCAGTGCCCATCAGTGGCACCTACCAATGCCTGTCAGTGCCACCTATCATTGCCTATCAGTGTCTATCAGTGCCACTCATCAATGCCACCCATCAGTGTCACCCATCAGGGCCCATCAGTGCCGTCTTATAAGTGCCCATCAGTGCCATCTTATATGTGCCTATCAGTGTCGCCTTATCTGTGCCCATCAGTGCAGCCCAACAGTGCCCATCAGTGCAGCCTCACCAGCGAATATCAATGAAGGAGAAAAATGACCCGTTTGCAAAATGTTATAACAAACTATAAAACATGTTTTTTTTTTCAAAGTCTTTTTTTGTTTGTTTAGCAAAAAATAAAAACCCAAATGGTGATTAAATACTTTCAAAAGAAAGCTCTATTTGTGGGAAAAATGTCATTTGAGTACAGTGTTGCATGACTGCGCAATTGTCAAAGAGTGACAACGCTGAAAGCTGAAAATTGGTCTGGGCAGGAGGAGGGCAGGGGTTTAAGTGCCCAGTAAGCAAGTGGTTAATAATTTATTACTGAATACAATGAATGTTTTCTATATCTGCCCAGAATTAAACTTCCAATCGTTTTGTTATTGTCTATTTAAATTTGGATTAGTTAAGTCAAGTTGTGGCAGCGGTGAGTTTCAGCGGTGTTATAAATCAGCCAGAGGAGCAAACTGATTTTCATAGAGAGAAGAAAGCAATACAAACATTTACATTTAAAACCATATTGAAGGTTGCATGCTTATTGATAAAAGCAAAGTTCAGTGCTCGCAGCGTCTGGGGGATAAGTGAACGGCCTCGGAAAAGATTACATTGATAATGTATTTAAATCACAAGCTCACCAAACATTTCTCATTTTTAATCAACTTACTTAAAACAGTGCATTAGAGATTGCTTACAATATTTCAACATCTTGCGCTGGCAATTATGGAAATGAAAGATTAAGCGCGAGGCGAATTTCAGCTGCACGCGGAAAAGAAAAAAAAATCTCGCTGGAAAAGCCTTCTGTGGCAATACATACTAATTAAGACAAATTTAATTACTCAGCCTGCAATTCATGCTTAACAAATTATAATTGGAAACAAAACAGACGCGGAATGTGAAAGGGTACCGAGCAAGTTCTGAGCCGTTCAATTCATGTTTTTTTTTTCGAAAGTGTCGTCTATTTGGAATATGAAATCGTAGCCGAGTAAGGGACACTGGGACAAAGCTTAACTCCTAAGCTGGTCGGATCCTAGTAGATTTTTGAACTAACGAATGATTGGTTTTGGAATGAATGCAGTTTTGTGAACAAAAAACACTTACACTGTTAGAAATTCATTCAAGAAAAACTCTTCCTTCTACGCCTTAGAATTTTCTCATTTGTTCTATTTCAAATGGCACTTTATGCATTGACCCAGTCTGTCCGGACAAGTATGGTTACCCATTGACTTGGCACCATCCACAGGCAGTTTAAAGAGGAAGTTAACCCTGAAAAAAATAAAAACAAACCCTGCAAGGCAAAGGCATAATGAGCTAGTATGCTACGCATACTAGCTCATTATGAATAACTTACCTGAGATTGAAGCCCCCGAAGCGGTCCTCGTTCTTCATCTCCGCCACTGCTATGTATCCTGGAGTGACTTCCGGGTCTCGCGGCTCCGGCGCTGTGATTGGCCGGAGCCGCGATGACGTCAATCTGGTGTATGCGTGTGGGAGCAGTCATTGACGGCATGTTGCCTTCACTTGCGGCGCACTCAGTGCGCATGTGCCGTTGTCTATGGCGCGCATGCGCTGTAGACAGCTGTGCCCTTTTTTTTGTAAAATATCTCCTTAACCGTGTAGGTTTAGGAGATATTTCTTGGATCTACAGGTAAGCCTTAATCTAGGCTTACCTGTAGGTCAAAGTGGTCTGTAAGGGTTAAGGTTCCAATAAGACACAGACATTGATTCCAACGTAGCTTTACAGCTAACTGTAGTACAAAGAATGTTTTTCCAGTCTTTTGAAATGTAAAAAGACAATGACATTCCCATGATTTTTCTGTATGAAGTACCTCATTCATGAAACATGGAAGAAATGGGGAGGGCCTTGTTAGAACTGAACTAACTAGCACTAAATAGGAGAATGGTCCATAATGGTGGACCATAGTGACATTGTACTTGCTTTGGTGGCAACATGCAAAAGGAAACAATTTATATATATATATATATATATATATATATATATATATATATATATATATTTTGGCAGCCACAGCTGTGATGCAAAGCATCACAGTTGCATCATAGTGACACTGCTCTGCTCTTTTTTACACTTAAGCCGCGTACACACGGGCGGACTGTCTGGCCAACTAAGTCCGTCAGACAATCCGACGGACAGTCCGTCCTACTTTTGAATGAACGGACTTGACCACACACGATGAACAGACAGTCCGCTGAAAGCTTGCGCGATGACGTGTACAGCACGTATGACGGGACTAGAAATACGACGTCCAATACACTGCAATGCAACCTTCGGCCGTGTAAATCCTTTCTGAGCATGCGCCATACTTAGTCCGTCCAACTTGCCTACTCACGAGCGGACTGTCCGCTGAAACCAAAGTTGGACGGACTGTATTACGGAAATTCCGAAAGACTTAGTCCGCCATACTGTCCGCTGAAAAAGTCCGCTGAAGCCCACACACTAGCGGACTGTCCGCTGAAATGTGTTTCGGCGGACTAAGTTGGACGGACAGTCCTCTCGTGTGTACGCGGCTTAAGCCATTTGACATGATTCATAATGCCATTGTTAACTACTGTGATTGGCCACAGCTATCACATGGTGTAGGGCCACAGTGATTGGCCCTGTGCCATGTTATCACTGTGACCATTCACAGAGATCGCAGTACAGGCAGTCCCCAGGTTACAAACAAGATAGAGTCTGTAGGTTTGTTCTTAAGTTGTATTTGTATGTGAGTCGGAATAGGAACATTTTTTAACCGTAATTCCAGCCCAAAAATGTTTTTTTAATGTTTTTTGGATAGCATAGGGAAGGGTTAAAACCCCTGTAACATTTGTTTTGCTGTCTGTGCTCCTGTTCAGAACATTTGACTTCACTTTCGGTCCCGGTCAGCCATTGTTTACTACTGTTGATTGTGTTCAATGTGATTGGTCATAGCGATCACATGGTACAGGGCCAATGATCACAGCGTACAGTTCTCCAGGAGACACAGCAATCATAGATTCCATACCTGCATGGCCCCAAGGCCACACACAAGCACTGTTTTGGGAGGATGTAACAGTAGGTCCTCCCAGAATGGCGCTTGTCCTGCCTGGCCACTGTACATATATAGCCAGGCAGGACAAGCGCCATTCTGGGAGGAACGTACCAGGGCTCCCTCCCAAAACTTCACTAGTAGTACAATATACAATTGCTTTGTACACTGGAGTCCTGTAACATGTGATCATTGGCCATGTACCATGTGATCGCCGTGACCAATCGCAACGATCACAGTCAGCAGTAGTAAACAATGCCTTTCATTCACAATGCCATTGTTTACTACTGTGATCTCTGAGGTTGGTCACATCGATCACATGATACAGCCCCAATCAAAGCGACCCTGTACCATGTTATAGCTGTGGCCAATCACAGTAGTAAACAATGGCATTATGAATGGTGCCAAAAACAGAAATGGTTAAAATGACATGTTCTTTAAAGACTAGCTTGTCCACAGGATGACAATGCAACAGGGTGATTTCACTGCAGAACAAGCAGCGTTGACACGCTGTTACTGGAGGTGGAAAAATGACCAATACAATCAGGATCAACAGGTACTGAAATCATGTTACAGGCGGGATTCGGACAAATTAAAACTGCTGTATCAAGGCTTGTGACCAACTCCATTATATTTGTAATTTTTGACATTTTGCCCATATTTCCACTTCAATATATTAAAAAGTGCCATTGCATACTAAGAGCCAATCCTTAACACACATCAAAAGATGATCTCATATTTCTTAGCACCTCCGAAAAACCTTGCCGATTCCAGGAGAAGGTTCACTGGGTGAGAAAAGCAAAGCTGGGGATGGACGTCTGGAGATTACAGCTCATGTGTCGAGTATAAAACCAACAAGCTGTTTATGAGCAAACACTTCTCTCTACTAGAAATATAAAAATAAATTAGGTATTTGGGAGAGCATGAAATACTCATCACAGCTCAGACCGGCATTAAGAAGAAGCTTCTGCAAATCAACAACCCTCTACGGAGCCAGAAAGTGTGTCTGAAAACTTCTTCTGATAGGAAAATGGGGAATGAGGAAAAAAACCTACATACTACTGACAGCTTGTTCTTTCACATTATTCAGAAATGTGAACAAATAAAACACAACGAGCGTCATTATCCTCTCATTCCAAGTTCTGATATTTTTATACTTCAAGGTTGTCTTCGCATTGTTTCACATTCAGCAGTGCGGTTTTATTTGTTATGCCTCTTACACACGACTTTCCGGCAGACTAGGTCCGACGGTCTTCCCGACGGACTTTCATCAGAGTTCCGACGGACCTTCCGAACAAACGGACTTGGCCACACACGAACAGACTAAGTCCGTTAGTTTTGAACGTGATTAAGACGGGACTAGAAAGGGAAGTTCAATATCCAGTAGCCAATAGCTGCCCTTGCGTCATATTTGGTCCGTCGGACCAGCATACAGATGAAGGGAATCTGGTTTCAGACAGATTTGAAACATGTTCTCTTTCTAGGTCCATCTGATTTTTTATGTGAAAAACAATCGGATTAGCCTACACACGACTGACTGATTCCATCTGACCTAGTCTGCTGGAAAGTCCGGTCGTGTGTACGCGGCATTAGTGTTATGCCTCGTACACACTATTGGGCTTTACGACAACAAAACCGTGGAATTTTGTCCGAAGGGCATTGGCTCAAACTTGTCTTGCATACACACGGTCACACAAATGTTGGCCAACAATTACAAACGCATTGACGTAGAAGACGTACTATGTGTTTTTTCAGCTCTTTAGCGCCACCCTTTGTGCAACGTCTGCTAATTTTGTGTTAGTAGAAGTTTGGTGAGTGCTGTTTTCTTTTTGCGTTTTTTATTTAGCGATTTTCAGTTTGCGCTTTTAATTTCGTGCTTTTCAATTCGTTTCTGAACAGCCGTTCGTCAACCAAACATGTTGCAGAATCGGAGAAGATAACGTGCTATTTATTAGTGGCCTTGGAGTTATTGCTTTGACATTATTTTTTGGGTTGAATAATGATTTGATTTGGCATATTTTCTATATTTTTGGATGCATAGAATGCACTTTGGTTAAGTTCTATTGGCAGATAGCATGTCTAATTTTTTTTTTGTAATGCACAAAAAAAAGTTGTGTAGAATAATACTTGGCTATATGTTTTACTTCAAATGACAGTGTGGGAGTAGGCAGTTACATTTTAAACCCTTGCTTACTGGGCACTTAAAGCAGAAGTCCCGCAAACGTTTTTTTTTTTTTAAAACTCAGCAGCTACAAATACTGCAGCTGCTGACTTTTAAAATAAGGACACTTACCTGTCCCAGGGTCCAGCGATGTCAGCACCCGAGGCTGAACCATCCCTCGGTCCTCAGGTGCTGCTGCCGCCATCTTCGGTAAGGGAATCAGGAAATGAAGCCTTGTGGCTTCACTTCCCGGTTCCCTACTGCGCATGTGCGAGTCGTGCAGCGCAATCAAAATGGCCCGCACTGTCTCTGGGACCTGTGTGTGTGTCCCAGCAGACAGTGCGGCGGGATGGGAAGAAGCATAGACTCCCGTGGTAGTCTATGCCTGGAAGTGGGTGCAAATACCTACCTTAGACAGGTATCGGTACCCCCCTCCCCCCTGAAAGGTGTCAAATCTGACACTGGAGGGGGTGAGAGTTCCAAAAAGCGGAGCTTCAATTTTTGTGTGAACCTCCACTTTAAACCCCCCTCCTGTTCAGACCAATTTTCAGCTTTAAGCGCTGATGCACTTTGAATGATAATTGCGTGGCCATGCTACACTGTACCCACATTTTTATCATTTTTTTCCCACAAATAGACCTTTCTTTTGTATTTGATCACCTCCGCGGTTTTTATTTTTTGTTAAAAAAATGTAAAAAGATCAAATTTTTTCAAATAGTTTTTTTATTATTATAAAATTTTGCAAACGGTAATTTTTCTCCTTCATTGATGTATGCTGATGAGGAAGCACTGATGGGCAGTGATGGTTGGCAGTGATGGGCACTGATTAGGGATGAGCCGAACACCCCCCGGTTCGGTTCGCACCAGAACTTTCGAACGGACCCCAAATTCGAACGAACTTTAGAACCCCATTGAAGTCTATGGGACTCGAACGTTCGAAATTAAAAGTGCTAATTTTAACGTCTAATATGCAAGATACTGTCCTAAAAAGGGTTTGGGGACCTGACTCCTGCCCCAGGGGACATGGGTCAATGCATAAAATGTTTTTAAAAATGGCCGTTTTGGCGGGAGCACTGATTTTAATGACGATTAAAGTGAAAAAAAAAGTGAAATATTCCTTTAAATATGGTGCCTGGGGGGTGTCTGTAGTATGCCTGTGAAGTGCCACGTGTTTCCCGTGTTTAGAACAGTCCCTGCACAAAATGACATTAAACGGAAATAACACCATTTAAAACTGCTTGCGGTTTTAATGTTATATCTGGTTCCTGCAATATGGTTGAAAATCATTGAGAAAAATGGCATGGGTAGCCCTCCCTGCCCATTACCAGCCCCTTTGGGTCTTGTACGCATATTAAGGGGAACCCTGTACCAGGCATGTACTGGCCATTGGGACTACAGGGAGTTTCCCGGTGGGCCGATGGCTCAGTGGGCCACTCTGATGCAAGGGGGCTGGTGATGGGACACTCTGATGTAAGGGGGCTGCTAATGAAACACTCTGATGTAAGGGGGCTGCTAATGAGACACTCTGATGTAAGGGGGCTGCTAATGAGACACTCTGATGTAAGGGGGTGCTGATGGGACACTCTGATGTAAGGGGGCTGCTAATGAGACACTCTGATGTAAGGGGGCGCTGATGGGACACTCTGATGTAAGGGGCGCTGATGGGACACTCTGATGTAAGGGGGCATTGATGGGACACTCTGATGTAAGGGGGCGCTGATGGGACACTCTGATGTAAGGGGGCGCTGATGAGACACTCTGATGTAAGGGGGCGCTGATGAGACACTCTGATGTAAGGGGGTGCTGTTGAGACACTCTGATGTAAGGGGGTGCTGTTGAGACACTCTGATGTAAGGGGGTGTTGTTGAGACACTCTGATGTAAGGGGCTGCTGATGGGACACTCAAAATGTAAGTGGGCCGGTCTGGATGAAGTCCAGGGCCAAATTTCTTTCCCAGTCCAGCCCTGCCCTGTACCCATATTAAAAAAAGGAAATGCGTGTGGCCCCCAGGCCCTGTATACTCAGAACAGCAGTATACAGGCGGTGCAAACAAGACAGGGACTGTGTAGGTTTGTTGTGTTAAGTTGAATCTGTTTGTAATTTTTAACTGGTACATTTTTAAAGTGTAGCTCCAGTCAAAAAAACTATTTTTAAGCTTTTTGGAAAACATAGAGAAGGGTTATCACCCCTGTATAATTTGTTTTGTCGTCCATCTTTTTTCATCTCACTTGCTGTTGTCTCCTTCCGTTTGCAAGTAGGAGATGTTTGTAAATTGGATGTTTGAAAGTGGGGCCTGCCCTATATGCTCTGCAGAAATGGCGGAACAAGGTGTTGGTTTTGCCACAACATTGTAAGCCCTCAAAGTGACTCTTGGTGGCGCTGGAGCGCCCTGCTGTGAATGATTATATCAAGAATTGTAATTACATGCCATTGTTAAACAGTGGTAGAAAAATTGACCTTTGGTGGTTGTGGTGCTGGTGCCACAACACTATAAGTCCTCACCGTTACTCTGGGTGGGCACAGGAAGGGGCCCTCCTGGGAAATATTATATCAAGAATTGTAATTACATGTCCCTGTTAAACAGGGGCAGAAAAATTTGGCCTTAGGCACTGCTGCTGGTGCCACCACACTGCAACCTCTCCCATATACTCTAGTTTTATTGCAGGAATTAGCCCTGCTGCAAAGCATTGCATCAAAAATTGTACTTAAACGCCCCTGTTAAACAGGGGCAGAAAAATTGGGCCTTAGGCACTGGTGCTGGTGCCACCACACTGCAACCTCTGCCATATACTCTAGTTTTATTGCAGGAATTAGCCCTGCTGCAAAGCATTGCATCAAAAATTGTAATTAAACGCCCCTGTTAAATAGGGGCAGAAAAATTGGGCCTTAGGCACTGGTGCTGGTGCCACCACACTGCAACCTCTGCCATATACTCTTGTTTTATTGCAGGAATTAGCCCTGCTGCAAAGCATTGCATCAAAAATTGTAATTAAACGCCCCTGTTAAACAGGGGCAGAAAAATTGGGCCTTAGGCACTGGTGCTGGTGCCACCACACTGCAACCTCTCCCATATACTCTTGTTTGATTGCAGGAATTAGCCCTGCTGCAAAGCATTGCATCAAAAATTGTACTTAAACGCCCCTGTTAAACAGGGGCAGAAAAATTGGGCCTTAGGCATCACCCAGAACCAGAAATGTTCTTCCAACATATCAGCGGAGGAGGAAGAGGATAGACAATCAACATAACAGGACAGTCACTCAGCATCAGCATAGGCAGTCTTGAAGGGATGTGATATTTCAAAAAAAATTATTCTGTTACATCAGCTTCAGGTGCTTGGTAGCTGTGGGTGATCCAAGACTGATTCATCTTGATGAAGGTCAGTCGATCAACTGATTCGGTGGACAGGCGCACCCTGTGATCGGTAATAAAGCCACCAGCAGCACTGAAGGTGCGTTCCGAAAGAACGCTGGATGCAGGACAGGCCAGTAGCTCAATTGCATACTGTGCAAGCTCTGGCCAGTGATCCATCCTCAAGACCCAGTAAGCCAGAGGATTTTCGGTGGGAAAGGTGTCCAAGTCTGACCTTGCTCCTAGGTATTCCTGCACCATGTAAATCAGACGCTGGCGATGGGTGCTGGAACCGATCATACCTTGGGGCTGCGGACTAAAAAATTGTCTGAAAGCATCAGTCAGACGGCCACCTTCTCCACCGCTCCTTCTGACCGATGCCTCAGCAACACGTTGTCCAGGACCAGGAGTTTGTAACCTCCCAGTCTCTGGGAACGCGTTGCACAGACCTTTCTGCAAGGCCTCCCGGAGATGTCTCATCCTCTGCTCCCTCTGCGATGGCAAGATAAGGTCGGCAACCTTACCCTTGTACCGTGGATCAAGGAGAGTGGCCAGCCAGTAATGGTCCCTCTCCTTGATCCGAAGAATACGAGGATCCTTCCGCAGGCTTTGCAGGATCAGGGAGGCCATGCAGCGTAGGTTAGCTGAGGCATTCGGTCCGGAGTCCTCTGGGTCACTAAGGACAACATGATCCGCAGCTACCTCCTCCCAGCCACGTACAAGTCCACGTGTTTCTTGGGACTGTAAATCATCCCTACAAGACTGCTGCTGCTGCTGCTGATGCTGAGTGTCAGCCTCCACCTCCATGCTGACACAATCATCCTCCTCCTCCTCTTCCTCCTCCTCATCCTCTTCCTGTGTGATGGGTGGCACAGCAGGAACACTGTCTGGATAAAGGGGGCCTTGAGAGGCAAGGAAGTCCTCCTCTTCCTGCCTCTGTTCTGCCTCAGGTGCCCTGTCCATTATTCCACGCAGCGTATGCTCCAAGAGGTGGAAAAGAGGTACAGTGTCACTGATGCATGCACTGTCACTGCTCACCATCCTTGTGGCCTCCTCAAAACGGTGACAGGACAATGCATGCATCCCTGATCATGCCCCACTGGCGTGGTGAGAAAAAACCAAGCTCCTCTGACCCTGTCCTGGTGCCGTAGTCGCACAGGTACTCATTGATGGCCCTCTGCTGCGTGTGCAGCCGCTGCAGCATGGCCAATGTTGAGTTCCATCTGGTGGGCATGTCACATATAAGGCGGTTCTTGGGCAGGTTCAACTCCTTTTGGAGCTCAGCCAGCCGAGCACAGGCATTAAATGATCGTCGGAAATGCACACAGACTTTCCTGGCCTGCTTCAGGACATCCTGTAAGCCGGGGTACCTGCCCAAGAACCGCTGCACCACCAGGTTAAGGACGTGCGCTACACAGGGCACATGGGTCAGTTGTCCCTGTCGGAGGGCGGAGAGGAGGTTGGTGCCATTGTCGCAAACCACCATTCCTGGCTTAAGCTGGCGTGGCGTCAACCACCTCTCGGCCTTCCCCTGCAGAGCTGACAAAACATCCGCCCCAGTGTGGCTCCTGTCCCCCACACAAACCAGCGCAAGCACGGCATGGCATCGTTTTGCCTGCGTACTTGCGTAGCCCCTGGAACGCCTACGGAGCACCTCTGGTTCTGAGGACAGAGCACTGGAAGAGGTCATGGAGGAAGAAGAGGAGGGGGTGGAGGAGAGAGGTGTGTCACAACCAATAGTAGCATTTTGGAGGCGTGGTGGCGGAACAACCTCCAACACTACTGCACCTTGTCCTGCATCCTTCCCAGCTGCCAGAAGAGTGACCCAATGGGCCGTGAAAGACAGGTAACGTCCCTGTCCATGCCTGCTGGACCATGAGTCAGCGGTAATATGCACCTTACCGCTGACCGCCCTGTCCAGCGAGGCAAGGACATTGCCTTCCACATGCCGGTAGAGAGCCAGAATCGCCTTCCGTGAGAAAAAGTGGCGTTTGGGGACCTGCCACTGAGGAACCGCACATTGTACAAACTCACTGAAGGGGGCCGAGTCTACCAACTGAAAAGGCAGCAGTTGAAGTGCTAGCAATTTAGCCAAGCTAGCATTCAACTGCTGGGCATGTGGATGGCTGGGAGTGAACTTCTTTCGCCGGTCCAGCAGCTGGGGCAGGGACATTTGCCTGCTATAATCGGACGTGGGTGTACCGCTAGCAGAGTTCCCGGAAGCACTTGGCTGTGACACACCTAATTCTACACCTTCATTCCTCTCAGAGCAGGTTTCAGAGAGGACTGAAGGTCTAGTGGGGTTGGAGATGCCAGCCGATGAGGAGCAAGGAGAGGTCCGCTTTGTTCTTTGGTGTGGGTCTTTGAGGTACGCTTGCCAACGAGCTGCATGGCAGGTCAACATATGTCTGGTCAAGCATGTGGTGCCCAAGCGGCTGATGTTTTGGCCACGCGAGATACGCTTGAGACATATGTTGCAAATAGCAGCGGTGCGATCTAATGCACTCGTCTCAAAAAAGGCCCACACCAAAGAACTTTTAGAATAACGCGCAGAGGCAGCGCCCTGCACAGGCGGAGCTCTGCGGTGTGATTCAGTCGGTGTGCTGCCCCTAAGCTGGTCCCCGGAGGGCATCCTGCCTCGTTGGACATGTGCCTCCTCCTCCTCCTCTCTCCTTCCAGGCACCCACGTGGAGTCAGTGCCCTCATCATCCCCTCCCTCTTCATCGCTGTAGCAAACCTGGCAGTATGCTGCAGCTTGTGGAACATGACTGCCAGATTGCTGTCCTTCTTGAGCATCCCCTCTCTCTGCGCTCACGCTACTGCCTTCCTCTAGCTGAGTGTCATCATCAGAGCCCACAAAACACTGGGCATCCTCCTGGAGCATGTACCCAACACTGTGCTCAAAGAGTTCAGGAGACTCCTCAGGAGGACGTGGTGGGTCTAGGGAAGGAGTCACTGATGATGACATTGAGAGGAGGGAAGACGATGCGTTGGCAACTGCTTTGCTAGTACCCTGAGACTGGGTGAGAGAGGATGAGGAGAATGAAGAGGGCTTGGTCATCCACTCTACCAAGTCGTTGGCATGTTGCGGTTCAACATGTCCAGCTGCCGAAAAGAAGGACAAGCGTGTCCCATGGCCACGTGCTAATGACAATGCACCGCGTCCACGACCAGCACTGTTGTCTCTAGACACAGAGCCTGCTGGCCCTCTTTTATCGGCTCGCGCCTGTCTGCCTCTCCTTGCTGGCCTTCCAGACATGGTAATGGCCTGAAGGGAGTTGGGTAAAACAGCAGTGTAATGGAGTCACACAACACCCACTAAGCCCTGCAGATGGCTCTATTAGAGAACAGCAATAAACGGTAGATACAGGTGTATATTGTGCTGGAGTCACACAACACCCACTAACTCCTGCAGATGCCTTTATTATAGAACACCAGAGATAAAGGGGTATACTTAATTGAGTCACACAACACCCACTAAGCCCTGCAGATGGCTCTATTAGAGAACAGCAATAAAGGGTAGATACAGGTGTATATTGTGCTGGAGGCACAAAAAACCCACTAACTCCTGCAGATGCCTTTTTTATAGAACACCAGAGATAAAGGGGTATATACAGATGTATACTGTGCTGTGCTGGAGGCACACACAACTTCCAATAACTCCTGCAGATGGCAAGTGGGCTCAAATAGAGAAGAGCTATGTAGGTGGATATAGCGGTGTGTACTGGGTACAGAGCACGCAGACAGCACGCACAAGCTCCTAACACTACTGACTGCAAGCTCTATTATAAAAGATAGATCACTAGCTATATAGGTGAGGTGAATATAGCGGTGTATACTGCGGTCAGGGCACACAGACAACAACCACTACACAACAGCAAGATCGAAAATCGGCCGAAAACGATCGGTGTGTACTGTGTTGAAGGTACACAGAACACCCACTAACTGCTTCAGACGCCAACACACTACACTAGGCCGCCGCGCTGGCGGCCTTATATAGTGTGGGGCGTGTACTACACAGCCTGAGCTATGATTGGCCACAGGCATCCTTCCTGTGGTCAATCATGGCTCTCCTCGCTGCTGGCGCTGTGATTGGCCAAGCATGCGGGGTCCCAGTGCATGCTTGGCCAATCATGAGCCAGCAATGCACTGCGATGACGCAGTACATTGTGGGCCGTGAGCGCCACACGAATTTGGCGCGAACGGCCCATAACGTTCGGAATTCGCCGAACGGGCGAACAGCCGATGTTCGAGTCGAACGTATGTTCGACTCGAACACGAAGCTCATCCCTAGCACTGATGGTTGGCAGTGAATGGCACTGATGTGTGGCAATAATGGATCGGTTACACTGATAGGCAGCACTGCTAGGTGGCACTGATTGCCACCACTGGTGGGCATCAATAGGTCTCAGTGTATAGGTGATAGGTGATCACAGCACGCGCAGGGAGTGTGCAAAGGGGAGGTCGTCATATGACGGCCTCCTGGAAATTCAGGTCCGCACTATGGCCATCATTTGGCTATAGTGCGAATGGCAAGTGGTTAAAAAATACAATGTAAAATTGACAAGGGACACCAACATAGTCGTATCTTTGATCTTATAAACTAGGGGATAATGGTGTTGTGGTAACTTGCACAAATAATAAAAAAAAAAAACATAATAATATTATTCTTGATATCACTAGAAAAAAAAAAAGCCTTTGAAAATTAGTTTGCAATAACTCCATCAGTGTCACCAGCAAATCAGCTTCATTATTATCCCATTAAAGAAGAAGAGAATTGTGCGCTGCATTTGGACGATCTCATAATTTGCCACATCATGAATGTTAATTCTCCATTACAAACGCTCGTTTGCAAAACCGACCGCTTCTGTTTCCGAGCATGCGTGTTTGTACTTTGGAGTTTTTTCAGATGGACTTGTGTACACACGATCGGAAAGTCCAACAACACACATTTGTTGGTGGAAAATTTAAAAACATGCTAGCCAACATTTGTTGGCAGAAAGTCCGACAACAATTGTTCTGATGGAGCATAAACACGGTCGGATTTTCCACCAACAGCCTGACATACAACATTTCCAATCGAAAAATCCGATTGTGTGTACGGGGCTTAACATTTTCAGGTATTTATTACCATTCAGAACTCACAGTACTCCGCCATGTCTTCATCTGCTGTTTTTGTCTTCAGTAGGACAGAGCCATCTTTGATCAGGCATCATCTTGGATCAGCATCTACTTCTTGAAGACGCTGGCTAAAATATGATAACCTGATGTAAATTCTTAAATTCTTCTAAAGTCTTGGCAGTGTTCCTAAATGTCTGATGCAGATCAGCCCCTGCTTCAAATTCTAACATTGTGACTTTCAACAAAGGCATAGCTCCCGACTTTCCCTGATTCAGAACAAAGTCCCTCTGTCCCTCTTTCCTCCTCATTTGTCCCTCATTTTGGTTTGATCTATATAGAGTGGGGACGTAAAGTGTTCAGACCCCCTTAAATTTTTCACTCTTTGTTATGTTGCAGCCATTTGCAAAAATTCATTTAAGTTCATTTTTTTCCTCATTAATGTACATGCAGCACCCCATATTGACAGAAAAACACAGAATTGTTGACATTTTTGCAGATTTATTAAAAAAGAAAAACTGAAATATCACATGGTCCTAAGTATTCAGACCCTTTGCTGTGACACTCATATATTTAACTTTGTCCATTGCTGTCCAAATGCTGTCCATTTCTTCTGATCATCCTTGAGATGGATCTACACCTTCATTTGAGTCCTGCTGTGTTTTATTATACTGATTGGACTCGATTAGGAAAGCCACACACCTGTCTATAGAAGATCTTACAGCTCACAGTGCATGTCAGAACAAATAAGAATCATGAGGTCTGCCTGAAGAGCTCAGAGATAGAATTGTGGCAAGGCACAGATCTGGTCAAGGTTACAAAAAAAGACCTGAAGGGCCTGGTATGGAATTTGGGGGGACCCCCACGCATTTTTTTTAATTAAAATTTTGGTTCAGGGTTCCCCTGTGGGGGAATCCCATGCCGTTTTTTTCAATTACTTTTATGTGTATTGCTGGGACCGACAATTCATTATAGCCGCGAGTACTTTTAAATTACTTTTTTTTCCTTTAGAAATGTCATTTTGCTCTGAGACTGTTCTAAACATGGGAAACATGCACCCCTTTACAGGCCTACTATAGACACTCCCAGGTAGGAAATGTAAAAGAATATTACACTTTTATTGTTTCACTTTAAGCATTATTAAAATCACTGCTCCCGAAAAACCTGCCATTTTTAAAACTTTTGTTTGCATTGATACATGTCCCCTGGGGCAGGACCCGGGTCCCCAAACACTTTTTATGACAACAACTTGCATATTAACCTTTGAAATTAGCACTTTTGATTTCTCCCATAGACTTTTAAAGGGTGTTTCTCTGGTTTCGAATTTGCCGGGAACACCCCAAATTGTTCGCTATTTGGTGAACGGGCGAACAACCAATGTTCAAGTCAAACTCATGTTTGACCAAACATAAAGCCCATCCCTACTAATCATATTGTAATGGAATTTTATTAAAAATTACCTTTCCTTTTCTATCTGCAGCCACTGTAATTTTCTGAGAATGCATTGCAATATGGCTACCTGGAGTTGTTCTATACACAGACTGTGTACTGACCACTCCCCAGAAACATAATTTCCTGCTTGTGTGATTGGCTCACCAATTTTCCCAGAAGTCTGCCTAAGATACAAGTCAGATTTCAGGCATCCCCTGGAACAAAAATTTATTTTCTGGACAGATACTCTCAATAGAAACACGTCTAAGCCCTTGTACACACGGTCGGACATTCCGACAACAAAATCTGTCGGATTGTGTTGCATAAACACGGTTGGACAAAGTTGTTGGAAAATCCGATCGTATGTAACGTGATGACGTTATTTCGTTACAACGGGACTACGTTCAGGCTAGTCGCCAATAGCTTTGGTCTAGGAATTTGATCTGAGCATGCGTGGCACTTTGTCCGATCGGAATTCTCTACACACAATCTGACAAAGTCCGATTGGATCATGTTGTCGGAAAGTTTTATAGCCCAGCTCTAAAACTTTGTCCGTCGGATATTCAGACGGAAACAGTCCGATGGAGCCCACACAGTTGGATTATCCGACAACACGGTCCGATCGGACATTTTCCGTCAGAATGTCCGACCGTGTGTACAAGGGCTTAAGGGATGAGGCCCAGCAGCTTTCCTCATTAGTGCCCTCAGCTGCCACAGTTGACAATTAATTATGAAACTCCTCCCATTAGATCTACTCTGCACATGGGCTAATGGAATGGGATCTGAGAAATACATATACAGTAGGGGTGCACTGAATGGAAATTTTGGAGCCGAAACCTAATGGAAATGGAAACCTGTATTGACAAAATACAGTCTACCAATGCTAAGTTCTCCTGAAAATGCAAGTTGCATGGCTGTCTTACTAGGCGGTGGCTTTAGTAATTTCGGAGTCACTGATACAGTTCAGCTTTGCAAATCAGTACTTCTGATTGTCCAGATCTGCATAACTGATCTGGGTTAAAAGTACTGAAAGCAGACAGTCAGTCTATTCCAAAACAACGCATTGCAGCACCCAGCATGCATAGAAAAGGTGTTGAACATTTCTCAGAAGGTCAATAACGGCAGACTCTGTGTTTCTCTCAGCATCAGTTTCCTTTTTGTGGCAAAGG
This sequence comes from Lithobates pipiens, assembly GCF_037356315.1. Lineage (NCBI taxonomy): Eukaryota > Metazoa > Chordata > Amphibia > Anura > Ranidae > Lithobates > Lithobates pipiens. The sequence goes on along the minus strand of NW_027507789.1, from coordinate 45,502,352 downwards.
TTAAAAGGATCTATCAATGCGTGGGCATTTCTTTAAAAGTAATTTTTCTTCTTTTCACACTCATAAAAAAGACATTTTTGAAAATTGTGGTTTGAAGAAAAATTATTCACCAAGGAAGAGATTTGGCTGGCGATTGAACCTGGCACATTTTCAACATAAGTACTAAGTGTCAGACATTTGTGCTACCCATCCAAGAGACAAATGCGGTCAACTATCACAGGCATGGTATTGCAACGTCTACCTCCACTCAGCCTAATTTAAAGAACAAATACGTTTTCATAAAAAGTTGAATGTTTGAATGTTTCATGCTGATCATGCCAAAGTATTTTAAATAGGCCACTCTTGAGACCGATTATCTTCACACCCCTGTAAAACAAGGTAAATGTATTACTGGGTCTTCTTTGTTCTCCATTCAGTATCCCCATGTTTCTCTACTTCCCCACTTGTCCCTCATATTTTTCTTCATCCCCCATTTAATAGATCTTTGTTTTCACCTCTTCCTTCCTTCACCATTAAGTATCACCATGTCCTTCATCTACTCCTTTCTCCACTGATCAGTTCTCGACCGTCTGCTTTCTTCACTCAGCAATGCCTCACTATATCCCTCACCTGTTTCGTCTTCCAGCATTCAATAGCACAATGTTCCTATCCTTTTCTTTCCTCCACCATTTAGTAACTTTGTGTAGCGCACCCCTTAGAGGGCCCGCAGGTGAAAAGGGATACTACACCCTGCACGGCTAGGCACAACAAATTTTCACAGTCTCCCGGAGTCAGAAAACTGTCCAGTACTTTGTTTTGTTATTTAATTGAGGGATTAGAACTTGATTGCAGAAAAAATGGATCTAACTGGGCCCCTGAGTTGTGTAGCAACGTTCAGTGTCCAGCTTACATCCCTGTGTCTATTGATCCCAGCACCACCTCTTCAGGCACTGCCAGCCCACCTGGCTGCAGCTACCCCTTTCACTAGAGCTCCTGGGTACTTATCCACAGTCCTGCCAGACTAACACTCTCTCTCTCTCTCTCTCTCTCTCTCTCCACAGTTCTTCCAGACTGCTCACTCATCAGCTCACCTGGCTGACTTCTTAGGAGACCACCTGGATGTGCTGACCTTCTCCTGCCTCTAGGGAGGATTTCCTCAATGTGTTGTAGAGGGTCTCTCCAGCACCCAAGCCCCAGGCCAAGGTCAGCCCCCTAAGACTAGGGGGCACCCTCAAGGGCCACCGACACCATCCTCAGCACTCCTTCTCCCTCTTCAAGACTGTCCCTGCTGACATGACCCCTGAGTATTTATGAGGTGCCTGCCCACTGCCAATACTCCAAGCAGCTATATATATACAGTAACACTGCGCAGTAGTCAAAGAACTCAAAAAAAAAAAAACTCAGAAAAAGGCTGCCAACGCGCTAAAACTGGGATCTTTTTAGCTGTAAAAACGTCAAAGTGTAAAGTGTAAGCGCCAAGCATATGTGACTATAAATCAGTAAAAGTGACTCAAAGTGATGAAACTTAGAAAACTAATGTGTACATATAACTATAACCTATTAATAAAACATGACCCCAAATCTGAGGATAACCATGAAATACAAAAAATAAAATAATAAATATATAGGCAATAAAGTCCATATATCAATGAAAATAAACTTGCAGATGTGAGTCCCAGCAAACTTCAGTGACAATGAGAGTCCCACTTTACTGTGACAAAAGGTTATTCCACCGCAGTGTAGCTCCCACCACCTTAAGAAGCGCAGGCTTACCAGATGGAAATGACCCGAATAGACTTATATCTAAGGGGTCCCGTAATGGCTTGTAATTCCAACTACTGCAACTCTGGATTCAGCATTCCATCATTAAAGGGGTCCCAAAGCAAGTGGTTCATTCAGTGTGGCGGACTGCATACAATCACCATTTTTTTTAGAGAGACAGCTCCGGCATCAATTCAGGCATAAAAGTGGAAGGATAGAGCCAACATAGTGTAATAACGTTTAAAAAAAATACTTTAATAGAAATAAAATATCAAACTCACATTTCCATAGTTATTAATAAACATGTCAAAGGAGATAGGCAGTGGCGGAGTCTTCCCAAATACTCCAAGCAGCTCCTCCTAGACTCCACCCTCTACTTCTGGAAGTTTCTCCAGGTTCTAGAGAGCTGGGGGATTTACCAGAGATGCTGCTTGCTGAGTCATCCAGCCTCCCTGAGTCACTCAGCCCTGACACAGATTCAACTCAGGCCTGGCTGTCAGCCAGGCCAAATTTTCCTACACTAACTACTACTACTATGTACATCCTATCTAGCACACTAGAGGGTGCTACAATCGTGTCATTCACCCTTGCTCTTCTCCTTCCTCCACCATTCATTAGCACTATGTCCTTCACCTTTTCCTATCTTCACAATTTAGTAGCACCATGTCACACACCTTTGTCTTCCTCCACATTCAGTAGCGCCATGTCCCTCACCACTGCCTTTTGTTACCATTTGGCAGCAGTATGTTCCTCAATTCTTATTTTGACACCATTAAAGTGGTTGTAAACCCTTACAAACCACTTTGACCTACAGGTAAGCCTAGAGTAAGGCTTACCTGTAGGTCCAAGAAATATCTCCCAAACCTATACGGTTTAGGAGATATTTGCCCGAAGACGGGCACCGCTGTCTACGGCGCATGCGCCGTAGACAGCGGCGCGCAGGCGCACTGAGAGTGGCATCGTTAATGACAAAGATGCCGCACAATGCCGAGCGTCTCGGCTCCCGTGCGCATGCGCGGGAGTGACGTCATCACTGCTCTGGCGAATCGCAGCGCCGGAGCAGCGAGACCCACACGGAGACCCACCAAGAAGATGGACGCTCGGAACTACAGGGGACAGCGGTGACTTCGCTGGCTCCTGTGTCAGGTAAGTGACACATAATGGGCTACTATGCGATGCATAGTAGTCCATTATGCTTTGCCTTTGCAGGGAATGAAAGAGGAAGTAAACTCATCAGGGTTTACTTCCTCTTTAAGTAGCTCAGTTTTCCTCAACACTGCGTTCTTCTGCCGGTAAGTTATTCATTTCTTCTTTCCTCAACCATTCAACAGGATTGAGTTTTGTGTTTTTTCCCTCATTGCCGTCTCCCTCTTCAAATGCTTCCTTTAGTACTTAGGTGGCTCTAAAGCTGGCCATACACTAGTAGAATTTAAAATGAACATTCATACACAATTCACGCAAATGTTTTTTACGAAAATACTGAGTACAAACTATGACTTGACGAATGTGATTTAAAAGTACTTCAACATTTTGTTTGCTTTTAACATTTGATTTTGGAATAAATGGACTTTCCCAAACAAAAAACACATACACTGTTAGAAATATTTTAGTTCTAAAAAATGTTTCCATCCTGCTCCTTCAGATCTTCTCATCACTGCATTCAAAAAACGAATGTTGATTATTTATTCCAAATACAAATGTTAACAGCAAACAACATATTGAAGTACTTTTCAAGCTACAGCTGTCAAGTCATCAAATGTACTGGGAATTTTTGTATGAACGTTCATTCAAACATCTACTAATATATGGCCAGCTTTAGTAGGAAGACTACACACCAGAAAAAAACAATAAGAGCAGTTGGTGTTCATTCACATAGTGCCCCTTCTTGGTAAAACACTGAGATTTTTGGAGTGGTGATAATGAAGGCAGAGCCTCCCGTTAAGAACCAAAGACGGATCCAGAGTCTAGTCTCGGGAGGGGCACTGTAAGAAAATAAGGTGTTGCTTACAGAACGCCATTTCGCCATGTGCGCCATTTCGTGCAATAGCCAGCGAAGACGTGTGTGCTGATTGGTCAGGGGGGTGCTAATCAGAGGGTCTGGTGGAAGCGATCTCCGCCGGCCAACCGCGATCTCTCCCCACAAAGATAGAACAGCGGTCTGCAGATGTAAACAAGGCAGACCACCGTTCTGTTGGAGATGAACAGACTGATCTTGTTTTTCTGCTAACCAGGAACAGGGATCACTCTGTTCATCTGGTGAATCCATCCCCCACACAGTTAGCAAGCACCCCCTAGGGACACAGTTAACCATTTGATCACCCCTGATGTTAACCCTTCCCAGCCAGTGTCATTAGTACAGTGATAGTACATAATTTTAGCACTGATCACTTTATTAGTGTCCCTGGTCCCCAAAAAGTGTCAAAAATGTCAGTTAGGTGTCCGATCTATCCACTGCAATGTTGCAGCCCTGCTAAAAATCACTGATCACCGCCGTTACTAGTAAAAAATAAAAATAAAAAAAAATGCCATAAATCTTTCCCATAGTTTGTAGAAGCTATAAATTTTGCACAAACCCATCAATATACACTTATTGGGATTTTTCTTTTACCAAAAATATGTAGAATACAGATCCGCCAAGACATTTTTTGATAGCAAAAAGCAAAAAAATTTTTTTTTTTTCAAACTTGACGCTCTTTTTCTGTTTATATCGCAAAAAATAAAAACCGCAGAGGTGATCAAATACCACCAAAAGAAAGCTCTATTTGTGGAAAAAAAGGGACATCAATTTTACTTGGATTACAGCGTCGCACGACCGTGCAATTGGCAGTCAGTTAAAGCAATGCAGTATCGCCAAAAATGGCCTGGTCATAAGGAGGGGTAAAAGGTTTCAGAGCTGAAGGGGTTGAGATTGAACAAGACAAGACTAAAGGGGCATTTTTTTTCCATACATAATGGCACAGATGTATTTTGCTTTCTGACTTGACACATGAATTCATTCTTTTTTTCTACTCACTTTTAGTCAATTAATTTGTCAGTGTCACTGTTATATTTTGGGGGGGGGGGGGGCTGGGCAATTGCCCTGTTGCCCCCCCTCCCCCGGATCCGCCCCTGTTTTAACTCAGTTTGAGAAAGAACACAGTAAGATTAACAACATTTTATTTAAAAAAGGGAAAAGAATCTGCAATAATGTTAGTGAAAATCTTTACATTAACTATCTATAATGGCTTTTTTTTTACGTTAAAACTGAAATTGTGCTTTAAATATTCATTATGACAATACCCAATGCATACAGTTCTGGATTATCTTACCAAAAAATCTAGCATGCTTTGCAAACTGAGTGTCATGGATCTACTCTGTATTCATATTTTTATAATATAAAGTGTAATATAATTAAAAATTATATAGTTTTAATATAAACTTGTAAACCTTCAAAAAAGCTTGAAAATAAAATTGAACCAAACCCATTAAACTTTCCCTGTAAGCACTAACATGGCGTGCATAACCAAACAATAAAAAATGCATCGTTTCACGGTTAATGTCTTCAGCTGTCTGACCAATTCATAACCCAGCTACGTTTTTACAACTGCAAATAAAATTCAAGTTTGGGGGATTTAATGTCAAGAGTTTTTTTTAGCCAAAAAAATCCACTTTCTTTCCTTTTACTCACAAAAAATTGTGAGACAAAGATAATCTTTATGTAAATGTTGATATGAAATTTTCTCCACTCACGCTGTAATAAATCAGATCTTTTAATTAGGCTCTGGAGGCTCTGATAGAACTGAGCTTCTTGTTACGAGGATATGTTGATAGGATTTTGTGCAAAAGAAAATGTATAATGTTAACATCTTTTCTCATTATTTAATGCTACATTTGCAATACATAGCTTTAAGTGGTGGTTGGTAAAATAAATGGGGGGGGGGGCTTTGTATTAAAGAGGCCAAGTGAATTAAATATTTCATATTAAGTGGACCAGTTTTTGAAAGCACACCTGTAAAAGTATTTTAAGGATTTTAGATATTTTTAAATAAAATAAAAAAAACTTTTATTTTACTATAAAGAGAAACAGGTTTTCAGTTCACCAAGCCACATCCACATCCACACATGAAAAAATTGTTACGGGCTGAAATAATTCAAGCACCGTCTATATAAGCCGGACTTTATAGGCTCAATATGGGAGACCACAAAGAACAATTAAATAAAATACAGTGTATTTATTAAAATTATTAAAATACATAGATAAAACTCCCTCCAGAGGTGGTTCTGGCAAGATCAGTATATTGCGTTTAAAAAGGGTCTGGATTCTTTCCTAAATATACATAATATAAATGGGTACTAACATAGGTAAAGTTGATCCCTCTTTGGGTATCAGAAAGGAGTTTTTCCCCCCTGCTGTAGCAAATTGGAGCATGCTTTGCTGCGGTTTTTTGTCTTCCTCTGGATCATCTGGCAGAGAGGTGCTGGGGGCTGAGGGAAAGGTTTATGGGAAGGCTGGAGGAGTATTTCAACTAAGATTGGGGGGGGGGGGGGGTGAAGTAGAATTACATCGGGCAGACAGGTCAGTTAGGGGTCAGACATTAATGAAGGGTGGAATGGGGATAGATGGGGAGAGGGTTATGGCAGGTGACAATAAAGTTCCCATGTTGCAAGAAGCCATTGGAAACTATAATGCCATTTGTGTTTGTTTACCAATACTAGAAGTCTGCCAAGCAAAATAGGTGAGTTGGAAGCTCTGGTGCATGAGGAGAGCTATGCTATAAACGGTATTGCTGAAAATTTTCTTCAATCCTCACATGACTGGGCTATTAATATACCTGGCTATGCACTCTTTTGGAGAGACAGGGTAAAAAGGAAAGGTGGAAGGGTCTGTCTCTAGTGAGAAGTGAGCTCAAAGCAAGTGTGAAAGAGGACCTGGTTGATGGAGAGTGTGATGAGTCTGAAGCACTATGGGTGGAACTGCATTTAGATTAGTAGTTTCAAGTTAATCATTGGAGTTTGTTATAGACTAGGGATGAGCTTCGTGTTCGAGTCGAACATATGTTCGACTTGAACATCGGCTGTTTGCCCGTTCGGCGAAATTCGCGCCAAATTCGTGTGGCGCTCATGGCCCACAATGCACTGCGTCATCGCAGTGCATTGCTGGCTCATGATTGGCCAAGCATGCACTGTGACCCCGCATGCTTGGCCAATCACAGCGCTAGCAGTGAGGAGAGCCATGATTGGCCACAGGCAGGATGCCTGTGGCCAATCATAGCTCAGGCTGTGTAGTACACGCCCCACACTATATAAGGCCGCCAGCGCGGCGGCCTTGTGTAGTGTGTTGGCGTCTGAAGCAGTTAGTGGGTGTTCTGTGTACCTTCAACACAGTATACACCGATCGTTATCGGCTGATTTCGATCTTGCTCTTCTGTAGTGGTTGTTGTCTGCGTGCTCTGACCGCAGTATACACCGCTATATTCACCTCACCTATATAGCTAGTGATCTATCTTTTATAATAGAGCTTGCAGTCAGTAGTGTTAGGAGCTTGTGCGTGCTGTCTGCGTGCTCTGTACCCAGTACACACCGCTATATCCACCTACATAGCTCTTCTCTATTTGAGCCCACTTGACATCTGCAGGAGTTATTGGAAGTTGTGTGTGCCTCCAGCACAGCACAGTATACATCTGCATATACCCCTTTATCTCTGGTGTTCTATAATAAAGGCATCTGCAGGAGTTAGTGGGTGTTTTGTGCCTCCAGCACAATATACACCTGTATCTACCCTTTATTGCTGTTCTCTAATAGAGCCATCTGCAGGGCTTAGTGGGTGTTGTGTGACTCCATTACAGTATACCCCTTTATCTCTGGTGTTCTATAATAAAGGCATCTGCAGGAGTTAGTGGGTGTTGTGTGCCTCCAGCACAATATACACTACCCAACTGCTGTTTTACCCAACTCCCTTCAGGCCATTATCATGTCTGGAAGGCCAGCAAGGAGAGGCAGACAGGTGCGAGCCGATAAAAGAGGGCAAGCAGGCTCTGTGTCTAGAGACAACAGTGCTGGTCGTGGACGCGGTACATTGTCATCAGCACGTGGCCATGGGACACGCTTGTCCTTCTTTTCGGCAGCAGGACATGTTGAACCGCAACATGCCAACGACTTGGTAGAGTGGATGACCAAGCCCTCTTCATCCTCCTCATCCTCTCTCACCCAGTCTCAGGGTACTAGCAAAGCAGCTGCCAACGCATCGTCTTCCCTCGTCTCAATGTCATATTCAGTGACTCCTTCCCTAGACCCACCACGTCCTCCTGAGGAGTCTCCTGAACTCTTTGAGCACAGTGTTGGGTACATGCTCCAGGAGGATGCCCAGTGTTTTGTAGGCTCTGGGGATGACACTCAGCTAGAGGAAGGCAGTAGCGTGAATGCAGAGAGAGGGGATGCTCAAGAAGGACAGCAATCTGCCAGTCATGTTCCACAAGCTGCAGCATATTGCCAGGTTTGCTACAGCGATGAAGAGGGAGGGGATGATGAGGGCACTGACTCCACGTGGGTGCCTGGTAGGAGAGAGGAGGAGGAGGAGGAGGAGGCACATGTCCAACGAGGCAGGATGCCCTCCGGGGGCCAGCTTAGGGGCAGCACACCGACTGAATCACACCGCAGAGCTCCGCCTGTGCAGGGCGCTGCCTCTGCGCGTTATTCTAAAAGTTCTTTGGTGTGGGCCTTTTTTGAGACGAGTGCATCAGATCGCACCGCTGCTATTTGCAACATATGTCTCAAGTGTATCTCGCGTGGCCAAAACATCAGCCGCTTGGGCACCACATGCTTGACCAGACATATGTTGACCTGCCATGCAGCTCGTTGGCAAGCGTACCTCAAAGACCCACACCAAAGAACAAAGCGGACCTCTCCTTGCTCCTCATCAGCTGGCATCTCCAACCCCACTAGACCTTCAGTCCTCTCTGAAACCTGTTCTGAGAGGAATGAAGGTGTAGAATTAGGTGTGTCACAGCCAAGTGCTTCCGGGCACTCTGCTAGCAGTACACCCACGTCCGATTATAGCAGGCAAATGTCCCTGCCCCAGCTGCTGGACCGGCGAAAGAAGTTCACTCCCAGCCATCCACATGCCCAGCGGTTGAATGGTAGCTTGGCTAAATTGCTAGCACTTCAACTGCTGCCTTTTCAGTTGGTAGACTCGGCCCCCTTCCGTGAGTTTGTACAATGTGCGGTTCCTCAGTGGCAGGTCCCCAAACGCCACTTTTTCTCACGGAAGGCGATTCCGGCTCTCTACTGGCATGTGGAAGGCAATGTCCTTGCCTCGCTGGACAGGGCGGTCAGCGGTAAGGTGCATATTACCGCTGACTCATGGTCCAGCAGGCATGGACAGGGACGTTACCTGTCTTTCACGGCCCATTGGGTCACTCTTCTGGCAGCTGGGAAGGATGCAGGACAAGGTGCAGTAGTGTTGGAGGTTGTTCCGCCACCACGCCTCCAAAATGCTACTATTGGTTGTGACACACCTCTCTCCTCCACCCCCTCCTCTTCTTCTTCCTCCATGGCCTCTTCCAGTGCTCTGTCCTCAGAACCAGCGGTGCTCCGTAGGCGTTCCAGGGGCTATGCAAGTACGCAGGCAAAACGATGCCATGCCGTGCTTGTGCTGGTTTGTTTGGGGGACAGGAGCCACACTGGGGCGGATGTTTTGTCAGCTCTGCAGGGGCAGGCCGAGAGGTGGTTGACGCCATGCCAGCTTAAGCCAGGATTGGTGGTTTGCGACAATGGCACCAACCTCCTCTCCGCCCTCCGACAGAGACAACTGACCCATGTGCCCTGTGTAGCTCATGTCCTTAACCTGGTGGTGCAGCGGTTCTTGGGCAGGTACCCCGGCTTACAGGATGTCCTGAAGCAGGCCAGGAAAGTCTGTGTGCATTTCCGCTGATCATTTAATGCCTGTGCTCAGCTGGCTGAGCTCCAAAAGGAGTTGGAACCGCCTTATATGTGACATGCCCACCAGGTGGAACTCAACGTTGGCCATGCTGCAGCGGCTGCACACGCAGCAGAGGGCCATCAATGAGTACCTGTGCGACTACGGCACCAGGACAGGGTCAGGGGAGCTCGGGTTTTTCTCACCACGCCAGTGGGGCATGATCAGGGATGCATGCACTGTCCTGTCACCGTTTGAGGAGGCCACAAGGATGGTGAGCAGTGACAGTGCATGCATCAGTGACACTGTACCTCTTGTCCACCTCTTGGAGCATACGCTGCGTGGAATAATGGACAGGGCACTTGAGGCAGAACAGAGGCAGGAAGAGGAGGACTTCCTTATCTCTCAAGGCCCCCTTTATGCAGACAGTGTTCCTGCTGTGCCACCCATCACACAGGAAGAGGATGAGGAGGAGGAAGAGGAGGAGGAGGAGGATGATTGTGTCAGCATGGAGGTGGAGGCTGGCAATCAGCATCAGCAGCAGCAGTCTTGTAGGGATGATTTACATTCCCAAGAAACACGTGGACTTGTACGTGGCTGGGAGGAGGTAGCTGCGGATCATGTTGCCCTTACTGACCCAGAGGACTCCGGACCGAATGCCTCAGCTAACCTACCCTGCATGGCCTCCCTGATCCTGCAAAGCCTGCGGAAGGATCCTCGTATTCTTCGGATCAAGGAGAGGGACCATTACTGGCTGGCCACTCTCCTTGATCCACGGTACAAGGGTAAGGTTGCCGACCTTATCTTGCCATCGCAGAGGGAGCAGAGGATGAGACATCTCCGGGAGGCTTTGCAGAAAGGTCTGTGCAACGCATTCCCAGAGACTGGGAGGTTACAAACTCCTGGTCCTGGACAACGTGTTGCTGAGGCATCGGTCAGAAGGAGCGGTGGAGAAGGTGGCCGTCTGACTGATGCTTTCAGACAATTTTTTAGCCCGCAGCCCCAAGGTATGATCGGTTCCAGCATCCATCGCCAGCGTCTGATTTACATGGTGCAGGAATACCTAGGGGCAAGGTCAGACTTGGACACCTTTCCCACCGAAAATCCTCTGGCTTACTGGGTCTTGAGGATGGATCACTGGCCAGAGCTTGCACAGTATGCAATTGAGCTACTGGCCTGTCCTGCATCCAGCGTTCTTTCAGAACGCACCTTCAGTGCTGCTGGTGGCTTTGTTATCGATCACAGGGTGCGCCTGTCCACCGAATCAGTTGATCGACTGACCTTCATCAAGATGAATCAGTCTTGGATCACCCACAGCTACCAAGCACCTGAAGCTGATGTAACCGAATAATTTTTTTGGAAATATCACATCCCTTCAAGACTGCCTATGCTGATGCTGAGTGACTGTCCTGTTATGTTGATTGTCTATTCTCTTCCTCCTCCGCTGATATGTTGGAAGAACATTTCTGGATCTGGGTGATGCCATCAGCCCAATTTTTCTGCCCCTGTTTAACAGGGTCGTTTAAGTACAATTTTTGATGCAATGCTTTGCAGCAGGGCTAATTCCTGCAATAAAACTAGAGTATATGGGAGAGGTTGCAGTGTGGTGGCACCAGCACCAGTGCCTAAGGCCCATATTTTCTGCCCCTGTTTAACAGGGGCGTTTAAGTACAATTTTTGATGCAATGCTTTGCAGCAGGGCTAATTCCTGCAATAAAACTAGAGTATATGGGAGAGGTTGCAGTGTGGTGGCACCAGCACCAGTGCCTAAGGCCCAATTTTTCTGCCCCTGTTTAACAGGGGCATTTAAGTACAATTTTTGATGCAATGCTTTGCAGCAGGGCTAATTCCTGCAATAAAACTAGAGTATATGGGAGAGGTTGCAGTGTGGTGGCACCAGCACCAGTGCCTAAGGCCCAATTTTTCTGCCCCTGTTTAACAGGGGCGTTTAATTACAATTTTTGATGCAATGCTTTGCAGCAGGGCTAATTCCTGCAATAAAACTAGAGTATATGGGAGAGGTTGCAGTGTTGTGGCACCAGCACCAGTGCCTAAGGCCCAATTTTTCTGCCCCTGTTTAGCAGGGACATGTAATTACAATTCCTGATATAATATTTCACAGGAGGGCCCGTTCCTGTGCCCACCCAGAGTAACTGTGAGGAATTATAGTGTTGTGGCACCAGCACCACAACCACCAAAGGTCAATTTTTCTACCACTGTTAAACAATGGCATGTAATTACAATTCTTGATATAATCGTTCACAGCAGGGCGCTCCAGCGCCCACCAAGAGTCACTTTGAGGGCTTACAATGTTGTGGCAAAACCAACACCTTGTTCCGCCATTTCTGCAGAGCATATAGGACAGGCCCCTACTTTCAAACATCCAACTTACAAACATCTCCTACTTGCAAACGGAAGGGGACAACAGCAAGTGAGATGAAAAAAGATGTACGACAAAACAAATTATACAAGGGTGATAACCCTTCCCTATGTTTTCCAAAAAGCTTAAAAATATTTTTTTTGACTGGACCTACACTTTAAAAATGTACCAGTTGAAAATTACAAACAGATTCAACTTAACACAACAAACCTACACAGTCCCTAGGCATTGACCCATGTCCCCTGGGGCAGGAGCCAGGTCCCCAAACCCTTTTTAGGACAGTATCTTGCATATTAGCCGTTAAAATGAGCACTTTTAATTTCAAACGTTCGAGTCCCATAGACTTCAATGGGGTTCTAAAGTTCGTACGAATTTGGGGTCTGTTCGAAAGTTCTGGTGCGAACAGAACCGGGGGGTGTTCAGCTCATCCCTATTATAGACCACCCATTGTTAATGAAGAGATGGAGACTCAGCTCCTTGCACAGATGAAAAGGGGTGCAAGGGCTGGGACAGTGATAATAATGGGGGATTTCAACTACCCGGAAATTGAGTGGAGTAATAGCACTGCTGGGACAGTTAAAGGGCAAACATTTATAAACCTATTACAGGACAATTTTATGGTCTAGTTTATTGAGGCTCCAACTAGGAATGAAGCTCTGTTGGACCTGGTAATCTCAAACCATGTAAAGCTTATTACTAATGTTCAGATAAAGGAACACCTGGGTAGCAGTGATCATAGCATGATTTCATTTGATGTTAGCTGTAAGCCAGAAATACATGAGGGAAAGATAAAAACTCTTAACTTCAAGAGAGCAAATTTTCCAAGGATGAGGGCTGCTCTCCAGGATTTAGACTGGGAGGGAATATTGGCATTGATAAAAACAGAACAGAAATGGGAATTCTTCAAAAAGACTGTTTGTGACCTCAAAGTATATTCCCATGGGCAATAAGACTAAAAGTAAAACCTATGTGGCTCATGGTCAAAGTTCAAAAAGCTATAAACAATAAAAGAGTTTTTAAAAAATATAAAAATGAAAGAACACTAGTGTCATTTAAATGTTACAAAGAATTTAACAAAATATGTAAAAAGGAAAACAAGGATGCAAAAATTCAAAAATGCACAACAGATATTAAAAGATAGTAGGACAAACCCCCAAAAATTCTTCAAATATATTAATAGTAAAAAGGTCAGGTCTGTCCATGTAGGCCCTTTACAAAATAGTCTAGAGTGTGTATACAAAAGAGCATGGGGGGAGCTCATGTCCATAATGATGGTGGTATTGACACAGTCCTGAATGTGTTCAGTTATTCACTTTACGGTCAACACAGAGGACACGGGGGCACTCTTCACGTCTAGAGGAAAAAGATTTAATCTCCAAATACAGAAAGGTTTCTTCACAGTAAGAGCTGTGAAAATGTGGAATGGACTCCCGCCAGATGTGGTTCTGTCCAGTTCAGTAGATTGCTTTAAGAAAGGACTGGATACTTTCCTAAAAGTACTTAATATAACTGGGTACTGACATTTATAGGTAAAGTTGATCCAGGGAAAATCCGATTGCCTCTCGGGGGATCAGGAAGGAATTTTTTCCCATGCTGTAGCAAATTGGAGCATGCTCTGCTGGGGTTTTTTGCCTTCTTCTGAATCAACTGTGGGTATAGAATTGGGTATATTGGATTGTACGATATTTTTATTTATTTATTTATTTATTTATTTTTATTTTTTTATGATGGAACTGGATGGACTTGTGTCTTTTTTCAACCTAACTATGTAACTATCTGTAGGTGAAGAATTGTGTATATGGGATTGTATTATTATTATTATTATTTATTTTTTTGGTTAAACTGGATGTACTTGTGTCTTTTTTCAACCTATGTAAAACATAGGTGTGAACTGCCTCCACAAGATTCAGGTGTTGACAATCTCAAGATCATATGCCCTACTATAGGCTCTGGAAATGATAAATAGATTATATATACAGCAAGATAATAATTGTGCATGTAAGAGCCTGTATATTTCTGCTAGTCAGGTCAACGTTTCGCCAGTCCAGGCTTTCTCAGGACCCCATATAATATTATTATATGGGGTCCTAAGGAAGCCTGAACCGGCAAAACGCTGACCTGACTATCGGAAATATACAGACTCTTACATGCACAACTATTATCTTGATGTATATATATATCTATATATAATCTATTTATCATTTCCAGTACCTATAGTAGGGCATATTATCTTGAGTTTATCAAGACCTGTATCTTGTGGTGGCAGTTCACGGCTATGTTTCATCTATGTAATTTAATATTTTGAATAAATACACTATATTTTATATAATTGTTCTGTGTGGTCTCCCATATTGAGCCTATACAGTCCAGTCTGGTGCATGCTTTGGCCAATCATCATACAGCAATGCACTGCGATATCGCAGTGCATTATGGGGCATTCCGCAGCTCTCAAATTTTCTGCGAATGCCCCATAATGTTCGCTCTTCGGCAAACGAGCACACACCAAATGTTCGAGTTGAACTTACGTGACCACCATAACGTCTCTTAGTAATGGTCACCTAAAGTGACCCTTGGGTCACTTTAAACCTCAGACTTGCCTTGCCATCTAATTTTGTCATTTTAAAACAGACAATACATAGTCCAAAAATTTAACGCATGAGGGAGTTTTATTCTTGTACATTAATTACTAATTTTTAAATAAAACAAAAGCTCTTCCCTACTCTACTAAAATGTAATTTTGGTTTTGTGTCCCCTTTGGTGAAATCCTCCATCTTTTCCTGTCCCAATAGGAATACACAGAGCAATAAAAATCAGACCCTTACCTGCTTTATTTAAACCTGACTGTAGAGGGAATTATCTGCACGAATCCAAAGATGAGAAAAAAAATCTTTCATTTTTATGTTAAAAATAAAATAAAAATCAGAGCGACATTTTGGAAAAATGTGGGCTTTTGTAACAAACAAAAGAGATGAGACTATTTTAAAGTCAACAATTGCGTACAGCAGTGCGTCATTACTCCCCTCTAAGGTTTATTTTTTGTTGCATTTTAATTAAGATGGAGAAAAAAGAGGTGACACGCGTTTTAAGATCTAAAAAGCATTTTCATGTTTTTGTCACTGGGACACAACAAAACACTTTGATCGTAACCACAGATGTCACCCTGGTGAATAGAACTTTCTCTCCGGCACATCAAATAAAAAACAGAGAATAGGGAGCTGTGCAGACCAAAGAAATGTGGTCACTAAATTAGGTTAGACTAAAGAGGAAGAGCGTACAGGATTATTAGTATAAACGTAAGATTCCAGTCAAAAAAATAAATAGAAAATGAGTAAACCATTAAAATTGTAGCACCCTGGGCCTAATCAGGGCTGCTAATAAATCTAGTTGTGCTAGGTGGTAACTAGCCTGGCTAATTGGTAGGTTGATCCACTGATTCCTGTCCTAAGTCTGAGTTTGGTGTAGTCTCTCTCTTATGCCAATAGGTGGCACTGTTGCTTTTGGCATTATTATGATGGATTACCATAAATTCAGGTAATGGGTAACTAGGTTGTCTTAGCCAATCAGCAGGAGTTTCTGTGGCTGTGTCACGGTCGTTCCACCACCCCGGTCACCCAAGTAAGACTTACCCGCAGGTTCCCTGTACGAGGGGATCGTCGGTGCCTTCGGACGCGGGTTGGCGCTAACGAACGCACGCGAGTGCACATAGTCCCCAACAGGCGCACGCGGGTGCGCGTTGACACGAGCGGGCGCACGCGGGTGCGCGACGAGCCGAACGGGCGTACGCGGGTACGCGGGGTCACGAACGGGAGCACGGTCACCCGCGGGGGTACGTAGACGTACCGTGCGACCGTTCTTGGCGCCCAGTTGCCTACTTAAGGGACCTGCTCCTGCTCCTCTGTGCTGTCTCGTCTGCAGCGTTCCTGTGACTCCTGCTATCTGTTCCTGTGTGTGTGTTCCTGATTCTGTACCCGGCCTGTTCCTGGACTTTGCCTGTTTGCCGCCTGCCTCCGACCCTTTGCCTGATTGACCACGCTTCTGCCTTCTACCTCTGCTGCCCGATTGTTGCCGACCCAGCTCGTCCCTGACTACTTCTGCCAGTCTGCCTACGGACCTACACTGACTACTACTTCCGCAGCTCCTGCCTGTTCGCCTGTGCCAGCCGTCCAGCAGTTCCTGTCCAGCATCCTGCGCTGGTTGCACCTTCCGCTCCGGTCCACCATCTGCTCCGGTCTCTTCTACCAGCTGACCAGTCTGGCACTTGTGCCCTCCGGACTCCTGAATCCCTGTTCCCATCTCCAGGGGCTCTCGAGCCGGGGCTTACGAGGCGCCGCTCCCTGCACGCTTGGGCTCTCCAACCAGGTACGTGACAGTACGGGACAGCCATGTCCGAGCCCTCGCAGGGAGCGTCTCCGATGGATGAACTGTGCCACCATCTAGCCGGCCTCACCCAGGCCGTGAAGAACCTGCAAGAGGGTTATGGTCGTTTGGAGGAACGGGTTCAAGCCCTATCTGCCGCAGCTCCAGTTGCCTCCGGATCTCCAGGTCCTCCTTCAGTGGTCATGTTGCCGCCAGAGCCAAGGGTCCCTACACCAGACCGTTTTTCCGGTAACCGGAATAAGTTTAGGGCCTTCCGGAATTCCTGCGAGCTCTTCTTCGCCCTTCAGCCCCGGATCTTTTCTCTTGAGGCTACGAAAGTAGGGTTCGTTATCTCCTTGCTTACCGACGAACCCCAGGCCTGGGCACATCGCCTCCTTGAACGAAAAGACCCCTCTCTGGACTCCTTAGATGTCTTCTTCCAAGCCATGTCTCGTCTATATGAGGACCCCAGCTCGCAGCCACCGCAGAAGCGGCTTTGCATGCACTCCAGCAAGGTCGCAGGCCAGTAGAGGACTATGTGTCTGAGTTCAGGCGCTGGAGCGCCGACACAGAGTGGAACAGCTCAGCTCTCCGTTACCAGTTCCGCATGGGACTCTCGGAGGCTTTGAAGGACGAACTGGCCCGTGTAGGAACTCCTGAGACCCTGGAAGCGCTCATCGACCTCTCTGTCCAGATCGATAGGCGGTTAAGAGAGCGTCGTCTGGAGCGCTCTTCTTCCACCTCTCGCCCAGTCTGGATGATGCCACGGGTTCCAAGTGCCAATCCACCGGTTCTTCCTGGTCCTTCTTCTCCGGATTTATCGGAACCCATGCAGCTGGGATTACTACGTTCACCTCTGACCCCCGAAGAGCGCCAACGCCGAAGATCTGGTAACCTGTGCCTCTACTGCGGAGGATCTGGACATTATGTTCGCACTTGCCCCGCCAAGTCGCGTAAGTGCCTGCTTATACCTCCCGCCTCTCCTCCTACTCCGCCTAGTACCAGTACCATCTCTCACCTGGCTGTGCCTCTTCTTTTACAGTTCTCCGGCAAGACTATCAGCGTCAACGCGATCATTGACTCTGGGGCCTGTAGCGGTTTTATGGACCTATCCTTCGCCCTGAGAAACAACATTCCCCTTCGGCCCAGGGCCAAGGAACTTCCAATCTATTTGGCCGACGGTTCCTCTCTGAGATCCGGACCTGTAACCCAGGAAACATCTCCCCTTCTTGTCACCATCACGGGGGACCACCAGGAGCACCTGTGTCTGGACATTATCGAGTCTCCTGTCTTTCCCATAATTCTTGGCATACCCTGGTTGAAGGCCCACAATCCCCTGATAAACTGGTTCACTGGAAAGATCGAGTTTCCATCTGCCTATTGTCATCAGTATTGCCTTCCAGCCATCAAGACGGACCCTCCTTCCCTGCTCTGCTTGGAGACAGACACCGAGATCCGACTGGCAGTGCCCGAAGTCTATCACCAATTTTTGGATGTTTTTAGTAAGAAGGGCGCAGAGACTCTACCTCCCCACAGACTATATGATTGCCCGATAGACTTGCTTCCGGGAGCGGAGATTCCCTTCGGGAGAATCTTTCCCCTATCTGAGACCGAGCTGGGAGCTCTAAAGACCTACCTGGATGATAATTTAAAGAAGGGCTTTATCCAACCTTCCACTTCCCCGGCAGGTGCAGGGATTTTCTTCGTCCAGAAGAAGGACCACTCCCTACGACCATGTGTAGACTACCGGGCACTCAATAAGGTTACTGTGAAAAACCGCTACCCTCTACCGTTGGTGCCTGAATTGTTCCAGAGACTGGGGTCGGCTAGGGTGTTCTCCAAGCTGGATCTGCGGGGCGCCTACAACCTGGTCCGTATCCGCAAAGGCGATGAGTGGAAGACCGCCTTTCGTACCCGCTTCGGGCATTATGAGTATCTCGTCATGCCCTTTGGACTCTGTAATGCCCCTGCTACATTCCAGCATTTCGTCAATGATGTCTTCAGAGAGTACTTAGACCTGTTTGTTGTTATATACCTTGACGATATACTAATCTTTTCTTCCTCCTTAGTCGAACACCGGGAGCATGTGAAGATTGTCCTGGCTCGTCTCCGTCTCCATGGCCTGTACGCCAAACCGGAGAAGTGCGTCTTCGAGCAACAGAGCATTCAATTCTTGGGCTTGATCATTTCGGTAAATGGAATAGAAATGGATCCCCAGAAAGTCTCAGCCATCCTAGACTGGCCCGCTCCCTCGGACCGGAAAGGGGTCCAACGGTTCGTGGGATTTGCCAATTTCTATAGAAAGTTTATCAGAGGATTTTCATCCATTATCTCCCCCATCACGGAGCTGACCAAACAGGGTCAAAGATTCCTGTGGACTCCCAAGGCGCAAGAAGCCTTTGAAACCCTGAAGAATCTATTTGTTTCAGCTTCGATCCTGAGACACCCCGACGCCACGCTGCCCTATATCCTGGAGGTAGATGCTTCGGAAGTAGGCGGTATTATCCCAGAGACAGGGGCCTAAGTCACTTTTGTACCCGGTGGCCTTTTTCTCCCGTAAACTCTCAGAAGCTGAGCGGAACTACGACGTCGGAGACCGGGAATTACTGGCAATCAAGGCGGCGTTGGAGGAATGGCGCTACCTCCTTGAAGGTGCTTCCCACCCGATCCTGGTTTATACGGACCACAAGAACCTGGAGTATCTTAAATCTGCCAAGCGACTGAAGCCAAGACAGGCCCGGTGGGCACTTTTCTTTTCCAGGTTCGTGTTCCATATCACGTACAGGCCCGGGTCGAAGAACGTGAAGCCCGATGCTCTTTCCCGGATGTACAATGAGCCAGTGTTATCTCCTACGCCAGACACCATTCTTCCCCCAGGAAACTTTCTCCTGCTCCAAGAAGATCTCTTGTCCCGAATTAAACAGGCCTCCAGTGATCCGGCTCTATCTTCTGACACCTCTTTAACCTCCAAGGACGGTCTTCTCTGGCACCAGGATAGAATCTTTGTCCCCCAGGAGTTACGTACTGCGGTCCTCAGCTCCTGCCACGACCACCCATTGGCCGGTCACTTTGGGGCATTCAAAACCTCAGACTTACTTCAACGCACGTTTTGGTGACCCCAGATGAAGAAACACTGCAGGGAATATGTAGAAGCGTGTACCACCTGCATTAGGAATAAGGGGAGTAAGTCGAAGGTTTGGGGCTTGCTGAGGCCATTACCCATCCCGGATAGGCCGTGGAAGATGATATCCATGGATTTTATCGTGGAACTGCCCCCCTCTGAAGACCTTTCCTCGATTCTGGTGGTGGTGGACAGATTTACTAAAATGGCTCACTTCTTACCCATGAAGGGGACTCCATCGGCCACAGAGATGGCCAGGACTTTTATTAAAGAAGTAGTAAGGCTCCACGGCATTCCTGCTGACATCACCTCTGACAGGGGAGTTCAATTTACGTCCAGGTTTTGGAAGGCTCTCTGTGGGGCCCTGAAAATTGAGCTTCGCCTATCTTCGGCCTATCACCCTCAAACTAACGGCCAGACCGAGAGAACCAACCAAACGCTGGAGCAGTATCTGCGTTGCTTCTCTTCCTTCTCCCAGGACGATTGGGTATCGCTTCTACCTTTAGCAGAATTTGCATATAATAATTCCGTCCATTCGGCCACCAAGCAGTCCCCCTTCTTTGCAAACTTCGTTTTCCACCCACTTTTTCTGCCCGGTAATCTTCCTGAGTGTTCAGTACCGGCGGTCCAGGAGGACCTTAACTTCTTCAGGAATAATAACAGGATCCTTCAAGAAACGCTGGCTAAAACCCAGGAACACTATAAGGAAGTCTTCGATAGGAAGAGAAGGGGCGAACTTAACCTCCAGGTCGGGGACCAGGTCTGGCTGTCTACGTTAAACTTGAAGTTGGCCTGCCCTTCCAGGAAGCTGGGTCCGAAGTTCGTGGGTCCATTCCCCATTCTGAGGAAACTAAATGAAGTAGCCTTTCAGCTGAAACTCCCGGGGTCATTCCGGATCCACCCGGTTTTTCATGTTTCATTGCTCAAGCCTGCGGTTCCGGACCCCTTTGCCGACCGGAGTACCAACCCCCCAGAACCCGTGATGATTGATGGGGAATTGGAGTTTGAGGTTGAAGCTATCTTGGATTGCAGGAGGAGACGTAACCAGACCCAGTTTCTGGTTAAATGGAGGGGATATGGCCCTGAGGAGAATTCATGGGAACCGGAGTCCAACCTGCATGCTGAAAGACTAATCCATGCCTTCAAAAGAACTCACCCGGATAAGATGGCACAGTTGGGCATCCGGAGGTTGCCCCTTGGGGGGGGGCAATGTCACGGTCGTTCCACCATCCCGGTCACCCAAGTAAGACTTACCCGCAGGTTCCCTGTACGAGGGGATCGTCGGTGCCTTCGGACGCGGGTTGGCGCTAACGAACGCACGCGAGTGCACATAGTCCCCAACAGGCGCACGCGGGTGCGCGTTGACACGAGCGGGCGCACGCGGGTGCGCGACGAGCCGAACGGGCGTACGCGGGTACGCGGGGTCACGAACGGGAGCACGGTCCCCCTCGGGGGTACGTAGACGTACCGTGCGACCGTTCTTGGCGCCCAGTTGCCTACTTAAGGGACCTGCTCCTGCTCCTCTGTGCTGTCCCGTCTGCAGCGTTCCTGTGACTCCTGCTATCTGTTCCTGTGTGTGTGTTCCTGATTCTGTACCCGGCCTGTTCCTGGACTTTGCCTGTTTGCCGCCTGCCTCCGACCCTTTGCCTGATTGACCACGCTTCTGCCTTCTGCCTTGTACCTCTGCTGCCCGATTGTTGCCGACCCAGCTCGTCCCTGACTACTTCTGCCAGTTTGCCTACGGACCTGCACTGACTACTACTTCCGCAGCTCCTGCCTGTTCGCCTGTGCCAGCCGTCCAGCAGTTCCTGTCCAGCATCCTGCGCTGGTTGCACCTTCCGCTCCGGTCCACCATCTGCTCCGGTCTCTTCTACCAGCTGACCAGTCTGGCACTTGTGCCCTCCGGACTCCTGAATCCCTGTTCCCATCTCCAGGGGCTCTCGAGCCGGGGCTTACGAGGCGCCGCTCCCTGCATGCTTGGGCTCTCCAACCAGGTACGTGACAGGCTGCTGTGTTTGCTGAGATAAGCTATTTATTTGGGAGGAGTCAGGTGATCTGGGTTCTTCCCGCCCGGGGCCTCCGCCTGGGTGGGTGTGTGTTGAGGAGCTACTGGTTGCTAGGCCTGAAGCCAGAGGCCTATCCAGGAGCCATCCTGGCTGTTAGGTCCACATAAGGCCTATCCAGGAGTTCAGGGATTCTGCAGAGGAGGTGTAGCCAAGGTTAAGCCTGAAGCCTAGGGCGGATCTGTGTGTGTTAGAGGCTCGGCTCGAAGGGAGCCTGATCGTTGTCAGAGGTAAAGGAGAAGCAGTTGTCACAAAGGGACGACCACTCCTGTTACCAAAGGCAAATTTGAGAGGGATGAAGTTCTGAAGGAGTACCAGAGCAGATGCTTTACTAGCTGGATGACAGTGAAGTAGTGGAAAAGCTTCAGAGGAGACTCATCCAGGAAGGCAGCGGGTAGCTGTAAGTAAAGCTTAAAGATAAAAGTTTAGCGGTTAGCTGTGGGTGAAGTGGGTGGTTTCGGGAGTGCAGCAGGCGAGCGGATTTTAAGGATCTACAGTGGGATACTGTGGGTTAAGCTGGAAGATCTACAATGGGTTACTGTGAGAGAATTTGTTGCCATAGGATACAGCGGTTGCTACAAGATACAGATTGTTGCATTCAGCTTAAAGGCCCTCTTTCTGTATTGCTGTCTGCCTAGTTCTATTTTTGTCTGCAGAATTTGCCTTAATTGCTATTGCATTTGCCTAAGGGTGTCCTGTGCCCTAAACCCACCTCTCCCCAACATTCCTGTAATGAGGAAAAAAAAACCTCTCTTTTATAAAAAGTGACCGGCGCCCAATCTTTTCACCTTGCACTACACCCACTATGCCTAGTAACCTGCACCCTGAGGAGGAATGGCTGTTCTCCCTTGCTCTGAGGGCCACTATCAGGCCCTTGGAAATTGGGGAGACTGCTACAAAAGATAAAATATAAAAAACAGGCTTCTGCAGCAATTTTCACCTTCAATCTAGAGATATCTCCTGCACTACTTCTTTCCATCACAAGATATTCTCAGTTTTCTTGCTTGAATGACACCCAGTGCTGCCCAACCCAAGACTGTGGAAAGAATATAAGTGCAGGGTGTCATATCCCCAACTGCCCACCACCAGGAGAACACCAAAATGAGAACAGGGTGCCGCCGGTCATGTGACAAGCCCAAAAACATCAGAAAAAGGTAATAAAAAAATTACTCAAAATATAAAATACCACTGTGGGAGGGTCTGGTGAACTCAGAACCCAAAGTTTAGCTTTAAGGATTGATAACCTGTGTGGTAAACATTGTGAATCAAATTTTACATTTTATTCCATAAAAAAATATGTAAACCCAACAATTCATGTTTCTGATATGTGCCTGCTGTGCCATGTACTTGTATGGAAAAAGTATCCTGTTCTCTTTGTATTGCTTCCTTTGTGTGAAATCCCTGGTGTTCCTGTCAGTCCCCCTGCTATCCTATCTTAAACTGACCACACCAGGCATGAGGTCACATCTCTCAGCATTATAAGTTTCTTGGCTGTGCTGGGAGAACAGTCTGCCTGTCCTCCAATGGTCAGACTTGTGCTGACCCCGTCCCCTTCCCCTGGCTATTCACTGGGAAGATCATTGTCCTGCTGTTTCTATACACCCACCTCCCTGAGCTTCTTATGCAGCTGGGAACATATATAAAGTATTTATAATGTTTTTTTTTTATATATACATACATGAATGTTTGCCATTCGTTTCTATTTTAACCACTTCCCGACCAGCGCACACCGATGTACATCGACAGAATGGCACGGGCAAGCAAATGGGCGTACCTGTACGTCCCTTTAAATTTACCGCCATACCATCGTGTGAGCGGGTCGCGCGTCCCACAAACTCGATCGTTGCTGGGGGTACCCGCGATCGCCTCACAGGTAATGTAAACAAGCATATCCCCATTCTGCTTAGTGAGAGTGTCACTGATCTCTGCTCCCTGTCATCGAGAGCAGAGATCAGTGACATGTCACACACAGCCACGCCCCCCCACAGTTAGAAACACGCCCCCCAGGACACACTTAACCCCTACACTGCTCCCTAGTGGTTAACCCCTTCACTGCCAGTGTAATTTACACAGGAATTGGTGCATTTGTATAGCAGTGATTGCTGTATAAATGACAATGGTCCCAGAAATGTGTCAAAATTGTCTGATGTGTCCGCCATAATGTCGCAGTCATGATAAAAAAAATCGCAGATCGCCGCCATTACTAGTAAAAAAAAAAAAAATGCCATAAAACTATCCCCTATTTTGTAAACTATATAACTTTTGAGCAAACCAATCAATAGACGCTTATTGCGATTTTATTTTACCAAAAATATGTAGAAGAATACGTATCGGCCTAAACTCAGGAAAAATGTTTTTTTTATATATATATTTTGGGGGATATTTATTATAGCAAAATGTAAAAAAGAATGCGTTTTTTTTTTTTTAATTGTCACTCTTTTTGTTTATAGCACAAAAAATAAAAACCACAGAGGTGATCAAATACCACCAAAAGAAAGCTATATTTGTGGGAAAAAAAGGACATCAATTTTGTTTGGGAGCCACGTCGCACGACCGTGCAATTGTCAGTTAAAGCGACGCAGTGCCGAATCACAAAAAGTGCTCTGGTCTTTTGCCAGCCAGATGGTCCGGGGCATAAGCGGTTAACCGAACCTGTGTACATGTACACATAAGATAACATTGGATGAGTTCAGGGGCAGCTGAAAAAAAACATCCAACTGCCTCTGAACGTCCGTTTACCAGCAGCAGTGTACACGAGGCCTAACAAAACGGCGATCTGCCTTGTCTACATAGGCAGACCACTATTCCACCTCTGACGGGAACGATCAGTGGGTCCCGGCGGACGTCGGCTCTGCCGGACCTGCTGATTGGCCCCCCGCAGTTTCCAAGTGACCCACTCCAGTACTGCATTGAAAATTGTGGATGGCCTCACAATATAATAAATTAGGTTACAAATAAATCCTTTGCATAGTGCACTATCATCCCGAGTTAATATGGAATAGATATATAAAAAATCTGGTCCCTAGCCAGAAATGTCAACAAAAAAGAGCGAGCAAGGGTTCTATTGCAATGCACATCCAACGTATAGGAACAATAAGAAAGACAAATATAAAAATATCATCTTAATTTATTTAAATATAAAAACACTTAACAGTACAAATGATCAAGGGCTAGTATAGGAGGTAAAGTTTTTCGACTAGTTTCGCTTTTCTGCTTCTTCAGGAAATACATACATCTAGAAGT
Source organism: Lithobates pipiens (assembly GCF_037356315.1). Classification (NCBI taxonomy): domain Eukaryota; kingdom Metazoa; phylum Chordata; class Amphibia; order Anura; family Ranidae; genus Lithobates; species Lithobates pipiens. The sequence goes on along the minus strand of NW_027507789.1, from coordinate 45,477,555 downwards.
GTATACACAAAACACAGTTAGATAAACAACATAATAAGATATCATCAAAAAACAAAAATGGACAAAAGAGCAAAAATTACAATTTGGATAAACATTTTCAGGGTCTTACCCGAGCGTATTTCCTGAAGAAGCTGAAAAGCGAAACTAGTCAAAATACTTTACCTCTTATACTAGCCCTTGATCATTTGTACTGTTAAGTGTTTTTATATTTAAATAAATTGAGATAATATTTTTATATTTGTCTTTCTTAATGTTCCTATACGTTGGATGTGCACCGCAATAGTCCCCTTGCTCGCTCTTTTTTGTTGACATTTTTGGCTGGGGACCAGATTTTTCAAATATCTATTCCAGCACTGCATTGTCAACGCTCCAGTTGGTCAAGGGCGCTTCCACCTTCTTCCATCTTTCTTCTGGGTTCCGACCTGTGGGCTGCTTAATTGGCCTGGTCGCGATCATGTCACCCCGTGCATGCACATGGGAGTTACATATTTACATTACAGAGTTGTGCCATACTGTAAATGTACAGTGAGCTGCGCATGCATGGCTCAGTGTATACAAACGCTGACAGGTAAGGGGGAGAAGTTAGGACAGAACGGACCAATAGGGTCACTTCTGTCAGAAAAATTCTGCCTGTCAGCTGCTTTTTTAAATTTTTTTAGGTTTCATTCCACCTTAAGCAGTGATAGCTTATGCAATAATCTTTGCTCATTGACTTTTATATTTTATTACATTATTTGACATGTTTTATTATGTATTTGACATGTTTTATTTTAACAACCATTAAAATGACACTGACAGTGTACTGACAGTACATTATAATACAACACTACTTACAGAACGGTCTAAATAAAGCATGTTCTGCACCTCTGTGAATTGAGCATTTAAAGATATGAGCGATGTAAGGTTATTAAAAAAAAAATTATGGCTGAAACAGAAAAGCAGGGCTTTGTGGACTAAGCTTAATACACAGAGGACTGACCGTACAGAGGAATATCAGTTCAGATCCGTGAATATATAGTACAGCTGGCAGTTAGAAGAATAAAACATTATTTTTTCAGGAAAAGGAAGATCATTATGAAAAATTTGGAAGCAAATCAGAAATAATGGTGGAGTACAAGATAAACAGCTTAATAAAATAATTAAAGTAAAACGCTAAACTTTTTTTTTTTTTTTTTTACATTTTGGATATAGTGGAGAGAGATTAGAACACCTGTCAGTTTTTATTGCTATGCCCCCATTAGGGAGACTCACCCTCTCGATTTGTCCTGTTTACCGTTATCATTGAAAGTAAAAATAAAGGAAAATCCCAAATTTTGGGTTGTCCTCAGAAAAGTAATAGAAGGGAAATCTTTCGATGGGGACACTCGTTTCTTGTAACCCGGAGGTCCCCAAGGAAATCCTTAATTTGTAAGAATTTCTTCCGCATTCCTATTTGGCTATGGGGCAGGAAGTGAAGGGAAATCTCCACAATGGGACACAGATGGCAAAAGAAAATAAAAAAATCTGACAGGGATTACAACCTCCTTCGTTCTATCTAAAGTAAAAAAAAAAAAAAAAAAAAAAAAGTTTTGCCTATAGTTCTACTTTAATGTCCCGAGAAGTATCATTCCAAAATGTACACAAGACAGAATCCCAAAGGGCAAAAAATAGGACTTTAGGGACCAATACAAGCAATACAATATTAAAGAGGTGTTCCAGCCCTAAATTTTTTTTTTAAAGTCAGCAGCTACAAACACTGTAGCTGCCGACTTTTAATAAGGACACTTACCTGTCCAGAGTGCCCGCGATGTCGGCCGATCCGTCCCTCATATCGGGTCACGGCGCCGCCATCCTCATTTGCGGCTTCACTGCCCGTTTCCTACTGCGCATGGGCGAGTCCCCCTGGCGATTTCTGAATGGGCGGCCAGTAAACAAAACGCAGCTAAACGCGAGTTACCGCATTTAGCGTCTGAAATGTTGGGATCTTCGGCGTCTGAACTCATTTTTTTGCCTTAAAAGAAAAGCCTATAAACGCACCTGCCTAAAAATGACATTAACCACTTCCAGACCACCTCACACAGATATACTGCGCCAGAAGGGCACATACAGGCAGAATCACGTACATGTACGTTGCCCTTTAAGAGGAGGTCTGCGGGCCGCCCATCAGTCCTGCCTATCCGTGTCGCCTATCTGTGCCCACCAGTGCCACCCATCAGTACGGCATATTCGTGCCTCATCAGTGCAGGCTATCAGTGCCGCCTCATCAGCGCCCATCACTGAAGGAGAAAAATTACTTATTTATAAAATGTACTGACAGAAACTAAGAAAGCCTTTTATTTTTTTCTAAATTTTGTCTTTTTTTTTTTTTTTTTTAGGAAAAAAAACAGACGTGATTAAATATGACCAAAAGAAAGCTCTATTTGTGTGAAGAAAATGATAAAAATGTCACATGGTTACAGTGTAGCATGACCGCGCAATTGTCAAAGTGTGACAGCGCTGAACACTGAAAAATGGCTTGGGCAGGAAGGGGGTGTAAGTGCCCGGTATTGAAGTAGTTAAATTATAACTATAGGCAAAACTTTTTATTTTTTATTTTGGATAGAGTGAGGGGGGGTTATAACCCCTATCGGTTTGTTTATTTTATTTTTTGCCATGTGTGTCCCATTGAAGAGATTTCCCTTCACTTCCTGTCCCATAGCCAAAACAGGAAGTGAGAGGAAATCCCTACAAATTTAGAGAATTCACCGGGGACCCCCAGATCACCAGAACTAGTATCCCCTCTATTACTTTTTGGGGGACAACCCACAATTTGTGATTTTCTTTGACTTTTGGAGATAACCATAAAGGACAAATAGCGAGTGAATCTCCCTAATTGGGGTCACAAACAGCAATAAAAACCTAATAGGTGTTCTACAGTAACTCACCTCCACTGTGTCCAAAAAAAAAAACTTTCTTTAGTTTTACTTTAAATACAAAGGGACATCCATTGTCCATAAAACTTCATACATAAATATATATTAAATGCCAACAACTCGAGTCTGTGTCCTAGGGACTTGATGGATAAAAGCACTGAAAAGTCGGATTTGTGCTAGTCCTGGCGAGGTACTCCAGTGTCATCTCCACCGCTGTAGTCAATATGTCCAACCACCTAGAAGTCGGTCTCCCTCTATATAAGGTTCCTTTGATATTCCCAGACATTATTTCCCTCTCCAGCGATCTCTCCTGACAGTATGACCAAAGTAAGACATTCGTAAATATATCATTTGGGTTTCTAATGACATAACTGGTTCGATCTCTTCCAAAATCAGTCTATTAGTTCTACGTGCTGTTGACGGCAAAAAATCCTTCTCCAGCACCAGTACTCAAACGAGTCGATCTTCATTCTGTCCCATTTTCATTGTGTCCAACACTTTCACAACCCTATTTGACAACTAAGTAAATGAGTGCATAGACAAATCTGATCTTCGTTTTGAGTGCAAGTTCCTTGCATTTTAAAGAGGAAGTAAACCCTGATGAGTTTACTTCCTCTTTGATTCCCTGCAAAGGTAAAGCATAATGGACTACTATGCATCGCATAGTAGTCCATTATGTGTCACTTACCTGACACAGGAGCCAGCAAAGTCACCGCTGTCCCCTGTAGTCCGGAGCATCCATCTTCTTGGTGGGTCTCGCTGCTCCACCGCTGTCATTCAGCAAAGCCGCGATGGCGTCACTCCCGCGCATGCACACGGGAGCCGCCACTCACGGCATATCGCCGTAGACAGCGGTGCCTGTCTTTAGGCAAATGTCTCCTAAACCGTGTAGGTTTAGGAGATATTTCTTGGACCTACAGGTAAGCCTTAATCTAGGCTTACCTGTAGGTCAAAGTTGGTTGTAAGGGTTTACAACCACTTTAATACTTCCTTGAGAGTCTACCAAATGCTATTCTGCAGAATATTTTCTCACTGCTAGTTGCTTCCATGTTTATGAGAGAGTTCAGGAGAAGAATATACTTTACAACTTCTATTCTGTCACCGTCAAGCTCAAAATCGTCTTTTTCTGTGGTCATGATCTTCGTCTTGTTTATATTCAGTTCTAATCCCATATTATGACTTTTGGCTTTAACTTTTCTCAGTAGATACAGATAGATAGATATCTTCTTCTTTGCTGCTGGTGATGAGCATTGTGTCATTTGCATAACGAAGGTTGTTTATGTTTCAGAGGCCAATTTTAATACTGACAGACTCTTCTTTCAAATTAACTTTTGTGAAAATGGCCTCATACATATACAAGAAAATTATTTAAAACATAATTTACAGGCTTTATACATAAAGATAGTGTGAGAAAATATATACGGTCTACGGCAGGAATGTTCAAACTTTTGGCCTTCCTGGGCCATATTGGAAGAAGAGGAATTGTCTTGGACCACACATAAAATACACAAACAATAAGGAGAGCTGATGTGCAGAAAAAGTTGGTCAGATTGCAGGTTAACAATCACTGATATAGATAATGTACTGTACCTGAGTAATAAAACTTCATTTTTTGTAATATTTTTTATTATAAATGTAGCACCCTCTAGTATTGCGTGCTAGTGTAAATAGTTTTTATTTAGTGTAGGTAAATTGGCTTGGCTGGCAGCCGAGCCTGTGTTGAATCTGGGTCAGGGCGAGTGACTCAGGGAGGCTGGGTGACTCATTATTATTATTATTATTATTATACTGGATTTATATAGTGCCGACAGTTTACGCAGCGCTTTACAACATTAGGGTAGACATTACAATACAATACAATTCAAGACAGGGGGAATCAGAGGGCCCTGCTCGTTAGAGCTTACAATCTAGGACTCATCAGCCAGCACCTCTGGTACCTACCCCTACTTGCTGGAACCTTGGAGAAGCTTTCAGAAGAATGACAGGGAGGTTAGGAGGAGATGCCTGGGGTATTGATGAGGGCCCCAGCCAATCCCCAGCAAGTGGGCTGCCAGGGGGCAGGCAACCTCTTTAATACTCTTGAGTCATGCAAGCAGGGACAGTTGGTGGAAGAAGGGAATGGAGTGCTGAGGAAGCAGTTGGTGGCCCTTGAGGGTAACTCCCTAGTCTGGGGGGAAGGGGGGTGTCCTCAGGATTAGGTGTGGGTGCTGGAGGGATCCTCTTACCACATATGGAGGGGCCCTGACCAAAGGCACAGGAGCAAGCGTGAGAACAGCAAGAGCCAGATAGCATGTCCAGGAGGTCTCCAGGAGAAGTCAGCTGGGTGGGCTGGTGAGTGTGAAGTCTAGGAGGACTGTGGGAAGAAGGGCTAGTGAGAGAGGCAGCTGCAGCAAGCAAGGCTGGCAGTGCCTGTAGAGGTGGTGCTGGGATCAGTAGCCATAAAGTAGCCATTTTCTCTACACAACCAAAGGTGCCCACAGTCCCTGCCTGTAAAGAGCCTTTACTTAATCTGGTGCCTTGCCAGATTCATCAAACAGTATTCCAGCTGGGTCTGCGTTATTTTCTAAGTAAGTAATGTGCTGGATGAAAAAGAGTATAGATATACTGTAAATAGCCAAGTTGTCCCTGAAGAGTTTGCTAAAGTCAAGTGGGCATCCTGTAATTTTCCCTCTACCCTAGCCAAGTTTTATCCCCTCAATAAAATATAAAAACAAGCGCTGGACTGTTTCTTGACTCTGGGATACATTGAAGATTTGGTGTGCCTGGCTGTGCAGGTTGGGGGGTTTCTACGTGGGATGTGCTACATAAAAGTAAAAGAGGGCGAAGTAAAACTAGTGCAGTATTTGGCACTGTTTTTGATTTATGCATCAATATCTGGTTCGATGGATGTAGTTTGATGGATTATCAATGGATTCTCAAGGTGCTCACCAGATAATTTGGTTCTAATTGTGTCCATCTTGTGCTTCATCCTTGAAAATAGTTGCTCACAAATATGGGTGCCGCCAAAAATAGTTGCTCACAAATATGGGTGCCGCTTTAACTGCTTGCCGACCGACTCATGTCGTTATACGTCGGCAGAATGGCTCTGCTGGGTGAAACAACGTATTGATAAGTTTTTTCCCCTTCAAGAGCTACCTGCTGGCCACCTGCAATCGTGGGCATGAGAGCCAACATGGGGATTTGTGTGTGTAAACACACACATTCCTGTTCCATCAGAGGAGAGGAGACATATCGTTTGTTCCTAGTAAGTAGGAATAGTGATATGTCTCCTCCCCCATACAGTTGGAACACACCCAGGGAACACACATTCAACCCTTGGATTGCCCCCTCGTGTTAACCCCTTTCCTACGAGTGCATTTTTATGGCACTGATCGCTGTATAAATGTCAATGGTCCCAAAAATGTGTCAAAAGTGTCTGATCTGTCCTCCGCAATGTTGCAGTACCGCCAAAAATTGCAGATCACCGCCATTACAAGTAAAAAAAAAAAAAAAAAAGCCATAAATCTTTGTCCATAGTTTGTAGATGCTATAACTTTTGCGCAAAGCAATGAATATACGTTTATTACGTTTTTTTTTTTTTAACCAAAAATATGTAGAAAAATATATATTGGCCTAAACTGATGAAGAAATTTGTTTTTTAAAAACATTTTTGGGGATATTTATTATAGCTAAATGTAAAAAATATTGTTTTTTTATTCAAAATAAACCGCAGAGATGATCAAATACCACCAAAACAAAGCTCAGTTTGTGGAAAATAAAAGGATGCAAATTTGGTTTGGGTATAGCATCGCATGACTGCGCAATTGTCAGTTAAAGCAACGCAGTGCCAAATTGTCAGTGGGTTTACACAACAGGAATATTGCTCTGTTCTTTCATCCTGCTCCTCCTATGGACTTCACAGTTTACATGGATTTTATAGAAAAAAGGAAACAATCATTGTGCAATGATCATCATGTAGGCTTATCATTACAATCACAAGTGGATCCACTCACATGTAATTACGCAATGCCAGCCCTTAAGAACAATCGGACGCTCACAGCAAATTCAAATCCTCACACCACATCCACTGTGTTCCAAAGAGACAACTCAGATGTCGTCACTGGCTCCTCCCAATGCGTTGCGTCACATGTCACGTGACTTTGTCAAGGGTGCGCTTTACTTAGAGAGCTGTACATATGCCCCTTACTGCTGGTAATCTAAAGACATACTTACACAGAATAGTCACGAAAGTATGCACGCTATTGATTTATTTGATTATTTATAGCACTTTGCACTTTATTTTACCTTTTATCACTACCATTTAGTATTGTGTTAAAGGAGTCGGTTCACTTTAACCACTTGGGATCCGCGCTATTGCAAAATGACGGCAATAGCGCGGACCCACATTTTCGGGACTACGTCTATTGACGTAGTCCCGGTTACGAGCGGCCTGCGCGCCCCCTGAGGGGCGCGCGCGGCGCGCTCTGTGATCGGCGAGTCCGTGAGACTCGCCTGATCACCGATCCGTGTAAGGGGTCGATCCCGACCCCTTATCACGTGATCAGCTGTCAGCCAATGACAGCTGATCATGTGATAAAACGGAGCCGGTAATCGGCTAGTATTCCTCCTCGCGCTGACAGCGCGAGGAGAAAAAAAAAAAGCCGATCGCCGGCGGCCGTGTTCGGGACATCAGTCCCGATCACGGCCAGCAATGTAAAAGGACACCTGCCCCCTGCCAGTGCCCACCTGCCACCCGCAGTGCCATCCTGAAATAAAGTAAGTGCCCCCCTGTCAGTGCCACCCAGCAGTGCCCATAGTGCCACCCAGCAGTGCCCACAGTGCCACCCACAGTGCCACCCAGCAGTGCCACCCACAGTGCCACCCAAAATCTGCCTCAGGTGCTGCACCCCAGTGCCGCCCATCAGTGCCCAGCAGTGCCGCCCATCAGTGCCCAGCAGTGCCGCCCATCAGTGCCCAGCAGTGCCACCTATCAGAGCCACCTATCAGTGCCACCTATCAGTGCCCATCAGTCCCATCTATCTGTGGTACCTATCAGTGCCCATCCGTGCCACCCATCCGTGCCACTTATCCGTGCCACCCATCCGTGCCATCTTATCTGTGCCCATCTTTGCCCATCAGTGCCGCCTTATCTGTGCCCATCGGTGCCGCCTTATCTGTGCCTATTAGTGCCACCTTAACTATGCCTATCAGTGCCCACCAGTGCAGCCTATCAGTGCCCACCAATGCAGCCCATCAGTGCCCACCAATGCAGCCCATCAGTGCCCACCAATGCAGCCTATCAGTGCCGCCTAATCAGCGCACTTCAATGAAGGAGAAAAATGACCCGTTTGCTAAATTTTATAACAAACTATTAAAACATGATTTTTTTTTTTTTTTTTTTTGCATCTTTTTTTGTTTGTTTAGCAAAAAATAAAACTCCGAGCTGTAACTAAATACCACCAAAAGAAAGCTCTATTTGTGGGAAAAAAATGATAAAAAATTCATTTGGGTACAGTGTTGTATGACCGCGTAATTGTCACTCAAAGTGCATCAGCGCTGAAAGCTGAAAATTGGTCTGGGACTGAGGGGGGTTTAAGTGCCCAGTAAGCAAGTGGTTAAATAGAAAGTTAATTATAGCGCACTATTGTTTGTTGAGATGAGATTTTGGGGTGTCAGAACACTATGAGAATGGTTGCAGCATAATTATTTTGTTATTTTCTATTTTTCACTGATATTTATTATCATATCAGTGCTTTGGTACACTTTTTTTACTGTTTAGAAATTGGGCAAAACCTACAGTAGCTAGGGCACAGAGTGACCTTTACACTGTTCCTGTTCCTGTTTAAGCCCACATTAACACTGGTGCAATTTGTCATGCGATTCAGTTTAAAAATACATGACAAGTTGCACCCTATTGCCAAAAATGGAACAGTTCAAATTGCTGAACTCATGTCGCACTCGTAGGGACTTTGAAAAAGGTTCCTGTAAAAAAAAACTGTGGAAAAATACTACACACATAAAGTAACAAAGCTGTCCTGTGCATATAATATATCTGCTAGATTGATATCTCCCCAGCACTATGGCCCCTCTACACCCCAGATACCCCCCCAGGACTCTGACCCCTCTACACCCCAGATATCCCCCCCAGCACTATGGCCCCTCAGCATGTATCTGCTGCTCTCCCCTCAACCCGCCGTCTGTGCCGGTATCGGGGGTGTGTAGAGGAAATTGGGTGGCATCGCGGCTGCCCGGATGCTTCCACCTGACAGGCAGGAGTCAGCTTGTCAGTTTTACACACAACCCTTGTGGCTGTAGATTGTGTGTGAAAGCCCCGCTGTCAGGTGTGTGACATATGCACCCGGCAGCGAAAGGGTTAAACCACCCCACAAAAAAAAAAAAAACTCATACTGATGGGTACCCCTCTAGAAAGGGCACCCGTAGGCACATGCCTAATGTGCCTAGTGGAAAGCTCAGCTCAGCAGGCAACAGCTCAGCAGGTCAACCTAAGGACACGATACAACATTGATACATTGTAACAATTTACAATAGTTGACCTAATTAACCTCAAAGAATAAACAGAGTAGAAGAAAACTTTTAACACTTTAGAACCCTATTGGAAGCATCGGCTTCCATGCTGGCTGTCAGCATGAAGACATCTACTGGCAGAAAAAAAAAAGTACTGCCGACAAATCTCTTTGAGTTGGCTATTCATTTTTATGTTATTTTTGGTTGAAGTTCTGGTTTTACAAAATGTCAGCAAAGCTATACAAAGACAAAAGGAGAATGGAAGTATAATTAAAAAAAACAACAAAAAAAAAACAAACTAACAAAAAAAAACAGTAAACATTTGTTCCCAGTATAGTTCAAGGTTTTCTCATTTGTAAAGCCAAAAAGTAAAAAGCTAACACATTGTAAAGGAAACAATAAATATAATTCAAAACAGAGAATAGGTTCTGAGAGTTATTTCAAAGTAATTGCTCATAGGAAATCTAGTTAAAGCAGAACCCCAGGCAGATATAAATAATGCAGCTCTGTATTTATAATACGTCAGGGCTTTTTCTTTTTAATGTGAGCATACCTCAACTTAAAGCTTAACTCCGAGCACAAAAAAAAATAATTTAAATATATTCCTCAATAACCACAAAGGATATAGATCCACTTTGTGTGCACCACATGCATTTGCAAACCCAGATATTACCTTGTACAAATACTGTAGCTGCTGTCTTTTAAAAACCAGGTACTTCCCAGCCCATGGAGTCCAGCGCTGCCCTCCTGCAGCCCATTTTTCTCACTGCAGAGGGTCCCTGATGCCACTGCCTCCTGAAGAAGCATCCCAGAAGGCTGTGAACGTGGAGGGGAGAAGACGAGCAATGTCATTCCTGAGAGTAATGGAAGTAGGAGAGAGTACCTGTTTAAAACGTACCCTATATCTGAAAAACATAAATTGTACTGCAATCCTCAATTGCTCGTTTTTGTCTGGGGGATTGAAGAACAGATATATACTTACCTAATCCTTCCCATACAAGACCTGTTCCTGTGGCTCCTGCCACCCCACGGCCTTTTGTGATGGACTGGTTCTGACGCCATCATGCCCATAGACCTGCTCTGGACCTGAGGACGTCAGGAACAGTCCGCTATTAGATTGTGGGGGAGCACTGCTTGGCGGTGGAGCAAAGGATTGGATGAGTATACAGCTTTCACCTCTCCCCTGGACAAAACGAGCACTGCATGGGAAAATCTTATTTTTTTGCCTGAAGTCGGGCTTCAAAATGTCCTTCTCACCACCACTGCAGGCCACTTGTAAGCTAAGCACAGCCTGCAATAGAAGAGCATTTATCCTTTCCTTTCTGGAGGTCTCCATTGCCTTGTCCCCCATCAGTGGTGCTTCATTTGTTGGGAGATAAGACCTCCTTCACACCTGAGCAATTTGAAGTATATTTCCTGAAGTATAAAATTAAGGAAAACCGCGCTCGACAACGGTGGGAAGTAGGAAAGGATAGCAATAACAGTGGCTACGGCCAAATACTAGTTATATCATTAGGTTGCTGCCACCCACAAAGAAAGAAACTCCAATAGGTGTTTCCTCCAAAAAATAGAACAATATGGTAACCGGGGTAATTGGCGCTACCTACAAATAAAACTCCTTACATGTATGTATATAAATATATAATCCCGAATATATCATGTATTCATCCTAAAGAATATATATATAATAAAAGGAGGTATAACCCCAAAAAACTGCTATTCTGCGATTTTTAATTTACAAGCTACTCAGATGTCCCAAAAAACAACAAAATTCCTACTGTAGATTAATTCCTGAGATTGACAAATAGTTCCAATAAACGAAGGAAAAGGAAAGAACCAAAAACCAAACAACAACAAACAAGAAAACAAAAGATATGTATCTGTATCGCTAAAAAGCAATATTCCCTAAAATCGCATTATCGCCAAAATATGGTTAAGTAAGCAAATTCCCAGTAGGAGGCGTGTGTGAATGTGCTAGTGAAATTATAATCCCAAATATGCAAACTATAAGTGCAAAACGCTAATATAGACATATATATAAAAGAATTTGTTGCCTAAAATCGCATTATCGCCAAGATATGCAAAAAACCCAGTAGGAGGTGTATATAAATGTGCTTAATGAAATTAAAATTCAAAATATACAACCTATAAATGCAAAATGCTAATATAAGCATATATATGAAAGACCAAAATATTAATAGTATATAAAAATTATATCAAAATTGTATCAAAAAAGTGCAAGTGAAAAAACAAAAAACAAAAAATATAAAAACAAAAAAGCAAAAAAATATATATAAAAAAAGCAAAGAGTCAATTAACCCCCAAATTAAATAAACAATCCATAATAACCAGAAGTGCAAAAATAGTGTCCAAATTTCCAAAAATCATTATCATCATCATCATTATCATTTTTTATGTTTTTATTGGTTTATAATTTTGTGGCAATAAATTGATTTTTTATACAAATCACACTATGGAGACTACAATTTTTTTCTTATGAGGATATATGAAATCTCCCCTTGGTTGCGATTGAGGAGCTGGACATCAGCAGGGATTGAGAAAACTCTCTCTGGATGCGAATGAAGAGCTGGATATCGGCAGACTTTGATTTCAAGGCGAATTACCCCTGCAGGGGTGTATTCTTCTGGTGAGTGGGGTACCTTGTGGGGGAACACAGAAGTCACGTTGGAGATTGCACAAGAAGCACTATAGTCACATTTGAACTTTCTGTAATTGCACCATTGAAGATTTTTTTTGGAAATTTGGACACTATTTTTGCACTTCTGGTTATTATGGATTGTTTATTTAATTTGGGGGTTAATTGACTCTTTGCTTTTTTATATATATTTTTTTGCTTTTTTGTTTTTATATTTTTTGTTTTTTGTTTTTTCACTTGCACTTTTTTGATACAATTTTGATATAATTTTTATATACTATTAATATTTTGGTCTTTCATATATATGCTTATATTAGCATTTTGCATTTATAGGTTGTATATTTTGAATTTTAATTTCATTAAGCACATTTATATACACCTCCTACTGGGTTTTTTGCATATCTTGGCGATAATGCGATTTTAGGCAACAAATTATTTTATATATATGTCTATATTAGCGTTTTGCACTTATAGTTTGCATATTTGGGATTATAATTTCACTAGCACATTCACACACGCCTCCTACTGGGAATTTGCTTACTTAACCATATTTTGGCGATAATGCGATTTTAGGGAATATTGCTTTTTAGCGATACAGATACATATCTTTTGTTTTCTTGTTTGTTGTTGTTTGGTTTTTGGTTCTTTCCTTTTCCTTTCGTTTATTGGAACTATTTGTCAATCTCAGGAATTAATCTACAGTAGGAATTTTGTTGTTTTTTGGGACATCTGAGTAGCTTGTAAATTAAAAATCGCAGAATAGCAGTTTTTTGGGGTTATACCTCCTTTTATTATATATATATTCTTTAGGATGAATACATGATATATTCGGGATTATATATTTATATACATACATGTAAGGAGTTTTATTTGTAGGTAGCGCCAATTACCCCGGTTACCATATTGTTCTATATTTCCTGAAGTACTTCAATACTCAACATCAAGTTTCCCGTCACATTTTAGAAATGGTGACACCGCCTATTGTAAGTGGAGTGTATTATTTCTTGTGGGGGGTGTTACAATCAGGGCTTTTTCTCAGCGGGAACGCAGTCCCAGCACCTCCAGCACTGAATGTATGTAATAGCATGGGGTGTGCTGGAGGGTCTATTGATGTTGGCTGCTGGGGGATCTATTGTCACTGGTGGGGGTCTGATTTTGTGTGAGGGTCTATTGCTGCTGATGGGGAATCTATTGTTGCTGGGGGGGGGGGGGTCTTATTTTGCTGGAAGGGATCAACTGTTGAGGGAGAGGTCTATTTTTACTGGCTGCTGGAGCATCTATTGATGCTGGTTGCTGGGAAATCTGTTTTTGTCATTAACATGTTCCATACAAATGATTTAGCACCATAAAATTATACTTGGTTCTGTTATTCTCTAAAAGTGTCATCACTGGTAGGTGGGTAGGGGGGTGGAATCAAAATACAGTAGTCAGAGGTGGGTAGGGGGCAAGGGGTGACTCAGACAGGGGGAGGTCCTGCACCTATTCTCCAAGAAAAATGACATTTAAATTGAGTTACTGTGGTGACAAAGGGAGCGAGAAAAGAGAGAAAGACCTTTCTTTTTGTGGTATTTAGTCACCTTATACAAAAAAAAAGAAGACTGCCAATTTTGAAAAAAAAAACAAAAAACAATATTCTTCACTTTCTGCTATAAAACATTCTCAATAAAAGTAAAAAAAAAAAAAAAAAGAAAAGAATCAAATTTCTTCATCAATTTAGACCAATATATATTCTGCTATATTTTTTTGGTAAAAGAAATCCCAATACGTGTATATTGATTGATTTGCGCAAAAGTTATAGCGTCGACAAACTATGGGATATTTTTTTTTTCATTTGTATTAGTAATGGTGGCGATCAGCGTCTTATAGTGGGACCGATGTTGCGATAGACAAAATCGGACACTTTTGACATTTTTTGGGGACCAGTGACATTAATACAGTGATCAGTGCTAAAAAATATGCACGGTCACTGTACGAAAGAAACTGGCAGGGAAGGGGTTAACATCAGGGTGATCAAGGGGTTAAATGTGTTCCCAGGAGTGATTACTAAATGTGAGGGGGAGGGGTGCTTTGACTGGGGGAATGTAAAGAGCTGTGTTCCTGCTTAGCAGAAATGCAGGATCAGCACATTACCCTCTCACAGAACAGCGGTCTGCCTTGTTTACATAGGCAGACCGCCGTTCTGCCTTTCTCCTGAAAAATCCGTGGGCCCCAGCACACATTGCGTCTGCTGGACCCACTGATTGCCCCCAGCTGTGTCCAATCACAGTGGGAGAGGGTCGTGGGCAGCGCATACACACGCCCCAGACCCGGAAGTGTCAGATCAGGTACGTGATCTGGCACAGAGTGGCCGTCCTGACGCAGTATATCTGCGTGGGGTGGTCACTAAGCTGTTAAAGTATAACTATAGGGGAAACTATTTTTTTTTGTTGTGTACAGAGTGGAGTGACTAAAACACCTGTCAGGTCTTCATTACTATCTGCCCTTCCGTTTGTCCTGTTTACTGTTATCACCAAAGGTGAAAGAAAATGCAAAACTTTGGGTTGTCACCAGAACAGGAAGAGAGGGGGAATCTTCCAATTGGGACACTAGTTCTGGTGACAACCAGGGATTTCCTCACTTTGGAAGGATTTCCTTTCACTTCCTGTTTTGGCTACTGGAGAAGTAAAGGAAGGTCTCTGAATGGGATACTGATGGCCAAAGAACCCCAAAAACTGAGGAGGGATATCACCCTTCCTTACGCTCTCCAAAATAAAATGTTTTGTCTTTTAGTTCTACTTAAAATTTTAACCCGATGATCTATAAACAGAGATGGCCTTTCATTGGAGGTATTTAGGCTTTTGGCAGTGAGTGAGTTACTCTGTAAATACAAACTCACATGAGGAACAGCATTTATGCCCCAAGCAGCGGCACAGAAAGGTCAGAGCCCAGTCATATGTTCCCTCGGAGGGATGACCAGCCACCCAAAGCCAGATGTATTCCTCTTCTACAGATTGGTCACAGGTAGCTGACTCCATCGCAGACTGTTGTCCTTGCTGTTCCAGCTAGTACAGCCATTTATTTCCTTCCTAAGCCAAATAGACATAACTTGCTTCAGGACACTGCTGGAGCAAACAGTTCAAGGTGCGTGCTGGCGTCTGTCACATGTGTTTTTGGTTGTTTGCTTGTTCCTTAGGCTTTGGACCCTGCTGAGCCGCAAATAACAAAAGCAAGCACCCAAGAATATCTGACCAAGACTGTCTCCTGAGTTATTATATGGGCAAATGTGTTCATTCCAAAGAGAAACTAAAGTGGATTAGTTAGCAGACTTTTTTAGCGAATAGTCTTACTTATTGGCCTACGTGTGCTGTGGGATGTGCATGTAGGTGGGGTGCAGCATGTTGCAGAGGCAATAATTCTCCCCAGTGACCCAGGAGACCATAAAGGAACCTTGTTCCTCCTGACTTCCTCTCTAGCAACAGCGCCATTTTGGTCAACTGCCACCTGCCTACACCCTGGAGGGAAGACTGCACCTGCCCAAACCCAGATGTGCCGCAGGTCTTCGGAAACCTGGCAACAATGTGATGCTACATCCACTGCATATCCCAGGAGCGAGCAATGGGTTACATCTGTACATGCGGGGGGTCTCCCATGCATGCGTGCAGATGCCACAGATTTGGAGGCCCCACATACCACCACTGTGTGCGCACACGTGAGAAACCCCATGTGTGCGCAGATGTGTTTAAGGTCTCTGCCAGGTCTGCAAAAAAAAGTTAAAAAATTTTCATTTTTGCTTAAAGTGTTTTATTCACTTTTGTAACCAAATCGGGATAACACATACTTTATATTTGTCATAATCAAAAGTGTTGAGTTAAGGGGGCTAATAGGGGGCACTAGGGATGAGCTTCGTGTTCGAGTCGAACGTACGTTCGACTCGAACATTGGCTGTTCGGGCGTTCGGCGAATTCCGAACGTTTGGGCCGTTCGCGTCAAAATTCGAGTGACGCGCGCGCGGACCACAATGCACTGCGGTGGCGCAGTGCATTGCTGCCCCATGATTGGCCAAGCATGCACTGTGACCCCGCATGCTTGGCCAATCGCAGCGCCGGCAGCGAGGAGAGCCATGATTGGCCACAGGCATCATGCCTGTGGCCAATCATAGCTCAGGCTGTGTAGTGCACGCCCCACACTATATAAGGCCACCTTTGAGGCGGCTTCGTGTAGTGTGTTACTTAGCATCTGAAGCAGTGGGTGTTCTGTGTACCTTCAACACAGTACACACCAATCGTTTTTGGCTGATTTCCTATCTTGCTGCTGTGTAGTGGTTGTTGTCTGTGCCCTGACTGCAGTATACACCACTATATTCACCTCACCTATATAGCTAGTGATCTAGCTTTAACCACTTAACAACTGCCCATTGCCGATTAACGGCTTCAGGGGGGTTGTTTAACTCTGAGAGGCCGTTAATTAACGGCCTCCCAGAATTCTGCTCTCGTGTGCCCCGAGGTGTGCGCACTCGAGAGCATCCGTGACCGCCGGGTCGCATCACGGATCACGGTAAACGGCCGCTCATAGCGGCCGTTTACCACGTGATTGCTCCGTCAAATGACGGAGTGATCACTTGGAAACAAACCGGCGTCATGTTATGACGCCTGTTCCTCCCTCCCCTCTCTGTACCGATCGGTACAGCGGAGGGGAAAGAGATCGGTGTCAGCAGCGATGTGGGCTGCATCTGCAGTGCCCACATCGCTGCTCACCGAATTTAACCCCTCAATTCCCTGCCAATACTCTGCAATACCAGTGCATACTCTGCAGTACCCTGCCATTACTCTGCAGTACCCCGCCATTACTCTGCAGTGCAGTACCCTGCCATTACTCTGCAGTGCAGTACCCTGCCATTACTCTGCAGTACCCCCCATTACTCTGCAGTACCCCCCAATACTCTGCAGTACCCGCCATTACTCTGCAGTACCCGCCATTACTCTGCAGTAACCCCCATTACTCTGCAGTACCCCCCAATACTCTGCAGTACCCGCCATTACTCTGCAGTACCCGCCATTACTCTGCAGTACCCCCAATACTCTGCAGTACCCTGCCATTACTCTGTAGTACCCCCCAATACTCTGCAGTACCCTGCTATTACTCTGTAGTACCCCGCCAATACTCTGTAATACCCTGCCATAAATTGCCATACCCAGCCATACTCAGAGATACCCAGCCATACTCGGTGATACCCTGAAATACCCAGCCATAGACGCCCCCCACCCCTCACCGCCCTCCGGTGCTTCTACCAACTCGCCAGTACGATCAAAGCCAGAATCTTTTTTTTATTTTTTATTTCAGGCTTCCCAGCCTAGAGGTGAGATGTGGGGTCATATTGACCCCCCAGATTTCACTGTAAAGAGGACCTGTCACCCCCATATTCCTATTACAAGGGATGTTTACATTTCTTGTAATAGGAATAAAAGTGATCAAAAATATATTTTTGGGGAAAAAAATGTCAAACTAAAATAAATAAAGTAAAATGAACAATAAAAAAATAAAATAAAAATTAAAGCGCCCATGTCCCCATGTGCTTGCATGTGCCACACATGTGAGGTATCGCCGAGAATGTTAGAGCGAGAGCAATAATTCTAGTCCTAGACCTCCTCTGCAACTCAAAACATGTAACCAGTAAAAAAAAAATTAAAGCGTCGCCTATGGGGATTTTTTAAGTAGCGACGTTTGGCGCCATTCCACGGGCATGTGCAATTTTGAAGAGTGACATGTTTGATATCTATTTACTCAGAATAACTTCATCTTTCACTTTATGCAAACATTGGGCTAACAAGTGGTTAATAATAGAGCTTGCAGTCAGTAGTGTTAGGAGCTAGTGCGTGCTGTCTGCGTGCTCTGTACCCAGTACATACCGCTATAATAAGGCAGGCCCCTACTTTCAAACATCCAACTTACAAACATCTCCTACTTGCAAACGCAAGGAGACAGCAGCAAGTGAGATGAAAAAAGATGGACGACAAAACAAATTATACAGGGGTGATAACCCTTCCCTATGTTTTCCAAAAAGCTTAAAGATAGTTTTTTTGACTGGAGCTACACTTTAAAAATGTACCGGTTGAAAATGACAAACAGATTCAACTTAACACAACAAACCTACACAGTCCCTGTCTTGTTTGCACCGCCTGTATACTGCTGTTCTGAGTATATAGGGCCTGGGGGCCACACGCATTTCCTTTTTTAAATATGGGTACGGGGTTCCCCTTAATATGCGTACAAGACCCAAATAGGCTGGTAATGGGCAGGGAGGGCTACCCATGCCATGTTTCTCAATGATTTTCAGCCATATTGCAGGAACCAGATATAACATTAAAACCGCAAGCAGTTTTAAATGGTGTTATTTCCGTTTAATGTCATTTTGTGCAGGGACTGTTCTAAACACGGGAAACACGTGGCACTTCACAGGCATACTACAGACACCCCCCAGGCACCATATTTAAAGGAATATTTCACTTTTTTTTTTCACTTTAATCGTCATTAAAATCAGTGCTCCCGCCAAAACGGCAGTTTTTAAAACTTTTTTTTGCAGTGACCCATGTCCCCTGAGGCAGGAGGCAGGTCCCCAAACCCTTTTTAGGACACTATCTTGCATATTAGCCGTTAAAATTAGCACTTTCCAATTCGAACGTTCGAGTCCCATAGACTTCAATGGGGTTCTAACGTTCGTACCGAACGCGGGGGTCGTTCGCAAGTTCTGGTGCGAACCGAACCGGGGGGTGTTCGGCTCATCCCTAGGGGGCACCAACATCCACGATCACCAAGATAATTATCTAAGAAATGGATTTTCATGATGCCCAGACATAACTCAAAAAGGTAAAAAATTATGGCAGGCAGTTTATGCCAGACAAATTGGATGGTTGATAGTATTAATCTATACCAGCCTTTCTCAACCAGGGTTCTGTGGAACTCTACAGTTCCTTTAGAGCAGGGAACTGAAACACAATTTCATTGCACCGCTCCTTCCCTCCCAATAATGTCTGGGAGGACAACAAGGAGAGGCAGACGTTCCATTGACACTGTAAGGGGGCCAGCAACAAATGTGTCCACAGGCAAAGGTGGAAGTGTTGGTCAGTCCTCAGGCAGGGCATCATTTCCTCTGTTTAGTGAGCTTGCCTGTGCTATCCAGCCACAGCATGCAGAGGAGATGGTGGACTGGCTTACTAAACCTTCCTTATCCTCCTCATCCTCTCTGCAAGCAGAGACAAGTGTGCAGTCCCCTGCAGTAGCCAGAGTGTATAAACCTGCCTTTTTGTCTACATCTATTCCTGCCATAGCCCCAACATCAGCCATGGAGGAATCAGCTGAGGTATTTGACCACAGCGTTAGCCACTTGCACCTTGATGCCCGGCCATTACTGGATTCAGATGTTGGTCCTGAGGTTGAGGATGACAGGAACATGAGCCTAGAGAGAGGGGAACAATGGTAGATAGGGATGAGCTTAGAGTTCAAGTCGAACTCATGTTCGACTCGAACATTGCCTGTTCGCCTGTTCACTGAACAGCGAACAATTTGGGGTGTTCGCGGCAAATTCGAAAAGCCGCGGAACACCCTGTACAAGTCTATGGGAGAAATCTAAAGTGCTAATTTTAAAGGCTTATATGCAAATTATTGTCATAAAAAGTGTTTGGGGACCTGGGTCCTGCCCCAGGGGACATGTATCAATGCAAAAAAAAGTTTTAAAAACTGCAGTTTTTTCGGGAGCAGTGATTTTAATAATGCTTAAAGTGAAACAATAAAAGTGTAATATTCCTTTAAATTTTGTACCTGGGGGGTGTGTATAGTATGCCTGTAAAGGGGCGCATGTTTCCCGTGCTTAGAACTGTCCCTGCACAAAGTGTCATATCTGCAGGAAAAAAAGTAATTTAAAAGCACTCGCGGCTATAATAAATTGTCGGCTCGCCGTAATACAAAGAACGGTCAGTAAAAGTCATTGATAAAAAATTATAAAAAAAAGCGTGGGGTTCCCCCTAATTCAATTACCAGGCCCTTCAGGTCCGGTATGGATATTAATGGGAACCCCGTGTCAAATTAAAAAAAAAAATTATGTGAGGTTCCCCCCAAATATCCATACCAGACCTAAGGTCTGGTATGGATTTTAAGGGGAACTCCACGCCAAATTTTAAAAGAAAATGGCGTGGAGTTCCCCCCAAAAATCCATACCAGACGTTTTATCCGAGCATGCAACCTGGCAGGCTGCAGGAAAAGAGGGGGGGACGAGAGAGCGCCCCCCCTCCTAAACCGTACCAGACCACATACCCTTAACATTGGGAGGATGCTTTGGGGTCCCCCCCAAAGCACCTTGTCCCCATGTTGATGAGGACAAGGGCCTCATCCCCACAACCCTGGCCGTTGGTTGTGGGGGTCTGCGGGCGGGGGGCTTATCAGAATCTGGAAGCCCCCTTTAACAAGGGGACCCCCAGATCCCGGCCCCTCCATTTGAAATGGTAAGGGGTAACTAAAGTACCCCTGCCATTTCACAAAGAATGTGTAAAAAAATGTTTAAAAACACACATGCACCGTTGGGAAAAGACCTTTATTAAAAAACAACAAAATAAAAAAAAGATTCCAGCGGTGGTAATCCACTCTTGCTATCCAGCGATGGATGATCATCTCTCCGAAGTCCAGTGATGGGTGATCTGATCCAGCGATGGGTGATCTCTCCCTCCAGCGCAGCGCATCCATCCTGTCTCCACCGGAGACACTGCGGGAATCCCGGCAGCCTGACACTTCTTAGCTGAGGAGGGCGGGGCCACCTGTCACCTGACCCCGCCCCCTCTGACGCAATGGGAAACCCAGGCTTCCCCAGTGATGTACGGGTGATCCTGCCCCCTCTGATTTAACGCAGGTTTCCATTACATCAGAGGGGGGCGGAGTTACCCGTACGTCACTGGGGAAGCCCGGCTTTCCCCTTGCGTCAGATGGGGCCAGGTGATGGGTGGCCCGTCCCTCCTCAGCTAAGAAGTGTCAGGATGCCGGGATTCCCGCAGTGTCTCCAGTGGAGACAGGATGGATGCGCTGCACTGGAGGGAGAGATCACCCATCGCTGGATCAGATCACCTTTTTTAATAAAGGACTTTTCCCAACAGTGTGTGAGTGTTTTTTAACATTTTTTTACACTTTCTTTGTGAAATGGTAGGGATACTTTTGTATCCCCTTACCATTTAAAATGGGGGGGCTGGATCTGGGGATCCCCTTGTTAAAGGGGGCGTCCAGATTCTGATAAGCCCCCCGCCCGCAGACCCCCACAACCAACGGTCAGGGTTGTGGGGATGAGGCCCTTGTCCTCATCAACATGGGGACAAGGTGCTTTGGGGGGACCCCAAAGCATCCTCCCAATGTTGAGGGCATGTGGCCTGGTACGGTTCAGGGGGCGCTCTCTCGTCCCCCCTCTTTTCCTGCGGCTTGCCAGGTTGCGTGCTCGGATAAAGGGTCTGGTATGGATTTTTGGGGGGAACTCCACACCATTTTTTTTTTATTTGGCGTGGAGTTCCCCTTAAAATCCATACCAGACCTGAAGGGCCTGGTAATTGAATTTGGGGGAACCCCCACGCACTTTTTATTTTTTTTTTATCAATGACTTTCAATGACTGTTGTCTGTATTACGGGGAGCTGACAATTCATTATAGCCGCGAGTGCTTTTAAATGACTTTTTTTCCTGCAGAAATGACACTTTGTGCAGGGACAGTTCTAAGCACGGGAAACATGCGCCCCTTTACAGGCATACTATACACACCTCCCAGGTATGAAATTTAAAGGAATATATTACACTTTAATTGTTTCACTTTAAGCATTAATAAAATCACTGCTCCCAAAAAAACTGCCATTTTTAAAACTTTTTTTGCATTGATACATGTCCCCTGGGGCAGGACCCAGGTCCCCAAACACGTTTTATGACAATAACTTGCATATGAGCCTTTAAAATTATCACTTTTTATTTTGAACGTTCGAGTCCCATAGAATTTAATAGGGTTCTAAAGTTCACACGAAGTTTAGGTCTGTTTGCAGGTTCTGGTGCGAACCGAACCGGGGGGTTTTCGGCTCATCCTTACTGGTAGACAAACTGGGATTCATGTTCCCCCAGCCACAGCGTATTGCCAAGTTGTCTCCAGTGGTAATGTTGATGATGAAGATGGAGGAGATGGAGATGATGATGAGGTCACTAATGCGACTTGGGTGCCAGGTAAAGCAGAGGAGGAAAGTGAAGGTGAGGTGGCACAACCCCAAGGAGGCCAACATCAAGAAAGAGTAGAGAACAGCCACCCTATTCCATCTCCCGGCCCACTCCCCAAAGCTCAGCTGTCTGTGCCTTTTTCAGCACATCTGCAGCAGTTTGCACTGTTGCTATCTGCAAACTGTGTCTCAGGCACATCAAACATGGCAAAAACACCAGCCATTTGGGTACCACATGCTTAACAAGGCATTTAACATCCAACCACTCAGCCCGTTGGCAAGAGCACCTAAAAGCCACACAAAAGGGGCACAAATTTGTCCCTCCTTACCCACCTCAGTCTTTCCCTGCTATACCGAGTCATTACCTCTGCAGCAGCCTCCACTGACAGGGATGATGATATAGCACAGGGTGTCCCAGGTCCTAGCAGCACATCTGCTAGGTCATAGCCCAGTCATATGTTCCCTCGGAGGGATGACCAGTCACCCAAAGCCAAATGTATTCCTCTTGTACAGATTGGTTACAGGTAGCTGACTCCATCGCAGACCTTGCTGTTCCAGCTAATACAGCCATTTTTTTCCTTCCTAAGCCAAAATAGACATAACTTGATTCAGGACACTGCTGGAGCAAACGGTTCAAGGTGCGAGCTGGCGTCTGTCACATGTGTTTTCGGTTGTTTTGCTTGTTCCTTAGGCTCTGAACCCCACTGAGCTGCAAAGAACCAAAGCAAGCACCCAAGAATATCTGACCAAGACTGTCTCCTGAGTTATTTTATGGGCAAATGTGTTCATTCCAAAAAGAAACTAAAGTGGATTAGTTAGCATATATATATATACACACACACATACACATACACATACACATATTTTCCAAAATTCGGATTTCGTATAGAATGAAATCTAATTAGAATAGAAAAGATTAGAACAGATTTGTTTCCTATTCCAATAAAAAAAAAAAAGTTAACTATATAACCATTTTCCTAAATTCTAATTTCAGATAGAATGAAATCGAATTTGAATAGAAAAGATTAGAATAGAAAATAGAATAGAAAAATAGAACAGAATAGAATAAAATATACTATATTATATTTTTTTCTATTCTGTTCTATAGTTTTTATATGCTATTTTCTTTTTTCTATTCTAATCTTTTCTATTTGAATTAGATTTAATTCTATACAAAGTTCGAATTTCGGAAAATGGTTATATATAGTTTACTTTTTCAAATGCGGTCATTTTTTTTTTTTCAAATTTGAGCAAGGTTTTTCGAATTCGGTCTAAATTTTTCGAATACGAAACAAAACGAATCTCAATCGAATGTAAACAAATTGTGTTAAATAACGAAACGAAACAAATCTTTTCATCCTGCACATGTCTACAAAGTAGATGAATTCCTGGAATACTTACTTGAATCCTTATATAGCATTTTCTGTTTTAAACAAAACTTTTTTCTTTTTAAAATACATTTTACACAGACATAAAACATGAGTTCAATAAAAAAAAAGACCTAAAACCCATTATAGATTTGCTTTAATAGTAAGATTGGGTTATATTTATGTTACTATAAATGAAACAATATTCTAATAGCTCGATAACAATTTAGCTTATTAAAGTATAAAACTGTTTACCATCATCCTGCTGATTCAAAAAATACAAACCTTTAGTATTTGTCGATCGGTGGTTCTGGAGTCTTCATAGTGTCCATTATGTCATGCCTGATCAAGCCGAAGTGAGTTCTATTACCCCTGTCATATCTGAGTTTTTATATTGTTTCCAGCTGCTCTTGTCTGAAAAGTTGAATCTGACATGTAAGCCTTGTCAATAAAATTATGTTGAAAATAAATCATTACGTGCCTGTTTAACTACATTGCTCCGGGCCTATCAGGGTTGACCATCGTAGTTGAGGCGGCTGGGAAATGTTGGAATTATTGACTTGCAGACAGGTGGTAGAATCTGCCAAGTGGCCCAGGAGTCAACCAGCTCAAGCTTAGCCAGCTGCTCCTACCATGTCAACAAAGGGGATGTATAGGCTTCATCTTGGTCTTTTATTTGCTTCATTTCAACACCAAGTCAATTATTTATTTTCAAAGTTTGAAGAGAAGTTGAACTCTAACTTATTAGGTTTAGTTTCTTCTTGAGGAAGATTGCTAATGGTATAAAAAAATAATAATTATGTTTTAAAGTAAAACGCATTTTTTTTTTTTTTTCGGTTTTGGATAGAGTGGTGAGGTTGATCCACTCTCTCTAATTGTCCTCAACGCCAATGTCTCCAGGATGCAGGGGCGTACCAACGGTGGGGCGGGGGGTGCGGTCCGCCCCAGGTGACACACATTGGGGGGGGTGTCAGTGGCGTATCTAATGGGGGTGCAGTCCACACCCGGGTCGGGTGACACCACTTACAGAGGGTGGGGAGAGCCCTGGCAGCTCTCTATGGCCGTTTTTTTTTTCAGGCAGATCACCCCCGTGCGACGGCAGCAATGGTCTGGCCTTACTCTTTGCTTTCCCCCTTGCTCCTCCCACTACTGCTGCACTTCCGAGCCAAGCCTGTTACTATTCTCCGCCCGAGCGGTGCAGCTGCTACCGCACACTGTTTTCCAGACCGTGCTAGCTGCTGCCCTGGTGTACTTGAAGCTGAGCCAGCTGCCCTCCCTGCCAGTGTCCTCCGAGGTGAGCTTGTGATAAGGGGGTGTGGGTTGGCATGGTGGTCTCTGCCCTCAGCTGGTGTGCTGTGAGAAGAGGGTGGGGTGTTTGTTTCTGCCTCCCTGACTTGGTCTAATAAGGGGGAAGGGGGGAGGCTGCTGTGTCCACCACTGACTAATGTGATAACTCACTGCTTTTAGTTTAAAGGGTGATTCAATGATTGGAGTGCAATCATTTTCAATAAAATTTTACCTGAGTGTCATTTTTTGATTGGACTTTACTTGCATGCTGTTCCATATTTTGCTTGTTGTTTTTCCAATGCGGCTTTAGAAATGCCTTCTGGATTCCTGTGCAACTCCATGCGGTGCAATTTGCAACTCATTCATTTAACTGGGATGAAATCACATTGAATCGCACAAAAATGTAATGCACACACTACTTTTTCAAAAGCGTACTGCACCAAATTGCATGATACTATGGTACCATGAAATCTGGAGCGGGCAAAAGCACTGCCATTGTGATCTGTGTTAAAGGTGTCCTTAGAAAAATATATATACACCTGCAGGAGATCACGTACCCAGTGCGTTTTGAACGCAGTGTGGGAAACACATATAGAACATGGATTTCCTGCACCACCTTCTGGTATAAATGAGCTCTTAAAGTGGTACTAAAGGTTTGTTGTTCAGAGTGACCCTGAACATCGCCTTCTGGAGTCCCTCAGTGGCTCTCGTGGCTCCTCCCCGAATTAGATAACGCCCTAGGAGAAGCGCTCTCACGTGGGGGTTATTTTACTGACTCACTCCTGATTCATTCATTTGGCATCCACATACGCCAAGTTTATGACTTGTCCCCACTCCCCAGCACCCACATCATTGGATTTGATTGACAGCAGCGGGAGACAATGGCTGTGCTGCTATCAATCTATCCAATCAAAGCCGGACTCCGTGGAGAGGAGGACAGCGCGTCCCCGCCGAGGAGATGAAGGGGCTCAGGTAAGTAAAAGGGGGATTGGGGGGCCGGTGACTGACAGGTGTGTTGGTTTTTTTTCACCTTAATGCATAGGATGCATTAAGGTGAAAAACCGCAAAGGTTTAAAACCCCTTTAAATATTTCAAATCAGATATCACTCATAAATTTTAACAGTATTTATTTTAGTAGTTCCATTGCGCCCATAATTTTATTTTATTTCTGTTCTACAGATGCATAATAGGCTGTAAATGTAATTTTTTTTTTTTTGCAGCAAGGCAGAGCAGGAGTAAAATAAGCCCATTTGTTAATAACCCCAAGCAATGATGTCAGTGGATGTTATAATTACCCCCACAGCATTGGTGTCAATCGGGGCTATGCAATGTAAGACCCCTTTCGCACTGAAAGAGCCACTTCTGCGTCTCCAATGTGAAAGTCCCGAGGGCTTTCACACTGGAACGGTGCGCTGGCAGGGCAGTCCTGCTAGCAGCATCTTTGGAGTGATGTATACACCACTCCTGCCCATTAAAATCAATTGGGCATAGTTGTAGCAGCGTTTTGCAGTGGTTTTAACCCTTTCTCGGC
Organism: Lithobates pipiens; assembly: GCF_037356315.1. Classification (NCBI taxonomy): domain Eukaryota; kingdom Metazoa; phylum Chordata; class Amphibia; order Anura; family Ranidae; genus Lithobates; species Lithobates pipiens. Next base: position 45,451,119 of record NW_027507789.1, on the reverse strand, counting down.
TGCTAGTGGGGGGTAAAAGCACCCCGCTAGTGGCCGAAAAGCGCCGCTAAAAATAGCGGCATTTTACTGCCGACGCACCCTCCACCCAGTGTGAAAGGGGCCTAAAGGGGTCCAGAGGTGTGGGGGCTGTGTAATGTGAAGGGGTCCAGAGGTACGGGCTATGTAATGTATAGGGGGTCTTCCTACATTTTACCAGCAGTTATGGATGCAGTGCTGTAGATTTCTGAGGTTGCATATTTTTTTCTGCATTTTCTGAAAATGCACCAAAAGTTTGCATCTTTGGCGCATTTTCAGAAAACAGGAAAATATATATTTTTTTGGGGGGTGACACCATGTTTTACTGCACCAGGTGACACCAGCCCTAGTAATGCCACTGGCAGCAGCACAGGCCACAGAGCATGGAGGCGCTACACATGAAGTAATTTTATGTCAATGTGCGGTGTGCCGACTGCCTACCTCGGGGGGGGGGGGGGGGGAGGTGCCAGATATAGGATCCGCCCCAGGTGCCAAATAGTCTAGGTACACCCCTGCCAGGATGAAAGTGATGGGGAATCCTAAATTTTGAGTTGCCACCAGAACAAGAATATAGTCTTCCCATGAAAACTGTCTTTATAGGGATATCCATCATATTGAAAAAAACATATCTTCTTACATCCTGTTGAAGGGTGGGAAGTTAGGGGAAATCTCTAGCTTGAGACACAGATGTGGAGAGAAAGAAATATTGGTTACTTTATTTAGGGTTTACATCTACTAGACAAAAATGAGCATGTATATGAATTTTAATGACCTAATACTAGCTAATTAGTGAATTTACAAAAATATAGATGTCCGGTATCATACTTTTTCTCCAGATGGCTAAGAAGGCTTAGAGATTTTATAATTTAAAACTTAGAAATCTGTCTAGTTAATACTCACATATGGAATGTAAAAAGTAGAAAAAAAATAAGCGTTTTTACATTTTCCCTTAAGTAAAATGTTTCAAATTTATTTTACAGCATGATAATGGAAGCTAAAAGGATTCTAAAGCATTAATATACTCTGTTTAGTTTCAGGACATGTTTTAATAATCACGTGCCATTAACATAGTAAAGTAGGCAAGAGAAATACTTTTACCATAGGCTTTTCTTTCTTTTAACATGAAATGGTGGGTCCAGTACATTGATACTAAGAAAGTGATAAATGTTTTCCTTTAAAAAAAAACACCCAAACTACTTAAAATGGAAAGTCTACAGAAAAAAACATTACTACAAGATAGGTGCAGTCAAGATGATTGGCCCTTCAGCTTCTAACATCTCTCTGGGTCTCTCTTTTGATGTATTGTTTAAAACGTTTGTTAACCCCCCAAAAAATATATATATTTTGGACCCCTAAATCAGATTAAACAGTGCTTGTGCTGTGTAATCTGCCCCCCCTCTAAACCGTAACCCCCCCCCCGAATATGCCACTTCCTCTATGGCCTCTCTAAACAGACCACGATAACCAGGGCTGCTCCACCCTGATCACCGTGGTCAATGTGCCTTCCTCTGTGATAGGGAGCCCTGCTCTCCTCTCTCTCCCCCCTCCTTCCTGTCCGTAATCCCCCTCTGTCCCCGCCCCCCCCCCCCCCACCGCTATTGAGGAAAAAAAAACTATAATTGTCACTGCCAGTCCCTCTATTAGAGGCTGGCATACCATTTCTAAAAACGAGCGCTGTAAATACCCATTTTCAGCTGACTATGGACCGGTCTCATGACTGGTGGCTGCTTTACAGCTGAGACAGAGCTTCTGCGGGTGGAGCCGGGCGTCCACGTGATCTCCCTGGCTGACGTCAGAGGGAGATGATGGCTCCTCCTGCAGAAGCCACCTTTCAGAGCTGAAAAGTGACAGCGAGTCTAATACAGAGGCTGGCATAGACTTTTACCTAATGGGTTCACAAACCCTTTAACCACTTCCAGCCCAGGCCTTTTCTGGCACTTTTTGTTCACATTTTTGTGCACATTTTTTGCTAGAAAATTACTTAGAACCCACAAACACACATACATACAGACTGGTGGGCTATCTCTGCGGATCGAGGGCTGGATGGTTCGTCACATCATCTGATGAAAAGACCCAGACTGGGGATAGCTACAAGAATTAAAGTGTTGTAATCTAGTAAGCGCTTATTTCACTCATCCGGTGGTGGGACGCACTTATTAAAGTCACTATTACTGTGGATATTATCGGCCTTTCAACAATTAAGAGCTGTGGATACTCTTTGGACTTGAATAGTATACCACAGGAATTCATTGATTTTCTTCACAGGATTGTCTCTGGACACTTTATATTTATATATTCTTTATATATGGATGTTTTGCAACATGGAATATTTTAGGATGCCTTTCTTTCACAGGATTTATTCTTGGCATTGAACAATTTTTGTATTCACTTCTTGGTGGTGTTTTTTTTACCATTATATTGTTTATTTTCATTTTTTAGCATTTCTTTCAGCGCAACCTTTTTGTATATTTAGGTTTATTGTGTGTATCTCACGTAGTGTTGCAGCTATCTTTTAATTTACCTTTTTTGACCAGCGCGTTTTTTTTTTCTATGTTACACATATATACATATATATGGAAAATGGGGGACGTGGAATCAGAGGCTGTCCAAATTATCTGTACCGGGAGCTGTGGAAAGGACAGGCAGAAGAGGAACCGGGTGCATAAACATGATCCCCAAGAAAACAAAGGAAAAAGATCCAGATAGTGGTGTGAGAGATTTTATCTCTGATCTGCTCTCCTCGTCCCCCATTTTCCAGACTTATTACGATGTAAGTACTCATAGGGATGACTAACTCTCTCCCTTTCTTTTTGTACATATCCTCCCTGTTGAGGGGTAAAACATTGGATCATAGTAGTCTACTCATGTTTTGTTTTTTATAGATTTGCGTGCACCTGCCCTTGAAGAGTGGTATTATCCATGAAACGTGTCAGCCTAATTTGGATGCACTTATTCTCATGCAGATGCCCCTACTCAATACATTATCTTGAGTTTTCCATCTACCATGTGATTTTAAGTGTATTCACTACATCCATGGTTTGTTCCATACCACAAAGTGGTTGGCTGGTTGCTACTAATGTTTGTTTCTATATATGGGCTGTAATATGTGATTGACAATTGTATTCATTGCTGCATGTATCATGTCATTTTGCCATGTTCCTTGTTTCACCAATAAAAACATGTTTTTGATATCTACTCATTTTCTAGCCATATGTACCCACCTCATTTAAAGTCCCAACCCCCCCCCCCCCTTCTTTTCTCAGATTTAGGGATGGAGACATGTGACCCATATGTCTCATTTAAAGTCCCAAACTCCCCCTTTTTAGTTCATATCAATGGGAGAAGCAAAGGGTTCAAGGTTTGAGAGAAACAAAGTTGAAGGCAAGATCATTCAAGGAATTATCCAGGGTGCTGTCCAGCATCTCTGGTGGCCTCAGCAAAAAGAGGCACATTGTCAGACACAGCAGAGGTCAGCGGTTCAGACCCAGGTCCCAAGTTAAAATTGCCGTGGCCACAAAGCAAAGCATCAGTATGTGTAAAGCTCCATCTGGCTGTAATGTTGGAATTTAGGTGGGCAGCCAAGGGTGGTTAAGGCACATTAAATGTTGTAAACTGGGCCACTTGATTTTTAATAAATTAACTCTATGGATTATGTATGGACTCCAGCGTTGACTTTTGATCACTGAGTGGATGAAGATGACAGGAGCCCAGCTGCCGGAATGACCTGTATAAAGAAACTTGGGAGTAGCCCTCTAAGCGCTTGCAAACTGCCCTAGTGATCCTCAGCTCCATTGGGTACTGGCATTCGGATACACATCTAGAATAGCAATAGAATGAAGAAATCTAAGGTGGCTGCACTCCTATAAGTCGGCATGATAACAGTGAAACTGCCTCAGCCCCTCTCTCGCTGATGTGTTTCAACCTGGCACCAGGGCTTCATCATAGAGGACCTCAACGATTAAGCCCCAAGGCAGGGTGGAGCAGGTCGGGGGGCAGAGAGTGTAAGGTCTGCCAGGAGATTCCAACCGTCACTCTGGTTTCCTGACCAGTAGTCTTGTTATCCCAGTATCAGGTGGAGGGACGGTTGGGATCCTGCAGCCAGAATTAGGAGACCACAATAAAAGATGCAAACATCCTAACAAGGAACCACCAGCAAAAACTCAGTGTTAGTAGAGGCCGAAGACAGGAACCAGGTGGAAGAAAGGGCAATCCTAAACTATCCCAGTCAACGGACCAAGGCAGAAGTACACGGGGGTCAACCAGAAGGTAGCATCGAGAACAGGCAGGGTCGGCAACAAAATCAACGTAAATCCAAGGGATAATCCAAGAAGCGTAGTCAGGAACAAGCAAAGTCAGCAACCAGAAACACAATAACATGGAACAGAAACCAATACTAGGGTGAAGACAGGAAGGGGAAGTGATGATTTATAGGGTCACTGATCAGGTGACTGCCAACAGCTGGTCACAGGGTGGCGCCAACATCCAAACTCAAGAAGCAGAACATAACAAGGATTCTACATAAAAGCAAGTTCCCTGATGGCTTAGGCCAGTGATGGTGAACCTTGGCACCCCAGATGTTTTGGAACTACATTTCCCATGATGCTCATGCACTCTGCAGTGTAGTTGAGCATCAGGGGAAATGTAGTTAATATAAAATGCCTGGGGTGCCAAGATGGAACAATGTAAAAGCGAGCGGACAATCTCTAACCTTAAAGGGGTGTTCCAGCCTTAAAATTTTTTTTAAAAGTCAGCAGCTACAAACACTGTAGCTGCTGACATTTAATAAGGACACTTACCTGTCCAGGGCGCCTGCGATGTCGCCCCCCCCCCCCCCCCGAGGCCAGTACGTCCCTCGTATCGTGCCCCAGCGCCACCATCCTCACTAAGGGAAACAGACAGTAGAGCCTTGTGGCTTCGCTGCCCATTTCCTACTGCGCATGCGCGAGTCTCACGGCACTTTGTGAATGGTCGCGTTGTGTTCTGGGACACACACATGTCCCAAAAGGCAATGGGGCTGCCTGCCGAAGAAGAGGAAACGCCGCGGAATAGGAGGAGGCAGATTAGAAAGACTGCCTAGCAACAGGGATTTCTGGTAAGTAAATTTTTTTTTTCAATTTTTTTTTTTACATTTTTTTTTAAGAATATTAATCCTATTTTTATTTTTATGGTGGCCCTCCACTTTAACAAGCAGGAGTTAGGTGATGACAGCACCCTTAATAAGACAACAAAACCTTTACTTTTATTGACTTGATAGTCTGATAAACTGTATAGTACCCATCCAAGAGCTTTAATAACATGGGTAATTTGAGAACATATAAATGCTTTTTTCATTTATCTTCCCATATAGATTGAATGAATTTCTTTCCATACAGATGGGAAATGTGCAGTTTAATGCACAAACACAATTTCTTATCTTTACTTACATATACAGTATATTATATATAAAAAACAGAATCCATTAAAGTCCCTGCTAGCCTAGGCACCGGTGTGTTTATCCATTACATTTCATCTACAGTAGGTTTGTGTTGAATAAAGAGATTTAACTGGAGGCCAGAAGAGCAAAAGATGTACTTTTCATTTAAGAATGAAAACCGAATTTACTTTTTTTTATCCACCCAATATTTGCTGAGAATTTCTATATTTTCTCTGTGATATTTATGTATTTTTTACTTTGCTGTGCCCTTTTGTCTTCTCTCACTTTTTTTTCTTATTTTATCTGATATGGAGGTCACTGCTGTATAAAATTAAGCCTCTTTTTTTAAAGAAAAAATAATATCTGCTTTGAGATTTCACTTACCTGAGGGCAACTGCACAGTACAGCTCAGAGCAGCATGGGGAGAGATACAGTGCAAATGGGGGAGTCTACAGCCTCTTTAGTATTTAAGCCCTTGGAGCCGACCCCTGGCTCCAAGAGGGTGGGTTTCCCCACTGACAGCTGAATGTAAACAAAAGGCAGGAAAAAATAAAGGGGGAAAAATCAGCGTGGGGTCCCCCCTATCCAGACTATGCCTTTTGGGTCTGGTATGGATTTTAAGGAGAATCCATGCCAATATATCCGAACATGCAGCCTGGCAAGTCAGGAAAGGGGGGGGGATTAGTGAGAGCCCCCCCCTGAACCATACTAGGCCACATGCCCTCAACATAGGGGTGCTTTGGGGTAAGGGGGGCTCCCTCTCCAAAGCACCTTATCCCCATTTAATGAGGACAAGGGCCTCTTCCCCACAACCTTGACCAGTGGTTGTGGGGGTCTGCAAACAGGGGGCTTTTCAGAATCTGGAAGCTAGTTCCCAGATCCCGCCTCCTACTCATTCACCACAAAAAAAGACAGGGGTGGCACCACCTGATGAAATCGCCGGATGATCCCACCCCCTTGTGACATCATTAACACAACTTGCCCCCCTTTCCTGACCTACTGGGCTGCATGCTCAAATCAGGGTTTGGCATGGATTTGGGGGGGGGGGGGCACGCCATTTTTAAAATACATTTTGGCATGGGGTTCCCCTTAAAATCCATACCAGATCCAAAGGGCTTAATGTAAACAAAAGAATGCTGGCAAAAAAACAGTGTGAGGTCCCCCGCAATCCATACCAGCCCTCTCTTTATTTAGAAACCCAGGTCATAGACTTTAGATACAACTTGGTAAACTGTGTAAAGTGTTTGTGTTAAAGGGGCTATGGCGTCGGGTTGTGAAAGGGAGTAGTTTGACTCCACCTTGGTCAATCTCCTACGCTTTTCAGATCTGCAGCCATAGACCTTATTTGGTTAAAACAGAAATATGTTTGTTTTTAAATTTAGATTCATACTTAAGTGGATGCAGCATCGGTCTGATGCTGCATCTGTGCCTCTAACACTGAGAACTGAGCGATCCAACACTACCAATTACAACTCCCCGAGCAGAGAGCTGGTGACTGGCTCTCAACGGCTCACTAAGAGGCTGAGCCATGTGTCGATCCAGGGTCGTGATGACGCAAACCTGGATCGACTGTTGTGACATCAGCAGACAGCGGACTTCAGCACGCTCTCTGCTGAAAACGGGTCGCAGGGATGCAAAACAAACTGCACTCCTGTGATCCACAGATGAAGTACAGCCAAACAAGCTTTAGCTGTACTTCTCCTTTATTACTTGCTGTTTTATTGCTTCTCACGGAACATTCATATAAAGAGTGTAACACTAACCTTATTTCTCTTATCTGACCCAATTGCTGCTGATATAGGTTTATTTTGAACGAATCTGTGTCTGCATCCATATTTCCTTGTTGAAATGTCTGAACTAAAGGGTGTCAGAGGTGTCAGGAGACTTGCAAGGTCAGGGCAACCACTGGGGTACAGTACCTTTAACCGCTAGCCGACCAGCCGCCGAATGGCTCGGCTGCAGGAATCGCCGTTATGCTACTTCGGTAGCATAAACGGGCACTAGGGGGCGCTTGCACGCCGCCAGCTCGCTCCCCGAGCTGATGCGAGTGCCCGGCGGTCTCGATCACTGCCGGGCTCCTGCAATCGTTCGGGGCACACGTAGAACCGGGAGCTGTGTGTGTAAACACACAGTTTCCGGTTCTCTGAGCAGTGAACTGACAGATCATCTGTTCATACAGAGTATGAACAGCGATCTGTTAGTTTCACTGCACAGTCCCATCCCCCCTTCAGTTAGAACACTCCCTAGGATACATATTAACCTCTTCACTGCCCCCTAGTGTTAACCCCTTCACTGCCAGTGACATTTTTACAGTAATCAATGCAATTTTAATCGCACTGATCACTGTATTAATTCCAATGGCCCTAAAAATGTGTCAAAATTGTCTGACTTGTCTGCCATAATGTCGCAGTCATGATAAATAAAAAATCTCTGATCGCCACCGTTACTAGTAAAAAAAAATTATTAATAAAAATGCCATAAAACTTTCCCCTATTTTGTAGACCCTATAACTTTTGCTCAAACCAATCAATATACACTTATTACGATTTTTTTTAACCAAAAATATGTAGAAGAATATGTATCAGCCTAAACTGAGAAAAAAAAATGTTTTTTTATATATTTTTTTGGGGATATTTATAATAGCAAAAAGTTAAAAATAATGCATTTTTTTCAAAATTGACGTTCTTTTTTTGTTTATAGCGCAAAAAATAAAAACCGCAGAGGTGATCAAATACCACTAAATGAAAGTTCTGTTTGTGGGAAAAAAAGGACGTCAATTTTGTTTGGGAGCCACGTCACAATTGTCAGTTAAAGCGACACAGTACCAAATCGCAAAAAGTGGTCTGGTCTTTGGCCAGCCAAATGGTCTGGGGCTTAAGCGGTTAAGCGGCCCTCATGGGTGTAGCAATACAACTAAATTTTTTTCTCATCATTTTAGGTGGAGTTAGGTTTTAAATTATGATAAAAAGTGGCAGCAATAGAGCTTGCTATGAGGCTTACATCCAGGGATTGCTTCCAGTGTCTAATAGCAGGGATGGATCAGGTGTGGCGTGGTGCTGTCCCAGGTGTCACAATGAAGATAAATGCTCCAGAAATTCAGCAGTTGATATCTATTTCTCAAACAATATTTTATTTTTCTCTCCTTTGACAATATTCATCGGTGGACCCTCCATGCTCCAGCTTCTATGAAAAATGGGCCTTATTTATCAAAATGTCTAAGTGGAGAACTAAGAAGAATCTGTGCTACTTCATAATAAGCAACCAGATTTATTTGTATACTTCCTTCATTACCATTCTGAGGTTGTAAAAATGTCCTCCATGTTTGCAGGTTCCTGCACACTTAGGAGGATAAACTTTAACACCCCTCCCATCTCTCGTCCAATGGAATATGCAATCTGAGTCAGGCAAGCAACAGCCTTACTTTGAGTCCACTCAAGATTTTCATTTTTAACTGAGGGGGAGTTCCTTTAACTGCCAAAACACGCTAGCTGTCTTTTAACATGTAGCGCTACCCCGCAGGAGCCGCTGGTATTTTGCCTGGGTCTTCCCCACTTTTACTCTGCAGCCAGTTACAAAGTAGATTCGCACAGCCAGGTGCACACACTCACTTCAGTTCATTGTTTCCAATGACCAGTCTAGTTTTATTTTGTTGGTTTATTGAATAGGGAAGGGATATAGTGGGATACTTCCAAATTGAACTATTCACATGTGATGACAGCTTTCTTGGAAGAACTGTGTAGCAGAATGTACAGAATTGAGCAAATTCCCATTTTAGAAGGAATTAAGTGGACCCTGTTTCTTCAGGACACCAGCCAGCGTGCCCTTTAGCTTACACCCCGTTTGCTGACTTCTAGCATCCAGAGGGGGATTTAGCAGCACCAGTCTCTAGGATCCCTTTAGAGGCTCTGTATTCACAAGGCCCTGGTTGTAGGTCATCTTCCTCAGTGATACCAGACAAGATCCATGGACATCCTTCCTCAGGCCGCGTACACACGGGCGGATTGTCTGCCCAACTAAGTTCGGCAGACAATCCGACAGACAGTCCGTTCAAAATTTGCATGAACGGACTTGACCACACACGATGAGCAGACAGTCCGCTGAAAGCGTGCGTGATGACGTGTACAGCACGTACGACGGGACTAGAAAAACGACGTCCTATACACTGCAATGCAACCTTCGGCTGTGTAAACCCTTTCTGAGCATGCGCCATACTTAGTCCGTCCAACTTGCCTACACACGAGCGGACTGTCCGCTGAAACCAAGTTTGGACGGACATAACCAAGTTTGAACGGACTGTCTTACGGAAATTCTGTAAGACTTTGTTCGTCAGACTGTCCGCTGAAAAAGTCCGCTGAAGCCCACACACGAGCAGATTGTCCGCTGAAACACTGTTCAGCGGACTAAGTTGGACAGACAATCCGCCCGTGTGTACGCGGCCTCAGTCAGCTCTCAGGAGAACCATGGGTTTCAGCATTCGCTGTTCAGGCCCTCAGGTCGCCCCCAACTGAGGCCACATGGCAGGATGGGCTGGGGAGAGGCCACCAGCTCCCTCCCCACTGAACCTCTCTGGAGGAAAACGCAGAGTCCATGTGCTCATCAAATATAAATACAGGCACCCAGAATGCCTAGGGGCATCTCCCCTTGTAATTGGCCAGGGCTGTATGAATATTCATGCTCCCCTCTGAATGGGCTCTGCCTACTGTCCAGAACTTTCCATAGTTGCTAGGATACAGGGAAACTTCAGGACAGTGTGAGCAGCCCCACGGCACACTGAGCAGCCTACAATAAACGATCACAGCTCTAAGCAGAGAAACCAAAAACTATATTACACTCATTCTAGAACCTACCTAGGAGGGCACTACAAACCCAATATCAATAAATGAATTTGGACTCTTGTCTTTTGGTCTGGCACTCTTTCCATATATGCGCGTCTTATCCTGGTAACCTTCTGGAGTACCCACAGTAGGATAGCCTTGCCTTTTGTGAGCAGCCTAACCTGGGTCAGTGGGCTCAATGTTTCTTGCCCTTTCACTACCTTGTTTAAACTCATATCTACGCCCCAGCACCTCATAGATGCCCTTTTTTGTATTGGGGTCTTCACCCCAGAGGATATCCATAGTCTCATTGACGTGTAATGTAACCATAATGCTAATTTAGGCACCTCACCATTGCCAAAAATACATCTTTATTCCAATAAAGGTCAGGAGGACAATCAAAACAGCATGCATTTCGGGGGTCCAAAACCACCCCTTCATCAGGGCTTGAGATTGAAAACAATATAAATGAACTCTTTTTCACCCCTGATTGAAACGCTCCCTAAAGTTTTTCTCAGTGGTTGAGCACAAATTTGACTCGCCTATATGCTCTTCTTTGTTCTTCTAAACTTAAGTCTTTTGAAACTCCTCCCAAAGAAATAAAATCAAACATTATGCCCCTTAACAACTTACTGCATTCAAGCACTTTCGTAAAATACCGACCCTCATGCTCGGGGAATAATTTCTACTATCTACCCATTGCTGCTAATGTCATGCTTTTCTTTACCACCAAATCAGGTCGGTGTCAGGTCACCTAGAGGCGAGGTGTCAGGTGCACACCGAAGGATCAGGAGTGCACCGCAAGGTTTTGGACCCTACGGCTGACTGCTGCAGATGGGGGACAGATCCCACTGAGGTTAGAGCGTAAGATTCCCTGGGGCGCGGTGTCTAAGAGCCAGCAGGTGTTCACCAGAGCCAGTAGTGGTGAGGATGGACTTGGCTGCAACTGGCTCCAGGTCGCGACCCCCAGGGTTCCCCAGCTCACACCCACAGTAGGCAACAGGAGGAGAGGGATGGTGAGGGACAAAGCCAAGGTCGGGGCCACAAGCAGACAAGAATAGTCGGGTACACGCCAAAAGGTCAGGATCACAGGCAAACAAGGAAAGTCAAGACACGCCAAAGTCGGTAACGGAAACCAGTAGCAGAGCACACGGCAGGAAACAGGCAGCTAACACACAAAGGAATACACAATGGTTGATCAGCCCTGATGGCCTGCAGTGCACAGGTTAATATAGGGCTCCCTGGTAGGGCCTGGGGTGGAGCCATGCTTAGAGGAGAGGTTATAAAAACCACCAGGTGGAAGTGGCTGGCTTCTTAGTTTGAAGACATGAGGGGAGGTAAGCAAACACAGGAAGATCACTGCATAACCATGACAGTACCCTCCCTCTTACGAGGCCTCCCTCTCCCCTGCCTGGGTCCAGGCTTAAAGGGAAACTCCAGGTGGAACCTCCTTAACAGACAGGGAGCAAAGACCTCAGATGCAGTGATCCAAGACCTCTCCTCAGGACCCAACCCTTTCCAAAGTACGAGATATTGAAGAATGCCTTTACGGAGCCGGGAATCCAAAACTTGACTAACCTCGTATTTTAGATTATCCTCAGAGACCGAAACAGAGGTAGGGAGAGGACGAGAGGACTTGAGGCCTAAAGGCTTTTTAGGAATGGGTAAGGGCATGAGAAGATCAGGAGTCTGAGCAGGGACCCCCACACCCTTAAAGATGAGCTGGGCATCCATGACAGGACCACCAGACTGGGCAGAGGTCAGCGGATCCCTGAGGTCATGTTGGTTAGAAAGTGAAATGTCACAAGAGTCAAGCTGGGTAGCTGCAACACAAACAGAATGCAGAGAACCCTGAGAAAAAGATTGAAAACCCCTCCTGGCTGAATGAGGTATTCTATCCAAAGAATGGACGGGTTTGAACGGACATAGTAGCAGTAGGGTGAGGCCAGGACACCGAAGGTGCTAAACAAGAAGCAGGAAGCTCATTGGGCATGGGCTGGACTGGCATAACTGGTGCAGAGGTCGACTGAATAGTATTGTCAGGTGTAGCGACCATCTCAATCGCATCACAGGGCATAGCAACTGTGGAACTTGCAGACAAGTTAGTCTGGCTGTGCGTCCAAGGGAAATTAGGGACAGGCAAAGGTAAATGGTTATGCGAACTGGAGTGAATGATCGACTCAGGTTCATAGGTGGGCCCCTCATCCAGAGTACCACATGACCTAGAGAGCGCATCAGTACGACTATTGCAGGACGCATCCCAGAGATCGCTATATACAGAGGGAAGAGCAGAAGATACTGGGATGGTGGTAACAGGAAATCTCTCCTTTGGGGTACCCTTGAGTAGGCAGGAAGAGGAACAGGAGGAACCCCAAGCCAGTATCTGACCGGCAGGCCAGTCGACGTGTGGAGAATGGAGCCGTAACCAAGGAAGACCTAATATGATAGGAGATGAAGCCTTAGGTAAGACAAGGAAGGATATCCATTCCTGGTGGAGTGTCCCTACTGACATCTTAACAGGAAGAGTCTGGAAGCGGATAGGGCCCCCTGGGAGAACAGTGCCATCAATCGCCAAGACCACCAATGGCGTTGTAAGGGGCAAAAGGGTAAGTCTCATGGAGGATGCAGTTTCCCAATCCATGAAATTGGCAGCGGCTCCGAAATCCAGATGTGCTGAGACCGAACGGGTGGAAGCACCGACATGAAGCAACACGGAAAGGAGAAGACGAGAAGGTGAAGGTGATATTTCAGGGTCTAATAGTCCACCTTCCAGATGTATTAGCCCTGAGCATTTTTCCGGACGAAGAGAACAAGTATCACGGAAATGACCTTTGGCCCCACAATAGAGGCATAGGCCCAGAGTTCTGCGCCTAGCACGTTCTTCGGGAGATAACTTAGTCCAGCCCAACTGCATAGGTTCCTCAGCAGGCAGGGGGTGCTCCTCGGATCGAAGAGAAGGGACTGGGGGCTCAGGCTGCCTAAAGAACGGGGAGTGCTGGTGTCTTTTTTCCAGGGCCCTCTCCTGAAAGCGAATATCGATCTGGTTACACAAGGTGATGACACTGTCCAGATTAGCAGGAAGGGATCTTCCTGCTAATTCATCCTTCACTCTATCAGAGAGGCCATGTAAAAAGTTTGCAACTAGGGCCTCATTATTCCAGCTCAATTCAGCTGTGAGGATACGGAACTGAAGAGCATACTGTCCCACAGACGCGGACTCTTGACGGAGACGTAGAGGAGACACGACCTGGTTCCTCGAAGATATTCCGAAAAAGTTTCAAGAAATCAGACAGGCTAGAAACCACTGGATCATTCAGTTCCCACAGAGGGGCGGTCCAAGCTAACGCCTCGCCGGAGAGGAGGGATATGATATATGTGACTTTTGCCCGATCGGACAGGAAGTTTTGGGGCTGAAGTTCAAAATGAATAGTGCACTGGCTAAGGAACCCCCTGCAAGCCTTGGAGTCCCCAGAGAAACGGACCGGAGCTGGTAGTTGTAATGAATGTGTGGCTGCGACTGATGCGATAGGTGCAGCAGCAGATAGCGGTTGCGGTTGTTGAACTGGGGGTCCTAATGAGGCCTGAACCTGTTCAAAATGGGATGCCCAATCCTGAAGGAATCGCATCACCTGGGTCTGATGCGATTCTTGGATCTCAAGTCGCCGAACTAAGCTCTGCAATGGATCATCTGCAGGAAGCGGCACGTCAGTCGGTTTCTGACCTTGGAAATTGATATTTCTCAGGAAGATTACAGGTCATTACATCTAAAAAATCCATCAATGCTCTAGCTACTGAAACCAGTTACAAAGTGCTCATGCAGTAGTATCTGGTAGCTCGCCATCTATCTTGCATGGCTCCTATCTTTTTGCTTGTTTCAGGGGCTGATCCGAACCTTATACATTTAGACATATTTGGTGGGATTGTCCTAGAAGCCATCATTTCTGGTCTCATACCTATAAACTTATTTCTACTGTATGGAAAAGCACCCACTAGAGGCTTTAAGGTTTGAAACAAGACGATTGTTCTATGATGGAATTTCATTGGCTTTCTTTTAATTTGACAACGGTGAAACAGACCAACACAAGTACCCGAAAAAAAAAAAGACTACCCCCTTTGGAGAACTAAAAGTGGTTCTAAAGACAGAAGGTTTTTAAACTTAATGCATTCTATGCATTAAGGTAAAAAACCTTCTGGGTGCAGCTGCCCCCTTACCTTACCACTTACCTGAGCCCCATCTCGATCCAATGAAGGGCATGGGAGCATGCCCCCATAGAAAGAGACCAGGACCGTCAGTGTGAGACCCAAAAAGAAGAGTATCAGGGCTGCTCTGTGCAAAACCATTGCACAGAGCAGGTAAGTATAACATGTTTGTTATTTTATTAAAAATAAAATAAAAATTACAACCTTTAGAATTACTTTAAAGCTTGCATAAATCTATGTAGTCTAAGCTTTTGAGAATATGGGCACCTTCGATCTCTCATTATATGCTGGCAGGCCCTCCAGTCGCCCAACTGACACAGACTGACTTTGACCATGCATTTTTAACTAATTAACCCATCTGTGACAGACCCCTGTGGTACTCACATACTCTTAGTGCCGGTTCACACAGGGACGACTTAGCCGCCTGACAAGTCGCGCTCCGTTCTGTACTATGGAACCATTCTAATAGGAGCAACTCAAGTCGCTCCGACTTAGAAAAAGGTTCCTGTACTATTTTTGGGGCGACTTCAGGCAACTTGCATTGACTTCTATACAGAAGTCGTTTTGCAAGTCACTGCTGAAGTCGTGTGCAGGTCGCGTCTGGTGTGTGAGACGCGCTGCAAGTCGTGTCACCCTTGTGTGAACCGGCACTTAGTCCAGATTTCACTGTGCGATTTCTATAGGGACAGGTGCAAATTTAATGCAATTTTTAAGGGGGCTGGGCATAGCTAGAGATTAAATTCGCACCACATCCTCACTAAACTCGCACAGGGCCCCTTTTTTTAACCGGACCAAAATTAATGTAAAAAGCCTTCATCGGAAATAATACTTTTTTAGATGACATGCAACTCTATGCTTTTCGGATCACATTGGATCCGCATAGAATTTGCGTAAGTGTGAACTGGTACTTTGGACTTTTGAAAGAGTATTTGGATATATTTCATTCACCCTTCTCCCCTTTTTCTTTTCTTCTGGGGGATAGTGCCCAGTGATGGATGACAGGGATTGGGCTGATGTCTTTCCCGTGCGACCTTAAGGTTGTTTCAGCATGTAGATAAAAAGAAAGAGGCACCTAATATCCAGAGAAATGTGATTCATAAAATATGGTTTGTAGATGTTTATTAAAAAGTAGCAACATGTACATAAAACCAATGCATTTCAGGGGGGAATAGACTCCCCCTTCATCAGGGCTGTTGCTGCATCCTATTTGGTAGGAACAATTCCCATGAGTGGTTATGTTGAATTAAGGTTTCAGAAACCGCAATGACAAATTTTCTGCCTATACAACTAAAGCTGGCATTCTGTTATCCTGGTTTCTAGAACCTTGAACTATATTTTAGAAGTTGCATTTCTCTGGACACCAGGCGGTCCTTTCTTTTTATCTAAGTTTTTTAGATTGTAAGCTCTAACGAGCAGGGGGCCCTCTGATTCCTCTTGTACCAAATTGTAATGAAAATGTAATGTCTGCCCTCATGTTGTAAAGCGCTGAGCAAATTGTTGGCGCTATATAAAACCTGTATAATAATAATATAATATAAGTCTGTATGACATATAAGGCAATGGAAGGAACCATGTGGTCCAGGAGGGGAAGAGTGAAGAATGGACTAGAGAGGTAAGAATTCATCCTTTTCTATTACAGGGTGCCACTGCCTGAAATAACAGGGTCACTTAATCCCATCCATTTTACGCTTCACTTGGCCTAGAAAGGGTTATGCTGACAATTTTGACAGACAGACCAATTGCAATTCACCTAACAAGCTTGCCAATTATTTCTGTGCATAAGGATCAAAGCTACAAGATTCCAATTAATTATCTTTTTTTCAGCCTTCCCTCATTATTCCACCCTCTGTAGCAGCTTCAGGACACATATAAATTGTACCTACTCGCAGCGTAATATATTTTTTGATTTATCGTCTACATGCCAGGATTCAAGTAAAAGTCTGGCGGCTGCTCGGCTAACATTCAGGCAATGCAGTAATTTGATTTTGCCTCAGACGGCTTGGCCGCGCTCCCCGGGATCGGCGGTTTTTCAAAGATGTTTATTTTTCTTTATTTACTATTATAATTTGGAGGCCAAGGACTTTGCCTGCCACAGTGTTGTGATTGTATCTGCCATAAAATGGATTGCAGGTAATTATAGAAGGGGCGATGATGGAAAAATACAATCTGGAAGAATTATTTTCCTGTTTTGGGGTAAGTTCCATGGAGTTTTAGCACTCAGTGTGTACAACTTTTTGGGAAGAGATCCCGCTATCGAAAGAGTTACTGGAACAGAACAAGCTTGGCTTATCAGCCAGGCTACTATTGTCACCTGCCAGAATTCCTTGTATATGTATATATGTATTATTTTTAGATTGCACTTAAGAAGCTAGAAAACTAGCATTTGTATCGCCATAAAGTGTTGGCACTTTAGAGTTTTTCCTACTGGTAGCAGAGTGGAGCCCCTTGTTAGGCAGGATTTTCCATCTTTGGTATGGCCCCTGTCACTCAAACGAGTCACTCTTCAGCTTCTGTGTGCTCCTTGTCTCTGCAAGCTTTAGCTTGATTCCTGATTTCTGTTACAGATTTGGCCTGCATCTGGATTTACCTTCTGCTTGACTTCCTTTTGTGACCATGGCTTGTTTAAAGGACTCTACTTCTCTGATCACCTGTGTATGACTTTGGCCTGCCTCCTGTCCACACTTCTGCCTTGTCCTCCTGACTTCCGTTCAGGGACTTGGCTCTGGATCCTGACCTTACTTTCTGCTCTTTCTCCATGTATGCCCTTGGCTTGAACCTAGACCTCTTTTACCTGCTTCCAGTACCTCCATGCTCACTTGATCCTGCTCCTGCCATTGGTGATATTACACTACTGGCTGCTGCATATCACCTGCTCCTCTACCTGGGGGTCCTGTGTATCTGTCATCTTGTCAGAGTACCTACCAGTAAAGTGCTACCAGAAGCTACTTCAGCAGACAACTCCAGGGTTGCTTAGACGTTAGCCACAAGGGAAGCCCTCTTGTCACTTCGGCCTCCAACCAAGGTATGTGACATCTGGTCGGGGAACAGGTGGTGGCCTGGTGAAGGCTGACTGGTCAACCTGGTGGTGGTGGGATGGGTTCTCTGGTGAGACCACTTGACCTTGGTGACTTTTGGGCCCGGGTGTTTGGCACGGTCCCGGGCAGACTGGAGCTAAAACAATGGTGAAGTGAAGCATGTGCTTTCCAATATGTCCCGTAGACCAAGGAGTGGAGAGCTGGAGCTATGGAACTGGGATCTTGGACCCCTCATCTCTGAAAACATTAACAACCCTCCTCAACGGGGCACTGCATGCTTCCATTTGGATGGCTCACTCATTAAATCATGGAGGCTTAGCATCACACATGGGCCTTACCTACAGTGATATGCATATCCATTCAATCTGCCTGGGATCACTCATTCCTCAACACTGACACCAGCCCATCAACGCATTTTGATTTGTATAATTCCCCAAAAACCAGCTGTATCGATACCCCCGAAGGAGCTGCTTAAGTTTGTTAATTCCGTTACTCTGCCTCTCAACCACAAATAATTGTCTCAGCCCCTCTGGTACACCTTGCAAACACAGTAAAACAGACTTAAACAACTTAAATAGGTCTAACGTGGTCTATGCACTCAGGCATAAAGGGAAACTGATCTGACTTAACAACGGTCAGTCTGTTTCCCTAAAAATCCTGAAATCACAGACACAGGCAATTAAATGTAAGGCAATAGGCCACAAATGTA
Source organism: Lithobates pipiens (assembly GCF_037356315.1). NCBI lineage: Eukaryota > Metazoa > Chordata > Amphibia > Anura > Ranidae > Lithobates > Lithobates pipiens. The sequence continues at coordinate 45,432,933 of NW_027507789.1, read as the reverse complement.
ATTTAACACTTTGACATTTAACGTGAGAGTTCCCCTTGAAAGGTAGTCACTGGGATCACTAAATTACTAAATTACTGATACTGAAGGAGTAACAGAAAGGGTCCTCATAATGGAGATATTCATGGAGATACGCTAGCCTGGCATTGGGGCACTTGGTGTCCTGCTGAGCAGGATAAACAAAGGGGTACTGGTAGGCAAAAAAAGAGATGTAGGATTCTAGCAGTATCCTGATAGGCAAAGTGGAATTTAGTGACTGTTCAGCAGGGTGCAAGTGTTCCTACAAATAGGCACAGGTGAGGCAATGTTGCCTGACTACTGTGTCTTTAAAGATGGGCAAATGCCCGCTCACCTGTGCTGCGACCAAAGGATCAAGTGACAAGTTCCCAGAAAGGCCTAACTGGCCAACTTGTACACGGATCGGCCCACGCCCTCAGAAACACCTGGATATATGGCCGGCATCCCTCTCAGGTGGGATGTCTGTCACTATCCAACTCCTGGAATCGTGGCAGGATCAACACACCGACTTCTGGAACTGTGGTTGGATGGATCCCCTCCGTGGGTAACAGCAGCCCCTCAGATCACATCTGTGTCTCTATCACTACCTCATCGACTGACTTTTACCTCAGGACACAAAATGGATTCTTTTTCTTTCCTGTCAGCAAAACCTGCTGGGATATTTATCCCTGTATACCAGTCTATGAGGCCGTTTTGTGTGGGAACTGCATGTTCCAGAATCCATTGCAGTTCAGTACAGTCTCTCCCATTGGCTGTTGTGACTGTGCCTTTAATTGGTTTTCTTCTTCCGGACAATGGGGGCACAAGGGGGGGGGGCCCATGCCATTTTTTTCAATGATTTGTTTCTATATTGGCGGGATCCGCCAATACATTACAGACGCAAGCAGTTTTGTCCTTTACAAATGTCATTTTGCTGCTCTCATTTATAAAACTATGTACGGCTGTCGTGTAAGCAGCCTTACATAGTGTGGGGCATGGACTCAGCACCCTGACCCATGATTGGCCAAAGACACCCTGCCAATCAGCTGCTGTCAATGCACTGCGATCAATGCCATGAAGGTCTCACCGTTCTTTATGGTGCATTCCGCGGGCACTCAAATTTCCTGCGAATGCCCCATAATGTTCGGTATTTGCCAAATGGGCGAACACCTGATGTTCGAATCGAACTTACATTCGACTTGATGATTGGGCTCATCCCTAGTTACAAAGGTGTACTGTGACTTTACATACACAAAGATGTTTCAGGAAAATCGCTGGGCCTGGCTAGGAAGTGAGCCGGGGGATGCACTGTGAGTGTAATTACAGAGTGCTGAAGCGATAAAATTGTAGCAGCAGGGTATGATGGTACAGGAGATGCTCGAAGGGGAGACACAGCAGGTAACATGGTGTATGTGACAGATAAAAGACAGCAACTATCAGGTATTTTACCTGTTCGCTGCCAGGAAGGCCATTGTGACATATGCTGCAACTGAATGGACCACTTTCTCAGCTTCTACTGAAGGAGTTAAAATTATCTTTGATGGGAAATAGTGGCCATTGGTGTGTTGTGGGATCTGCATTTATGAAAATCCTGCATGCCTCCCAGCTTTACACAACCCCAGGAGAAATCAAATTTGTATCCATTTGCTGACCTGAAATTCATATTTTAACAAGACAGGTGCGTTTACTGGAGCAAGAGTGTTTTCAGTTTACTTGTTTACTGTACCATACACAACTCCAGTGATTTCACTATTGCCTGTCCTGTGTGCTGGCTTTTGGAGAAGAGGAAGAGATTTCAAAAACTAAAGTAAAACTTCCCCAGTTAATAAAAAGTCAGTTCTTAACCTCTTCTTCCCTATATTCTTTCTACACTTTATCAAATCACCTAGGGCTCTTATAAAGGTAGCTCTACCAGAGGCTACTCTAGTGGAAGTTGTTTCCTTATGGGCCAGAACGTTGGAGGATCTCAGTTGGGGCAGCAGTGACTGAGGGACACCTGAAAATAAAAAATTTGTTCTTAACTTCTTCTACCCTATATCCTTCCTATACTTTATAGAATCATCTAGGGCTATGTTACAAAGGTGGTTCTACTTTTAAAATGCAGAGGCTACTCTAATGGAAGCAGCTTCCTTATAGGCCAACACTTTGGAGGATCTCAGCTGGGGCAGCAGTGACTGAGGGACACCTTAAAATAAAAAAATCTGTTCTTAACCTCCTCTTCCCTATATCCTTCCTATACTTTACTGAACTGCCTAGGGCTATGTTACAAAGATGGTTCTACCGCTTAAATGCAGAGGCTACACTAATGGAAGTCCCCTCCTTATGGGGCAGAACATTGGAGGACCTCAGTTAGGGCATCAGTGACTGAGGGACACCTGAAAATAAAAAATCTGCTCTTAACGTCTTCCACCTTACATCCTTCCTTTACTTTATCGAATCACTTAGGGCTATGTTACAAAGGTGAGTCTACTACTAAAATGCAGAGGCTAGTTTAATGGAAGTCCTTTTGGGCTAGATCCTTGGAGGATCTCAGTTGGGGCAAAAATGACACCTTGCTGGTCCCGAAAGCAAGAGAATGCTGCCATAGGAGAAGGTAAGTTGGGTCTTAGCAATTGTGTCTCTGGCAAGTTTTCATCACAGTCAAAATCCGTGGGAACCAACACCAAATAATGGGATGCTGCTCCAGGATTCTGTCTATCCAGATCCGGTGGCTCACTGAAGAGTACAGGCTGGGAGAGAGCTTGTCTCAGCTCAGTGTATACAAGCATGAAGAGCATAAACATCCCAAGTGCCGCACATCCCGCAAAGTCCAGTGATATCTATGGTAAAAGGCAGCAGCCTCAGGCTGGACTCCATCCAGGTCATGTTCCAGACAAATGCGTTTCGCCCTTCCCACAGAGCTTATTCATGGATGTCACTGGGCTTTGCAGGGTGTGTGGCACTTGGTACGTTTCTTTTTTTCATGTCAAAATCAGTGGGCCATAGACTCACAGACTGTACTTCCACTAATAGACTGTAAAATCCACGAATAATTTCAAGTTAAGGGTCCTTTCACACGTCTGTGAGCAGATCCCATGCTGAATCAAAGCTGAATGGGACGGATGTAACTTTTGTGACATTTATACCCATTGTTTTGTCCACATCTTTACAGTGGATGTTGGACGCCTTATGATGGCTCTATGGACGGCCAGATGTAAAAGTCCTTACGTTTGTTGATGTTTTACGCTACCTCTGATCTGTCAAGTTTAGGCCTGGAAAAATGGAAAATGATGAATTATTTTTCTATTTTTTTCCGGGACCTAGATAGACTCAGAGGTAGGCTGATGTAACTGGATGCAAGACTCATAGACTTGCAATCCAATGCTTCTGATCTTCCGATCATCCTTGTTTCCGATCAGGTCCATCTGAAAAACTGATAGGTGGATCTGACCGGCAAGCCCGTGTTTTTATCAATAAACTTTTTTTGTATGAATCTGAATGTAGATGTATTGTTTTCTATGGGCTCATGCACACAGGTATGTAAAGATCAGCAAAAAAAATAAAAAAAGCAACATGGTCCTGCATATAGACTGTATTTTATTTTGTATGTGTGTCTGTGCTAATGTTCACATGCATACAGTGCTAATATACTCCACTGGAGTAAAAGAGGTGCCTGCGTCCTAGCAACAGAGAACACTAGGCAGCAATAGCCCTCTAGATCCCAGCAACAAAGTCAGCTAGTTGTCAGTAACTGCCTGCATCCTAGCAATGAAGGATAGTAGGCAGGGGTAACTGCCTGTATCCTAGCAACAAAGAACGCTAGGCAGCTATAAACTCATAGACTGTACTTTAACATTCTGATAATCATAACTTTTTCAATGAGTGTGTCACAAGCAATGATTTCTCTGTTTTCATTAATATGACATCCAAAGTGAAACTTAAAGCAGAGTTCCACCCAAAAGTGATACTTCTACTCATTGTACTCCTCCGGTGCCATGTTTGGCACCTTTCGGGGGGAGGGGGGACAGGATAACTGTCTTTCCCCCACTACCGGGAGCCTCAGTTGCGGATATTTGCATCACTTCTTGGGCTCCTTCCCTGGCCGCTGGGCAAGTAGGAGAGAGCAGTAGAGCCTCGTGCATGCGCAGTAGGTTTCCCGTTGTGAAGACGTAAGGCTACACTGCCGGGTTCCCTTACTCGCAATGGAGGTGGCAGCACCCGACAGCTGATGGAAACATAAGCTGCGGTGCCGACATTGCTGGACTCCAGGACAGGTAAGTGTCTGATTATTAAAAGGCAGCAGCTGTAGTATATGCAGCTGCTGGCTTTTAATTTTTGCAGCAGTGGGCGAACCTTCGCTTTAACACTTTTCCTATTTTCCAAAAATAATACCTACATATCCACTTCTTTTTTTCAAATTCTTTATTTATAGAAAGGAGTAAAACATCTGTCAGAGCAAAATAATAAAGAATGGGATCAGTCAATAAGAGAACTGGAAGCACACAAAATGTGTTACAAAACAGGCCTTTTGGCTCTATTTATCCCATGCAACCAAGGCCAGCCAATTATGAGCAAGCTTTCACAATAATGCTCGCTGAAAGGGATTCTGCTATGGGTATACTGTTGTACCATATCGCCCTCCAGTTTGGATGATAGGGTGGGCTAACCAAGAGTGAATTTTGCTAGGAGCCTTGATGACAACTCTAAAAGGACAGAAATATATGGTTCAAAGATGAAAGAATATGTGAGTCAACTTGTTTCTGTTTGACTAATATGCAGGAAATCAAGTAGGACAATACATTTCCCTCTTTGTATAAGGCTGAGTTCACACCTATGCAAATTAACCACATCCAATTCGCAGGACATTTTAAAATCTGTTCATTTGAACGAGGCTGATTGCGTTGGCTTCGCACTCCGCATTGCCCAAAAACCGTGTGTGTTTTCTGGGCATTGCGGGGTGAATTGCAGGCACATAATCTTCGATGGGAACGCATCTGATCCGCAGATGCATTCTGTTGTGAACAAGAATTCTCTCCCCCTCTTCTCCCTGCTCAGCTGACCTGCAGGTAAAACAGAGAGGAATCACTGAACAGCTGCTTTTTCTCTTTGCAGAGAAAACAGCGCTGGAATTCGCACCGCACATGTGTGAATCCAACCTTATGCCCCGTACACACGAGTGGAATTTCCGTTGGAAAAATCTTGGATGGTTTTTCCAACGGGATTCCGCTCAAGCTTGGCTTGCATACACAAGGTCACACAAAAGTCGTCTGAACTTTCGACCGTCAAGAACGCTGTGACGTACAACACTACAACGAGCTGAGAAAATGAAGTTCAATGCTTCAGAGCATGCGTCAAATTGTTTCTGCGCATGCGTAGGAATTTTGCACGTCGGAATTGGTACGGACGATTGGAATTTCCGATCGGAAATTTTTCCGACCGAAAAATTGTGAACCAGCAAAAGTCAGATGGAGCATACACACGGTCGGAATTTCCGACCAAAAGCTCACATCGGACTTTTGCTGGCAGAATTTCCAATCGTGTGTACGGGGCATTCGAGTTTTATATAATCATTGGCATCCAAATTCAGCAGGTTTTTCATTGTGCTCCAGGGTGAAGCTTAATCCTCTTGTCATATGATTCTTAACTTACACCAAAACTATAGAGAGCAGTGTTGAGAAGCAAGTAAGACACTCCATTTCTGCATGCTGAAGGCAAATCAGAAAATAAGGAGGATATTGACAAGCACAGGTATTTAACAAGCTGTCTGAAGAAGATGGATGCTATGATGAATATCAGACCCACTTAGGTAGGGTCCCCTGAGTGTATATAAATAGCAAATTGTCAAGTCTGGGGTGCGCCTTTAAATACTGCTATTTACATACAAATAAGTGGGAAAAGTAGCTTATCGTTGGAGTCTATTAAAGTCCTGTTTACAAAGCTTTCTGTGGTTCAGGGTTAATCATTCGCCATCACAAGGGTTGCCCCAAGATAATTGGCAGTGGGCCGCTGTGTGTTCACTGGAAGTTGTTATCCTCTTGTAAAGAAAGAGGTTATTGATCGCAAGATGCTGCAGGGATGTGGAAACTATAACAAGAAGCACGCAGGTCACTCCCTCAACCCCGGTTCTTAATTCCCCGTTTGTAACAGGATTGATGATTTGTCTCAAGAGGCCAAGCAGCAATGGGCTGAGAAAGCACGTCAGGGCGCAGCATAAGAAAAGACACCATCTGGCTTTTCAAGTACTTTAAAATAGAAGTTGAAACAATTAGGGTCTATATACAGTATATATAATGATTGAAAAAAAAAATGGTAAACAGTGTGATACGTCACTTACAACACGTCAGCACTGCTCCCTTCACAGCACACACCACCAGCTTCAGTATAATGCGACTGCTGGTGTTAACAAGCTCTCAAAGTTCACAACTTATATCAGAGCAGGCTCACAGTTGCAATGCAGTATTTTAATATAAAATCCCCCTTGGGATTAAAAAAAAACAGGAGGCGGCAGGATCGTCTCCTTAACATCTGACAGCCACTGCTGGGCCACCCTCTATGAAAGCAATCCACCGTGCATCACTTTTCAGCAGGTGCCACCAACCTCAAGGAGCCATTAGAGGGTTAATCATTTCACAATGTACAGAAAAACCTTGGATTGCGAGCATAATTCGTTCCCAGTAACGTACTTGTAATCCAAAAGAAAATTAAAACTCAGATGATTCGTTCCACAACCACAGAAAAAAAAAGTGACACTAGGGAATGCATAAAGCAGAATCCAGCAGGCCCCTCTAAGTGTAGCAATATGGTTACATTTAATGAAGGTATAACATTTAGCAACTCACATGGTTGATGATTAAAAGAGGCACATCTATGTATGCAGGTATCCAGGGTAAAGCTGTCCACATAGACTGTCCTCCGCACCGCCATCACCATTGACGTCATCCCTTCCATGCTGCGCCCCACAAGCGCTTCAAGCCTCGCTTTCAGATCTCTCTATTGCGAGGCAGTCTTCCAGGTCATGATTGCAGAGTGACAGCGGTGAGAGCCGGAAGTGCGGAGGACGATCTATGTGGACAGTTTTACCCCGAATGCCTGCATACTTAGATGTGCCTCTTTTAATCATGAACCACATGAGTTGCTAAATGTTGTGCCTTTAATAAATGTAACCATATTGCTACACTTAGAGGTGCCTCTCTTACTTAAAGCGGAGTTCCACCCAAAAAATGGAAGCTCGGTTTATCTACTTCCTCCCCCCTTCGGTGACACATTTTGCACCTTTCGGGGGGGGGGGGGGCGGTTACCTGTCAAAAACAGGTACTCGCTCTCACTTCCGTGAAAGGGCGCCGCAGCGACCTACGTCCCCGGGCTGCCTTCTGGGAGATGCATACAGGTCCCAGAAGACAGCAGGACCATTCAGAAAGTACAGCACGACCTGTGCCTGCAGCCGATGGATGGGTTGGCTTTGGGTGCCGACATTGCGGGCTCCCTGCACGGGTGGTAAGTGTTCTTACATTAAAAATTCAGCAGCTACAGTATTTGTAACTGCTAACTTTACATTTGTTTTAATACAGGCTGGAACTTTGCTTTAAGCCTGAAAGAAGTTAAATATTAACCCTTTGCTAGTTAAACTTTTGTTCATAACATCACTATTTCTCCCTGTGACATGAACATCCCCTCTCACTGAAGTAGCACTGAAGTCATAGCAAATCATTACAAATCTCACAAAAATAGCTCTGAAGTAGTGGTTGAAGTCGGGCTTTACATCACACTATTTTAACTCATACCTGTTGTGACCGCAGGCTTCTACTTATTTGCTACTTGTATGGCAAGACATCGCTTGTTCATCAAGTTTATTTAACACATTTTACTTGTCTTGTAAAACACTCGCAGACCAAGTTACTCGCAATCCAAGGTTTTATCTGCAGTCTTCTCTTCTGTACACCCATTCAAAAATCATAATTTATAAAGGTTGTCTGAGATTTCAGAAAGCAGGAGACGGGATGCTGAAGTTGCACTCTGTGGAACTCAGTGAGGAGAGCTGAGAAGAAACCATAAAGCAATGACTTATGACACAACTATTTTTTCGCTTGGCTGTGTGCTTAGGGTCATTGTCCTGCTGGAAGATGAACTTTCGCCCCAGTCTGATGTCCTGAGCGCTCTGGAGAAGGTTTTCATCAAGGATGTCTCTGTACATGCATTCATTTTTCCCTCAATCCTGACTAGTCTACGAGTTCCTGTCACTGAAAAACATCCCCACAACATGATGCTGTCACAACCATGCTTCACTGTAGGAATGGTATTGGGCAGATGATGAGTGGTGCCTGGTTTCCACCAGACATGACGCTTGCCATTCAGGCCAAAGAGTTCAATCTTTCTTTCATCAGACCAGAGAATTTTGTTTCTCAAGGTCCGAGAGTCCTTCAGGTGCCTTTTGGCAAACTCCAGGTGGGCTGTCATGTGCCTTTTTCTGAGGCGTGGCTCCCATACAGGCCTGATTGGTGGAGTGCTGCAGAGATGGTTGTTCTTCTTCTGGAAGTTTCTCCTCTCTCCACAGAGAAACGTTGGAGTTCTGTCAGAGTTACCATTGGGTTCTTGGTCACCTCCCTGACTAAGCCCATTCTTCCCGCTCAGTTTGACCAGGTGGCAAGCGTCATGTCTGGTGGAAACCAGGCACCACTCATCATCTGCCCAATACCATTCCTACAGTGAAGCATGGTTGTGACAGCATCATGTTGTGGGGATGTTTTTCAGTGACAGGAACTCGTAGACTAGTCAGAATTGAGGGAAAAATGAATGCATGTACAGAGACATCCTTGATGAAAACCTTCTCCAGAGCGCTCAGGACATCAGACTGGGGCCCATTCTTCCCGCTCAGTTTGACCAGGTGGCAAGCGTCATGTCTGGTGGAAACCAGGCACCACTCATCATCTGCCCAATACCATTCCTACAGTGAAGCATGGTTGTGACAGCATCATGTTGTGGGGATGTTTTTCAGTGACAGGAACTCGTAGACTAGTCAGAATTGAGGGAAAAATGAATGCATGTACAGAGACATCCTTGATGAAAACCTTCTCCAGAGCGCTCAGGACATCAGACTGGGGCTGATGCCCCAGTCTGGAGCTCAGTCTGATGTCCTGGCGCTCAGTCTGATGTCCTGAGCGCTCTGGAGAAGGTTTTCATCAAGGATGTCTCTGTACATGCATTCATTTTTCCCTCAATTCTGACTAGTCTACGAGTTCCTGTCACTGAAAAACATCCCCACAACATGATGCTGTCACAACCATGCTTCACTGTAGGAATGGTATTGGGCAGATGATGAGTGGTGCCTGGTTTCCACCAGACATGACGCTTGCCATTCAGGCCAAAGAGTTCAATCTTTCTTTCATCAGACCAGAGAATTTTGTTTCTCAAGGTCCGAGAGTCCTTCAGGTGCCTTTTGGCAAACTCCAGGTGGGCTGTCATGTGCCTTTTTCTGAGGCGTGGCTCCCATACAGGCCTGATTGGTGGAGTGCTGCAGAGATGGTTGTTCTTCTTCTGGAAGTTTCTCCTCTCTCCACAGAGAAACGTTGGAGTTCTGTCAGAGTTACCATTGGGTTCTTGGTCACCTCCCTGACTAAGCCCATTCTTCCCGCTCAGTTTGACCAGGTGGCCGGCTCTAGGAAGAGTCCTGGTGGTTCAAAACCTGTTCCATTTACAGGTGATGGGGGCCACTGTGCTTATTAGGACCTTCAATGCTGCAGAATTTTTTCTGTACTCTTCCCCAGATCTGTGCCTTGATACAATCCTGTCTACAGACAATTCCTTGGACTTGTGATCTGATATGCTCTGTTAACTGTGGGATGTTATAGAGACAGGTGTGTGCCTTTCCAAATCATGTTCAATCAACTGAATTTACCACAGATGGACTCCAATCAAGTTGTAGAAACATCTCAAGGATGATCAGTGGATACAGGATGCACCTGAGCTCAATTTTGAATGTCATGGCAAAGAGCTGTGAATACTTATGCACATGTGATTTTTTATTAAAATTTTTTATAAATTTGCAAAGATTTCAAACAAACTTCTTTCACGTTGTCATTATGGGGTATTGTTTGTAGAATTTTAAGGAAAATAATGAATTTTAATCCATTTTGGAATAAGGCTGTAACATAATAAAATGTGGAAAAAGTGAAGCGCTGTGAATACTTTACGGATGCACTGTAATGAGTCTCAGACGACCATGAGCTTAATCTCATGGTAAGGGACCCTTTATATTTTCTATACTGAAATAAGAAACATACATAAAGTGTACAGGTTTTGGATAGAAGAGAGGACCACTGTTTTTAATTGCTGTCTGTGTTCCCAGTGATAAGATTTCCTCTCGCTTCCTCTCGAAGTCAACGTAAATCTCTCCAATTGGGACATACGTAGACTGTAGGCTGCAGAGATGTCTGATCCTTACTTGCCTAGGGAGTCACAAGCTTTCAGCTATGGAAGTCTTTAAATTGTGAACTTTCCAATACAGCAGATGTGTTTCCGCCAAAGTGTAATGCTTCTTTTTTGTAAAATCTTTATTTGTGAAAGACAAGGCGTTACATCTCAGTAAGCAGTGCCATTGGCATGAGCAGCAAATTTTGCACAAGTCATATATTTCAAAGTATAAAACATGTAAAACATTAACGACATAATTAGAATAGGTAGTATCACTAGAAGTCTGAAAGGCTTAGCAATCATGTAACAGGGTGGCAGCAGGGCACCCTGCCTTACAGGGAGTGAGGGGAACTCCAGCCGCCCCATTTTCTACATTTACATGTCCCCTTAAGAGGAGTTGTAGTGATGGAGTGGACAAGTCAGCTTTCCAAACAACAAGTAGTTTGTGTTTTGTTAAGAAGATTAAGGGCTGGGTCTCCTGGGCGGAGCGCAAGGGGAGGGGAGCATCTATGGGCCTCCAACTGACCTCAGCCCTCACACCACCCATACCAGGGCCACCCTGAGGTAGAGGGTGCTACCATGGTGGTAAAAGGATGCCAACCCCTGGGCGAGCTGGACTGTGGTAACAAGCTCTCCAGCTTGCCGGTCCAGCTGGCATGTCCACGCACCACTTACCATCAGATATATGAACAAATAAGCAACCATTGGTCAAGGGACCAGAGTAAGTAGAGGTAAAACGTAGAAAAAGTATAGTGAGCAGGAAAAGCAAGACAGGATAACCTCTCACGCCTCTGATGCCACAGTAAAATATGATGAGTAACTAAAAGAGAAAGATTATTTCTCCCCCACCTCAGGCGGCTAGATTAGGTCTCTTATCTCAATTGTGGGGTCTGAGGGCTTCGCTTAAGGGATGGCTCTGCCAGTTCCAGTATAGCCACTTCCAAGCTAGAGGTCACCTGTGCTGGGTCGGAGACATATGTTATCCAAGCTGACCAAGTGCTGGAGAAAGCGGTCACAGGCACCCCTGCAGGTGGCGATCCAGTCCTCTGCTTCCCTTATTTCACTCACTTTTCTCCTCCATTCCTCCCGGCCAGGGATTTGTGTTAATTTCCAGTATATGGGGAGCAGCCGAAGTGGATGGATAAATTTGTGCTAAGTCCGCTGGTACACGGTACCGACGGGACAGAATCTTATAGTTTGTTTCCTGGGTTTTGGAGTCAATAGAGCTTGACTGGGTAAATTGGTAAAGGTAGGACAATTGGGTTGGGGTAAAAACTAGCTCCCAATCTCGTTCCCAGGACCTGATGTATGTGGGCTTAACTGTGGAAGCGGCAGAGCCAATCAGACGGTAGAGTTCGGCAGCCATATGTGGGATTGGTTCTTCTGCTATAAAGAGGTGTTCAAGGAGCGTAAGGGTAGAGATATCTCGTATGGAGTGTCTATGAGTCTCAAAAAAATGGTGAAGTTGCCTTTACCGCCAAAAGTCCAATGGGAAACTCCAGTGCTGGTCCCGTAGGGTCTCTAGGGGCAATAATTTACCACCCTGCAGAAGTTTACCACAGCTGGCATTGGCATCATCCACCCCACGGCTGAAAAAATGCTACCTGTTCCCCAGGAGGGAACGACAGAAACACCCCAATGGGGCCAGTGGGGACACATGGGGTGCCAAGGCCAGTTTAGTGTTGAGGCGATCCCAGGCTGCTAAAGCCTGGGTCATCAAAGGGGGTGTAAAGTCCGACAACCCCCTGTATTCCTGAGCCAGCCACGGGGTGTAAGATTTAAGATTTCTGCCCACCATGTACTTACTAGGGAGATCCAGAGTTTGGATTGAGTGTGGAAGCGCCAGTTAGACATGTGTGCCATCAATAAATTTGTTTTGTTTCATTCCGTTCCATTTCATATTAGCCGTTAATTCGTATTTCGTAATTCGCGCCCGAAATTCAATTTGGATTCGTATGAAATACGAATTTTCGTTAGGTTCGTTAACTTTTCATAACAATTACGAACTTTTGTTATGATGAATTTAAAAAGCAAAAGATACCTTTCTCAATATGGGGTGTACCCCTGCTGTGCTCATTATGAGGGGCCCCCACCATCCCTGTGCTGTGCTCATTATGGGGACTCCCACCATTCCTGTGCTGTGCTGATTTCCTGGGTTTTTAACTTCATCATAACGAATAATCGTAATTATTATGACAATAAAACGATATTAACGAACATTCTTATTTTGTCCGATTCTGAATCTCCCATCGACTACCAGTACCAGTCTCCCACTCCCATATTAAAAAAGGTAATTTTCCCAACCCTCACTCAGCAGCAGAAGAAAACCTCTGATTGGTCAACAAAACACCAGTCACATTTCCATTGTAATGGAATTTGGATCCAAAATTTCCTATTTCGTATACAATTCGGAAGCATAGAAATTTGTATATCAGAGTTCTGAATGTACGAATTTTCGGAAATTGGTACGAATTTTCGATTCTTACGAAACTAACCACACATGTCTAGTGCCAGTCAAGTATCCTCTGAAGGACACTAGCCCTATAATACTTCTGGATGTCTGGTAGGCCTAGACCTCCTGCTACTCTTGGGTGGCTCAGCACTCTAAGCGCAACTTTCAGCCTCCGATTATTCCAGACAAAGCTCGATAGCATGCTGGACGTTTGGGTTAAAATACCTCTAGGCAAGGACACAGGAAATAATCTGCAAGTAAAACAGTATGGTTGGAAGATATTCATTTTTACAATGTTGATTCGCCCTAACCAGGTGAAGGCTGTCTTAGTCCAATTAACTATCTCTTTTTAGAATTGCCATTGGGGGAGTTGATTGGCTGAGAAAAGTATGGATGTTTAAAACCTGAATTCACGGTAGCTCATCATAGTAATGCCAAAGGCGACAGTGCCACCTACTGACAAAAGTAGTAGGAAGGACAGGACTAGGGGCAGGGAAAAGTTCCTGACAAGGAAAGTGTAGGAAAGCCCAGGGACATATACCCATTTGGGCACGAGACGGCTAGACCGCACTCTGCCCCTCTTAACAGGCGCTGTCAATTTGGCTGAAACCTGCTTGATCTGTGAGTGTTCTTGGTTGGGCTGTCTTCCCACCAGGTTTATTGTGAACTGTCTTTACATTATTTCAATACAAGTTCTTTCACCCTGTACTCCTCTGGAATGGAGGCTTTCTCCTTATCCTCTAGCCGTTTCATCTGGTAGACTATCCACCCTGGCTTTTGGTATTGCCGCGGAGATGTTGTGCAGCCTGGGACCTCCAGTGAAGCACCTCCTGGGTTCTGAGTCTGCGCAATATGTGCTGTCACCTCCGCATCTTTTGATGCACTCGCCGTGGATTCGCCACCACTGGTATTGACGGCTCTATTGTAACCATTGACTGGGAATTATGTTATTTTCATAGCGTGAGGTGGGGGACACCATGGCAGCTTTATTATATGCAACATGCCGAGACTGGCAGGATCTGTTCCTGCTTTGAGTGCTGCAGTAGTCCAATTAGTTTGTTCACCACCTTGTTTGTGCAGTATGCAATTGGGTGGGTGACTTCTCATTGGTGCCTGATACCGCTCGGCCCTTTTCACCATGCCTTATGGAATTCCGCAGAATTTTTTTTTTTAAAGTCAGCAGCTGCATAATTTGTAGCTGCTAACTTTAAAAAAAAAATAATAATTTTTTCAAATATGGACACTTACCTGTCCAGGGCACCCGTGATGTCCTCACCTGAAGCCCATCTGTCCCTTGGCTCTCGGGTGGAGGCGCCGCCATCTTCGGTAAGGGAATCAGGAAGTGAAGCCTTGCGGCTTCACAGCCTGGTTCCCTACTGCGCATGCGTGAGTCGCGCTGTGCGTCCTCACTGCTCCCTGCTGTCTTCTGGGACCTGTGTGTCTCCCAGAAAACAGAGGAACATGGGGGGGGACGGACATGGCATAGATCACCGGAGCCTGCGGTGATCTATGCTCGAAAGTTGGAGCAAATACCTAGATTATGCAAGTATATGCTCCCCCCTCCCCCCTGAAAGGTGCCAAGTGTGACACCGGAGGGAGGGAGGAACCCAATCAGCAGAAGTTCCATTTTTGGGTGGAATTCCACTTTAAAATGTTCAGGTCAGTTAGAGACAGATTTCTGAACCCTTCGCCATGCTTGCAGTCCAGGAGATTGTTGGTTTTCTACTCTTAGTAAGCCATTTATTCATTTTTTATTTGATACTCCAATGTATTTATGCTTATAGGTTTTGCTACTCATTTGCCCTTATTTTGGGTTATTAATACAGGTACTATAGACGTTCCCTAGAGTGTAATTTTTGGCTATTCCGCAAGTTGATACAATACTAGATCTGTGATAAGCATCAACAACCAGGGATGTTGTGAGGGGTTTCTCCCGTGGCCATGTGCTGTTGATTCGTCTCACTACTCTATGCTGCACAATGGTGGTAAATTACATTATCCACATGACCACAGACACACTAATTTGAAATCTAAGTAAGTACCTTCAGCTTGATTTGCTATGTTTGTGCTCATATGCATTGGATGCACAGTACCTCCAGTCTATACAATGCTATTTGTTCATTGAGCCCTTATTATTCCTTCAAGTTTATGTCTTTTGCATTGTTTTCTATTTGTGGAGGTTTTGGAGGGGTCCTGGTGCTCTTGCATGCATGCGTTCTGTGCCATATGTAGTAGACATGTGCACACTGAAATATTTCATTTCGGAATTTCGGTTTAATCCGAAAAATACATTTATTTAGTTACTCCGTTTTTTATTTATTTTGTTTCGTTAAAAAATGCATTTATATGAAAATCCGAATTAATTAATGTCGAATCTGTCAATTGAAGGCCTATGGTGTATGTCGGATGTTCTAAGAAGATGCTAAACTGTACATTTCCGATCATAATGCTTGGCCCACAAGCTATTGTAGAATTCTAATGTTGTTTGACTAGTAATAATTATAATTATTAATTATTATTACTAGTCAAACAACATTAGAATTCTTCTATAGCTTGTGGGCGGAGCATTTGACCGTAAATGTCTGCTTGCGGCGATCCTATGTTTTTAGCTGCTTCGTCCAATCTTCATGTTGAACTGTATTATATATATTTCTGATCAGCCAATAATATTCATCATCATCATTTTACTTCCCCCACCCATTCCAGCAGCAACCACTAACAGCTCTTTTACTATTGTCTCTATAATTTTTTTTCTCTATGTTGAATAATATTGCGCACTGAGCGCGGCATCGGCGATGACGAAGATGCCGCGTGTCTCGGCTCCCGTGCGCATGCGCAGGAGTGACATCATTGCGGCTTCGCCGAATGACAGCGGTGGAGCTGCAAGACCCCACCGAGAAGATGGATGCGCCGGACTACAGGGGACAGCGGTGACTTCGCTGGCTCCTGTGTCAGGTAAGTGACACATAATGGAGTACTATGCGATGCATAGTAGTCCATTATGCTTTACCTTTGCAGGGAATGAAAGAGGAAGTAAACTCATCAGGGTTTACTTCCTCTTTAAAACAAACACGGAAATCCCCGAAATTTGATGAAATGCATTTGGACGATAACAAATGCCCATGTCTAATATGTAGTAAGTTGCCTTACTTGATATGTTTTCCTATATATATCTTATGTGCATTTGTGTGTTTTTGACACTTATTACTGTTTATATTTTTAGACAGTTGTCCAATCTGTTGCTCTTGAGAACCCCCAGGCGAAGACGCTTGATTGGAAACACGTAGGGATACCCACTATTATTTTGGGGATCTAGAGCTATTTCCTGTTATTTAGAAAGTCCTATTCTGTGATAAATTTGTATTCACTGTTGCATGTATTTTATTACTGTCTTAAGACTGTATTTAATAAAACTATATCTGTATTTTTTAAATATATTTGTCATAGTGGTGCCTTTCCAAAAGTCCCTTCCATAAATCTTCTTTCTATCTACTAATCGGGATTTGGCACCATCATGGCTACCAAACTGGGCATTCATAGATTTTTTGCGTTCTTTCATCCCACTTGTACTTGTGTGCTATTGCTGCCCCACCACACTGCACCCCACGTACATGCTGTGTAAGGACTGCAAGAGGCTGATACCAGGTCAAATTCAGGTACTTAATAAATTTAATAAATTTAATGATATATTAATGAGCTGCCCAGAGTTCATATTTATGTTAGGAAGTATACTGTACACTCTCAATCATTTAACCAGAACAAGAACAATACTATTAGTATTTTTGTGACTGGCTGAGAGAAAAGAAAGGATTTTAGTCTTAGTGTCCAGGCTGTTTGGGCTTCCTCTCTTTATGGAAATCATATATCAGCTGCATTTAAATATGGGTGAGATAAGCTATTTCATTTTCAGAAGTGTTCTCCTGGCAATGGAACGCTAAAAACACAGCTGTAGATTTGCCTGAGCTTTCATTATCCCAAGAACTCAGCAATTAAAAGAAAAACAAGCCAATTAAGGCTGTAATTTTCTCTAAGAACTTGATTTGACAATTGTCCTCTCTACTGTCCTCAAGGAAAGTTGGGAAAAGGAACATGAAAACGTAAATCTGCAACACATCCTCTCTTTCCAAAAAGCACTTTAACTCATATTTTTCCCTGCAGACAGAGAGGAACGAGGACTGTGTACTAAATACATAAATATATATTTAAACAAGGAAAGAATTTGGTATGTATTACTGTATAAAACAAACTGATAATGGCAATCAAGAAAATATGGCCATTGACTCAAGAAGACCAGAGGCCCTGCTGGGGCAGTCCTCATACGGTCTTTGGTCTGGGAAGGGGAAAATGCCCTCCAGGCCTCTCGGTTTTGTTTTCTTTACTTTATTTATGAGAAGAATTACAAGGAAAGAGTTTGGGATGTATTATTGAGTAAATAAGTTGTGATAATTGCAGTGGATAAAATACGGCCATTGACCCAAGAAGACTAGAGGCTCTTTTGGAGCACTGCTCATGATGTCTTTGGCCGTAGAGGGGTAATGCATTCCAGTCCTCTCTGTTTTTTAAATTCTTTATTTCTGAGAAAAATTACAAGTAAAGAGTTTGGAATGTGTTGCTGTATAAATAAGTTGTGGCAGTGTAGAAAATATGGCAATTGACCCAACAAGACTAGACTAGAGACTATTGAGGCAATGCTCATGATGTCTTTGGCTGTGGATGGGGAAATGCCTTCTAGGCTTCTCTGTTTTTAAAATTCTATATTTCTGAGAAAAATTACAAGAAAAGGCTTTGAGATGTGTTTCAATGGAGAAAATTCAACTGACCCAAAAAGACTAGAGGGTCTTTTGGGGTTGTCTTGTCTAGTCATGAAGTCTTTGGTCTTTGGTTGGAAAATGCCCTCCAGGCCTCTTTGTTTTGTTTTGTTTTTTTAATTCTTTATTTAGGAGAAAAAAAACGAATGTAAAAGAAGTAACCACAAAAAATAGCCATATGAAGATTTGACACATATTTTTACATTTTGAGGTAGCATTTGTGTTCAGAAGGACATGGAAAGGTTAGGTGGATTAGTACAAAAGGCATAGAGATCAAAGAAGCAAGAAAAAAATCTGAAAACCAGGTATACATCTTTTGGACCTGGCAGTAATGCTGGCCAGACACATGATCATTTTCCAGAAGTTTCAGCCACTTGTTGAGTTGAAGCCCAAATCCCAAATAATTTAACATGGAAGATTATGACAGTGGCGTATCATCCATGTGTGCAATTTGTGCAGTGCACATAGGCCCTGAGGGGGGTGGCGTCCACTGTGCTTTAACACACACAGGCACATGGAGGAGCTTTGGCTACTTCATCTGTCCTTCAAAATGCCCCCTCTGCTCTTATGCCCCCACCCCCAAAGCACTGATCCCCAGTGACTCCCCTGCAGCTGCCGACTTCTCCTTCTCTCCTCTTGCACTGGCTTTGGGTTCTACAGGAACTTCACAAAGGGATTAAACTCTAATAATAGACCCCTGTTGCTGCTCTGACCACCCCTGTACTGTTTCCCCCATCACTGCCCCCTCCCTGTAACTCTGTTGGCGACTTCAGATCCTCCCCCTCCTGCCAGCTGCAGCTACTGCTGGGGCTGGAGATAGGTTACAGGTTGAAGATGGGGGGGGGGGGGGGTGGGGTGTTGATTGTGTTGCTTGTGGATCTGGTAAACATGTCATGTTTACCAGCCCCTTCCTGAATAAACACAGTGCGATATCGGTACAATTGCTCATGTGTTCATTCATCACTGAAGCATACAGTATGTCTCAAATCATGGGCTTGTTGACACCCCTGATGTGTCACTAAAGCCCCCCCAAAAATGTTAAATCCCCCACTGCTACTGACATATGACATACATCAGTGAGAATAAAACGGCTAAGGTATCCATTCGATTTATTCGATTTCTAGGATTTGTGTCTTTTTAATGTTGCCCTTGAAGTCACCTTAAAAGATCCTGTCCTGAACAGTATTTTTTAAATATTTGTGTTTTTTTTATTTGCACTTATACACGTTTCCTATGACAGTTCCTAGCTGCCCATGCCTTTTTTTCTAACAAAAGTTTGGAAACTGGCCTTGAAACTGGTTCCCTCATCACTACACTAGTGATGGACTTTGCTGCCAAACAACTCCCAATTGCAGCCCTTGGGTACACTAAGAGAGATATTTATAAAGCTGTGAATGTAACTTTCAAACATTCAATGGTGGTGAATCAAACACTATCATTGAAAACACATGCACCAGGAAGAAATAACTGCGGTAAACCTTTATTGACTATGTACTGCTTTATTACCTTATGTCTGCAAGGCTGGCTGTACCTTATACAATGTTCTTGCACAATTTTCTTTTAGATTTACCAAAACCATATAATATGAGGTCAAACCAAAACACTTTCAATTTGAATGCAGACACTTTTACTATATAGTTGAAGGTAAATCTAAAGCAAATTGAATAAGAAAATAGTATAATGTACGGCCAGCTTAAATTGTTTGTTAACCACCACCTAAAAAACCTGGCTGATCCTGCCAGTTTCTCCCCACCCCTCTGTAAACTGACCACAGTGTATCATGACTGCTGAGATCAGACACCGTGGTCAGTTTACGTGCCTTTGTCATCAGCAGCCTGCTATCTGCTCTCCTCTCTGCTCCTGTGTCCTCCTCCCCCTTCCCTCTGTCTGTATGTGAGGAAAGAGTTTGGTATGTATTACTGTATAAAACAAATTATAATGATAATGGCAGTCGAGAAAATATGGCCATTGACTGAAGAAGACTAGAGGCTCTGCTGGGGCAGTCCTCAAAGTCTTTGGTCTGGGAGGGGGAAAATGCCACCCCTCCCCCTCCTGCTGCTTTCATAACACTAACCTGTATACACCATCAGCACTGCCTCCTATTGCAGTGTCCCCCTCTGTGAATGATTTATTAATATAAATGCTGTAAATATCTCATTTAAGAGCCATGATTGCGATCACATGACTAGCCAGCTTTCTCCTCCTCCCCTTCAGACTGACGTCAGCAGAGGAATCTCAGCCCCGCCCACTGCATCTCTAATAGGAGGAAATGAGAAAGCTGGCCAGTCATGTGATTGCAATCTTGGGAGTGAAATTAGATATTTGCAGCATTTATTTTTATAAATCCCACACAGAGGGGACTACTACAATAGGAGGCAGTGCTGATGGTGTATACAGGTTAGAGTGGCGTAACAACCCCTTTAAGACTGGCATCTATTCTTGGCACCTAAAAAAATAAAAATGCTAACGAAAACCCCCTAAAAAAACAACTGGCTTGAGTTTACATGTAGCCTATTTTACATGTAGCCTATTGTCCTGCCTCTGCCTAATTGTTTTTCACATGTGTATCTGCATTTTTATTGTATAACACAAACCTGCTTTGATTCTGGCTGCACTTTTTCTACCTTGATACAACTAGATATATTGCCACCTTGCTGCTAGCCACATTTTTCAGAAAGGTCACTGGAAGAGCTGGTTAGCTCAGTTGGTTAGAGCGTAGTGCTAATAATACCAAGTTCATGGATTCAACCCCTGTATGGACCATATGCAGTGGCGGCACGTCCATTGGGGGCGCATGGGTGCCGCCCCCACTAACTACATACAGGGGTGCCAGACTATGGATTCCAATGGGGGTGTGTGTTTTTTTTTTAAGCACGCGATTAGAGCCAGAGGCTCTAATAGGCTTCAAAAAAGGGTGGATATCTTCCCTGCCAATCAGAAAGTGGGTTGTGAGATAGCTGCCTCTGGCCCCCTGGGGGGGGCATGGTTGTTTGCCACCCCCCCCCAAAAAAAGAAACACTAGCCGTGACTGACCATATGCATGATGATTATGTTTCTACTGCTTCAGGCATAGGTTTGATTGCATACAGCATGGCTTTATGTTATCTGGTATTCTGCATTATATGCTTGTGCCACATGTGTCTGAACTCTCAGTCCTAAGTATTCATCAAGCAAGGGTAGTGAGTAAGCCAACAATATGTGGATTCAAAAACACTTGGGCCAAACATGGATCTTTACACAAGACAAAACATTACAAAAATGGAGCAGATTAAATAAACCATGTTGTCTTTTTTTGTCATCTATCTTCTGTTTCTATTTTTAGTGCAACAAAACACCTGCCTTATGTCTACTGGCCGGTTCACATCTATACAGTGCATTGCTATTGATGCAGCAAGCAGTATTTTATTTTTTCTAACCATTTAACCACTTTCCCACCAGCCATCGTCATTATACGGCGGCATGTCGGCATGTCCCCACGAACCGTAGTAGCTGTACGTCAGCCCTTTAAGTGGGGATAGTAGGCGCTTGAGAGGAGAGGAGAGGAGAGACAGATCGTGTGTTCCTACTAGCTAGGAACAATAATCTGTCATCTCCTCTAGTCAGTCCCCTCCCCTACAGTTAGAACACACACACGAGGGAACGCAGTTAACCCCTTGATCACCCCTGGTTTTAACCACTTCCCTGCCAGTGACATTTAAACAGTAATCAGTGCATTTTTATAGCACTGATCGATGTATAATTGTCAATGGTCCCAAAAAAGTGTCAAAAGTGTCCAATCTATCCACCATAATGTCACAGTCCTGATAAATTCGCTGATCACAGCCGTTACTAAAAAAAATAATAATAATAGAAATGCCATAAATATTTCCTCTATTTTGTAGACGCTATAACTTTTGCACAAACCAATCAATATATGCTTATTGCGATTTTTATTACCCAAAATATGTAGAAAAATACATATTGGCCTAAGCTGAGGAAAAAATTAGCTTTTTAAAAAAAGAATTGGGGATATTTATTATAGCAAAAAGTACAAAAAAGTGCAAAATATTGGGGGTTATTTCCGAAAGATAAATCCACTTTGCACTGCAAATGCATTTGGAAGTGTAGTCGCTCTAAATATAAAGGGTAGATCTGAAATGAGTGGAAGCTCTGCTGATTTTATCATCCAATCATGTGCAAGCTAAAATGCTTTCCAAAGTGGATTTGCCTTTAGTATATATATATATATATATATATATATATATATATATATATATATATATATATATATATATATATATATGTTAAAGTATTCGAATAAATAGTTCCCTAGACTGTGATTTCATTATGTATCCCATCCATGTTGGCTTTGTTAAATATTATGGCAGCCTCATCTTAATCTTTTTTTTCTTTCTGTCAATAAGGGTTTATTGTATAAATGTAAAATTACAAGATTGTTATCTTAATCTAAACTAATCCCATTTTACAAATTTCCCCAATAATCTGGATTTCGTTTCCAACCTATAAATATATCTATATTATTAATAAAATTGTTAAACTCATATCAGAAATTAATACTCAAGTGATAATCTCAATATCACACCCTAATTCTAATATATATCCACAGATATATTTCCTTAAAAGGAGGACATTTTACTTTCCCTTTTTTAAATGCACTGTTTCCACTATCAAAGGATATTCAATTTGTGTAATACGCGGTTAAATGTAACCTTCATTTTACCATGTTTGGAAAACAGAGTCAAAATAATTGTGATTGCATTGTTTATCTTTAGATGAATTAACTCGGCACATTTTGTTATGATATACATGTAGACATATCATGGGTGTCCTTGTGTCAGAAACCATGAAACAGACTGAGACAGAAGTACAATCAAATCACACTTGTTTATTTATAAAAATAAAAAGGTAAATAGAAAAAAGCGTAGTCAAGCATAGCCAGAGTCCTGTAGCCAGATCGGGTAGTCAGCCAGTCCTAAGTTCATTAACCAGATCGGGTAATCAGCCAGGCCGCAAGTCAGGGATCCAAGGAGAGCAACCGCAAGCAGGATAAGAAGCCAGGTGGGATGTCAGCAAGCCAATCTAGAAACAAACAGCAGGAGATGGTTCCTTGTGATGTGACCAACGCGAAGGCAAATGAAAAAGTGAGCAGGAAGGCTTTAAATAAGCAGGTCAGACGAGCATCATCGGGAACAGCTGGTAACTGTGGAAAGAGAAGAGAGCTGGCAATTAGCTGACAGCTGAGCGGCCAGCCCAGAGGAGGAAGGGCTAAACCAGCCCTGACACCTTGTCACTAAAAAACAGAAATTGGCATGTATTGGCATTGGCCTGTAAATCACATTGTCTCTCCCAAAAAATGATTGCAGCCAGCAACAATTAGGAAATATGCCCTGTGAAAAAAACACATGCAGCCTATTATCATTGTAGTGCACATGTCCACGGGCCGAATCTGGCCTTTTCATGTGGCCCTTGCACCCAGGTTTTTTTTTGCCGGAATGTGGTGGAATGGAGTTCTGCAACCCCCTGCTCTCGCCCTCCTCTCCTCGTTCACTGCTGTCAATTGTAAACAAAGAAGCTTTCTGTGCTTACAAGGACAGCTTTCCTCTTGGTAGCTCTCACAGATCTCTTGCTGACTTGCACCCACAATGGGGACAAGGGAGATGCAGGTGCAGTGTGGGATGGAGCATCATTTGTTAAGCTGCACTGTGATCGCTATCTGTGCCTGGATTCACATATGCCAACCAGTGATCAGCCTGCAAGTGAGAGAGAGAAAGGCGGAGCCATCTACACTGCCCAGAGGTGCTAGGGCCAGGCCAGGTAGGTGAGATGTGAGGAAGCTTTCAGGTGGGGAGAGATGAGGACTGTGGAGGAAGATGTGTGCAGAGGTGAGGAATGGGGGAGAGTGGTGCAGAGCTCAGAGCTGAGGAGGAACAGAAATTAGATATGAACAGCTGAATGCCACACACTGTGCATAGCACACCCCTAAACCCTGCACTCTGTATGTAGCACAGTCCTGCACTCTGTACACAGCACACCCCTGAACTCTGCATGTAGTGCATCCCTAAACTCTGCACTCTGTCCATAGCGCACTCCTGATCTCTGCACTCTGTCCATAGCGCACTCCTGATCTCTGCACTCTGTCCATAGCGCACTCCTGATCTCTGCACTCTGTACATAGAGCACTCCTGAACTCTGTGCTCTGTATGTAGCACACTCCTGAACTCTGCTGCCACTAATGCTGATATGGCCTGCGATGAAATTGAGTTTAACACCCCTGCTGTAATGCATGTGGATAGGGACAAGAAATATAGAGGCTGCGTACATCAGCAGAGCAGCACTGAGATGTAATAAAGGATAAAAACGGGTAACAATCCTCCGCCCACCCTCAATTTACCACCTCTACTTTTACAGACCTACCAGTGCCTACAAGCCCTAGACCACTCTCTCCCTATATAGAGTGCTATTTTTTTTCTATCCTTTCCCTATCGCAAATGAAGTAAATTGTCAATAGGGCTGCTGGTAACCCAACCTTATTTAGTGAGGCTTATCCAAAAGTCCTCTTATAGGCTCTTTGTTCAAGGCCAGGCAGTGCATTATGGTTACAAAGAATTCAGTCTGATGAACTGCCGCATCAATTTACCAGAAATTTCAAACCTGCCAGGTTTGCAGCGAACCCATGGCAGCGGCAAACCCGAACCTCATCCCTACTCAGTAGCAATGCTGCTCAGTTAGCTGATGCACTGTCCAGGGTCCTGAACTAATGGTTATGTAGTTGAGTGCTATGTGACATTTCATTTATCACATGATCAACAGTAACCAGGGCTTTTTCTTCAGTGGGAACACAGAGAACATAGTTCTGGCACCTCCAGCACTGAAAGGATGCAATGGCAAGGAGTACTGGAGTGTGCTGGAGGGTCTACTGATTGTATCTATTTTTGTGGGGGGTCTAGTGTTGCTGGGGAGGTATATTGTTGCTGGTGGAGGATCTACTGTTATTGGAGGGGCTGGAGGGAATTGTTTTTTGGGGGGGGGGCAATCTAATGTTGAGGGAGGGGGTCTATTGTTACTGGCTGCTGGAAGGTCTATTGTTGCTAGTGAGAGAGCCTATTGTTGATGGGATTTGGCTCTATTGTTGCTTGTTGGATCTTTTCTTGCTGGAGGGGGTCTATTTTTGATGTGGGGGTTCTATTGTTGGCTGCAGGGGATCTATTTTGTTGATTTTCTTGCTATCAGTGTCAAATTCTATACACATTACTTACATACAAATTAATTGGTTCTGTATTCCTTAAAAGGGGTGGTACTGGGAAGTGGGTAGGGGGTGGAACCAAGGGACGGTGCTCGAAGGTGGGTAGAAGGCGCCAAGAGGGGATTCAGAAGGGGGAGTACCTGCACCTATTCCCAGAGAAAAAAACCATGGCAAGAGGTAAGAAATTTCTGACTCCCTGAATATATAGTGTTCTGTTCAGTTTATATTTCAGATATTTTTATAGCAGTGTATATAGTCTATATAGAGCCATTTTCATCAGTCCCTGTGCACCAAAGGAAAGTGCATATTAACATCTCTCCAACACTCTTACACACACTAAAGGAAATCAATTTTCTTATGCCCTGTACACACGACCTTTTCCCGTTTTTCTGAAGTTTTTTCTGATGGAATTCTGCTCAAGCTGTCTTGCATGCGGTGACGCAGTGACGTACAACACATACGACGGCACTATAAAAAGGAAGTTCAATAGCAACTGCGCCACCCTTTGGGCTCCTTCTGATAATCTTGTGTTTATCTCGTGTTAGTAGAAGTTTGGTGAGAGATGATTCGCGCTTTTCAGACTCGTGCTTTTCAGACTCGTGCTTTTCAGATCGTTTTACTGCTGTTCAGTCTGTGATAATTTTTCAATAATCCAAAAAAAGATCTTTATGAAATAAAAAAATGACTATAAAAAATAATTCTAAACATTATTATGGAGATCTGGCTTTAACCACATAACAACCGGCCCATAGCCGAATGACGGCTACAGGGCGGTTGTTTAACTCTGGGAGGCCGTCATATAACGTCCTCCCAGAATTCCGCTCTCGCGCGCCCCCTTGGGTCAGGGGCATCACGGATCATGGTAAACAGCCGCTCATCGCGGCCGTTTACCACGTGATCGCTCCGTCAAATGATATGACACCGGTTCCTCCCTCCCCCTCTCTGTACTGATCGGTACAGCGGAGGGGGAAGAGATCGGTGTCAGCAGCGTCAGCATCTGCAGTGCCCACATCGCTGCTCACCGAAATTTAACCCCTCAATTCCCTGCCATTACTCTGCAATACCCTGCCATTACTCTGCAGTACCAGCAAATACTCTGCAATACCCTGCCATTACTCTGCAGTACCAGCAAATACTCTGCAGTACCAGCAAATACTCTGCAGTACCCCCCAATACTCTGCAGTACCCCCCAATACTCTGCAATACCCCCCAATACTCTGCAATACCCCCCAATACTCTGCAGTACCCCCCCAATACTCTGCAGTACCCCCCAATACTCTGCAGTACCCCTCAATACTCTGCAGTACCCGCCAATACTCTGCAGTACCCGCCAATACTCTGCAACACCCGCCAATACTCTGCAACACCCGCCAATACTCTGCAACACCCGCCAATACTCTGCAATACCCGCCAATACTCTGCAATACCCTCCAATACTCTGCAGTACCCGCCAATACTCTGCAGTACAATTCCAGCCAATACTCTGCAGTACAATTCCAGCCAATACTCTGCAATACCCTGCCATAAATTGTCATACCCGGAGATACCCAGCCATACTCGGAGATACCCAGCCATACTCGGAGATACCCTGCAATACCCAGCCATAGTCGGTGATACCCTGCAATACCCAGCCATAGACATCCTCCCCCTCCTCCCGCCGCCCTCCGGTGCTTCTACCGACTCGCCAATACGATCAAAGCCAGAATCTTTTTTTTTTATTATTTCAGGCTTCCCAGCTTAGAGGTGAGATGCGGGGTCTTATTGACCCCATATCTCACTGTAAAGAGGACCTGTCATGCCATATTCCTATTACAAGGGATGTTTACATAGGAATAAAAGTGATCAAAAAATGTATTTTTGGGGAAAAAAATGTCAAACTAAAATAAATAAAGTAAAATGAACAATAAAAAAATATTTTTTTTTTTAAAGCGCCCCTGTCCCCATGTGCTCGCATGCAGAAGCGAATGCACACGTGTTCAAACCACACATGTGAGGTATCGCTGCGAACGTTAGAGCGAGAGCAATAATTCTAGCCCTAGACCTCTGTAACTCAAAACATATAACCAGTAAAAAAAATTTAAAGCATCACCTATGGGGATTTTTAAGTAGCGACGTTTGGCGCCATTCCACGAGCATGTACAATTTTGAAGAGTGACATGTTAGGTATCTATTTACTCATCGTAACTTCATCTTTCATATTATGCGAAAATTGGGCTAACTTTACTGTGTTTTTTTTTTTTTTTTTTTTAAGCAAAAAAAAAAACATTTTTTTTCCAAAAAAATGCATTCGAAAAATGACTGCGCAAATACCGTGCGAGATAAAAAGTTGCAATGACCACCATTGTATTCTCCAGGGTGTTTGCTAAAAAAACATATATAATGTTTTGGGATTCTATGTAATTTTCTAGCAAATAAATTATGATTTTTACATGTAGGAGAGAAATGTCAGAATTGTCCTGGGTGCTCCAGAACGCCTGATGGCGCTCCCTGCATGTTGGGCCTCTGTATGTGGCCACACTGTGTAAAAGTCTCACACATGTGGTATCGCCGAACTCGGGAGTAATAGCAGAATGTGTTTTGGGGTGTAATTTGTGGTATGCATATGCTGTGTGTGAGAAATAAACTGATAATATGACAATTTTGTGAAAAAACAAAAAAAGTAAAAAAAATCTTGATTTTGCAAAAAATTGTGGGAAAAAATTACAACTTCAAAAAACTCATCATGCCTCTTACTAAATACCTTGGAATGTCTTCTTTCCAAAAAGGGGTCATTTGGGGGGTATTTGTACTTTTCTGGCATGTTAGGGTCTCAAGAATTGAAATAGGCCGCCAGCACTTCAGGTGTGATCAATTTTCAGATATTGGCACCATAACTTGTGAACTCTATAACTTTCACAAAGACCAAATAATATCCACCAATTTGTACTTATTTTTACCAAAGATATGTAGTAGTATACATTTTGGCCAAAATTTATGAAGAAAAAATTACTAATCTGCTAATTTTTATAACAGAAACAAAGAAAAATTCATTTTTTTACAGAATTTTCAGTATTTTTTCTTTTATAGCACAAAAAATAAAAAACCGAGCGGTGATTAAATACTACCAAAAGAAAGCTCCATTTGTGTGAAAAAAAGGACAAAAATTTCATATAGGTCCAGTGTTGCATGACTGAGTAATTGTCATTCAAAATGTGAGAGCACCGAAAGCTGAACATTGGTCTGGTTATTAAGGGTGTTTAAGTGCCCAGTGGTCAAGTGGTTAAAAAAAAAAAAAAGATTATTCATGAGAAATAATAAAGAAATATGTTTGTCAGAACTCTGTGTGAATATCAGCAGCAAAACAACTTCATTCTTCTAGCATTATAAAGCACAAAAGAATGCGCTGCATTAAAAGATCACAGAATTTGCAGCGTGAGGAATGTGCTATCTCCATTACAAACGCTAGTTTTACTAAACCGAGTGATTCCGCCTCGTACTTCCTTCAGAGCATGCGTCATTTTTGGTACATCGTAACAGCATACAGACAAGCCGTTTTTCCGATAGGAATTTTTTCCGTCGGAAAAACATAGAACATGTTCTCTGAATTTGACGTAAAAAGTCCGATGGTGTATACGCACGGTCGGAATATATGATGAAAAGCTCCCATCAGACTTTTTCTGCCGGAAATTCCGACCGTGTGTACGCGGCATGAGACTGTGGTAGGAAAATAAAGCATCTGAAGGAAAATCAACCAAACACAAACTTACAAACTCCATGCAGACATAGTGCCCCGTAGAATGTGATACCAGAACTAGAAGGCAAGCATGCTAAATACTGAGTCACCGTTAAGAGACAGACACATTATAGCCCCCAATATATATAAAATTTCTTTTTTGTATGAACAGTGTGCTTGATTTTTTTTTCAAAATGTGTGTTGGGTACTTAAATGTAATTGTAAGCATTATAACACATCCCCTGCCACCCATAAAATGTCATGGAATGCCAAAGTGAATTAGGATTTTTGGGTACTGTATAAAACCACAGCATGTGTCAGCCATACAAGTATCATTCTAGAAATCGGCAGGAGGCCGAAGATGGAAGAACCTCAGGAAACATCCTACATAAAGTAATAAAACTGTCAAATAAATTAACTGTCATATAGCTGATTATTTATACGGGTCAAAGGGGAGAAGAGCACATTGAGGAATAATTGAATTAGGGAATTATATTTCCTGGCACTCTATTAATGCTGAGATAATGTATTTTGGATCAGATGGATTGGATAATGTTCATGCTGACAGGAAGCAGTAATGTCTTCATTTATAGGTAATGTGATGCATTATAGTATATGGTACCTGTTAATGGTAGGGGTGCAGTGAAATGGGTCAGGGCTTCAAGGCACATTTCGTAATAGAAGCATGGTCTAGAGCGAAAGATGGTGCTTGCCGCCATCATTGGAAGGAAACATTTGTTTACTGACTCAAAACTTGCAGGTAGGATCAGATGACGGAAGACGCCGGACACTGGGATATGGGTTTTAGGGTAAGACTATATTGTGTCCTATAAAAACTATATGTCGTCCTAAGGCTTCTACCAATATATTGTATTATGATTAAACCTGTTCTATTTTTCTGATACAATATAGTCCTAAAATCTGCACCAAGGTCTGGTCCAGTGAACTACTCCAATGCTTGGTTTGGCTAACAGGTCAGTACATGTATCCTGGCATGTTCCGGCACCTCCACAACTCAATGTATGTAATGGCAAGGGGTGGTGGGGTGTGCTGTAGGGTCTGTTGATGCTGGCTGCTGGGGGAGCTATTGTCACTAGATGGGATCTATTTTCGAAGGATGGGACTCTGTCGTTGCTGGGGAGGTCTGTTGTTGCTGACAGGGGATACAGTATCTCACAAAAGTGAGTACACCCCTTACATTTTTGTAAATAT
Source organism: Lithobates pipiens (assembly GCF_037356315.1). Lineage (NCBI taxonomy): Eukaryota > Metazoa > Chordata > Amphibia > Anura > Ranidae > Lithobates > Lithobates pipiens. The sequence goes on along the minus strand of NW_027507789.1, from coordinate 45,403,126 downwards.
TTTATTATATCTTTTCATGTGACAACACTGAAGAAATGACACTTTGCTACAATGTAAAGTAGTGAGTGTACAGCTTGAATTACAGTGTAAATTTGCTGTCCACTAAAAATAACTCAAAACACAGCCATTAATGTCTAAACTGCTGGCAACAAAAGTGAGTACACCCCTAAGTGAAAATGTCCAAATTGGGCCCAAAGTGTCAATATTTATTGAGGCCACCATTATTTTCCACCACTGCCTTAAACCTCTTGGGCACGGAGTTCACCAAAGCTTCACAGGCGTTCACTACTCCATGACAACATCACGGAGCTGGTGGATGTTAGAGACCTTGCATTCCTCCATCTTCTGTTTGAGGATGCCCCACAGATGCTGAATACGGTTTAGCTCTGCAGACATGTTTAGTCAGTTCATCACCTTTACCCTCAGCTTCTTTAGCAAGGCAGTGGTCATCTTGGAGGTGTGTTTGGGGTCATTATCATGTTGGAATACTGCCCTGCAGGCCAGTTTGCGAAGGGAGGGGATCATGCTCTGCTTCAGTATATCACAGTACATGTTGGCATTCATGGTTCCCTCAATGAACTGTAGCTTCCCAGGGCTGACAGCACTCATGCAACCCCAGACCATGACACTCCCACCACCATGCTTGACTGTAGGCAAGACACACTTGTCTTTGTACTCCTCACCTGGTTGCGGCCACACAAGCTTGACATCATCTGAACCAAATAAGTTTATCTTGGTCTCATCAGACCGCAGGACATGGTTCCAGTAATCCATGTCCTTAGTCTGCTTGTCTTCAGCAAACTGTTTGCGGGCTTTCTAGTGCACCTTTAGAATAGGCTTCCTTCTGCGACGACAGCCATGCAGACTAATTTGATGCAGTGTGCGGCGTATGGTCTGAGCGCTGACAGGCTAACCCCCCCACACCTTCAACCTTTGCAGAATTGCTGGCAGCACTTATACTTCTATTTCCCAAAGACAACCTCTGGATATGATGCTGAGCACATGCACTCAACTTCTTTGGTCGACCATGGCAAGGCCTGTTCTGAGTGGACCCTGTCCTGTTAAACCGCTTTATGGTCTTCGTCACCATGCTACAGCTCAGTTTCAGGGTCTTGGCAATCATCTTATAGCCTAGACCATCTTTATGAAGAGAAAAAAAAAAATTTTCAGATCCTCAGAGAGTTCTTTGCCATGAGGTGCCATGTTGACCTTCCAGTGACCAGTATGAGAGAATGAGAGTGATAACACCAAATTTAACACACCTGCTTCCCATTCACACCTAAGCCCTTGTACACACGGTCGGACATTCCGACGGAAAGTGTCAGATCGGACCGTGTTGTCGGAAAATCCGACTGTGTGTGGGCTCCATCGGACTGTTTCCGTCTGAATATCTGACGGACAAAGTTTTAGAGCTGGACTATAAAACTTTCCAACAACATGATCCGATCGGACTTTGTCCGATTGTGTGTAGAGAATTCCGATCGGACAAAGTGCCACGCATGCTCAGATCAAATTCCTAGACCAAAGCTATTGGCTACTAGCCTGAACGTAGTCCCGTCGTAACGAAATAACGTCATCACATTACGTACGATCGGATTTTCCGACAACTTTGTCCGACCGTGTGTATGCAATGGATGCAATGGATTTTGTTGTCGGAATGTCCGACCGTGTGTACAAGGGCTAAAACCTTGTAACACTAATGAGCCACATGACATCGGGGAGGGAAAATGGATGAATGGGCCCAATTTGGACATTTTCACTTAGGGGTGTACTCATTTTTGTTGGTAGTGGTTTAGACATTAATGGCTGTGTGTTGAGTATTTTTGAGGGGACAGCAAATTTACACTGTTATGCAAGCTGTATGCTCACTACTTTACATTGTAGCAAAGTATATTGTAGCATAAGATACTGTATATTGTTGCTGGGTGTGGGTCTTATGTTACTGGGAGGGGTGAGTTGTTGCTGGGAGGGATCTACTGTTGAGCGATGGGTCTATTTTTCCTAGCTGCTGGTAGATCTGTTGTTGTTGCCGGGGGTCTATTGTTGCTGAGGGAGAGGGGGTGGTATCTTCTTGTAGGTGGTCCATTGTTGCTGGGGGTCTATCTATGCTGGCTGCGAGGAGATCTGTTGTTGCAGGGAATCTATTGTTGCTGGGGAGGGGGCTATTTTGATGCGGGTGGTCCATTATTGCTGGGGACCTTATGGTTGCTGGCTGCAGGGGATCTATTTTACTCCTTTTCTTGTTGATGTAGCACAGGCTTAGTATTGCCTCTGTAATATATGCAGAATATTGCTCTCTGAAACATTGCATTGTATTATCTGGCTAAGCTGATTGGGTCCTGCTGTAGCTAAGAAAGAAGCCCACCCCTAACAACAAAAACAATGAAAGACAGGATTGGATAGCTACTCAGGAGAGCTGTGATTGGGGGAGAAGGAGGAGGACACAGGAGGAGAGACAGACTGGCATGGTGACAGGCAGACAGAAGAAAGGATCCCATGTGTTTATCTCTTGAACACTGGCAGAGCCTGTGACTCTCCTAAGGAAGGTGCACACTTGAGAGGGGAGTTTGCAGTGTGTTATTCTGCATGATTACTGAAGATGTGCTAACAGTGCAGAGAAATCTAGAGACCAGTTTCAGTGCTGCAGCAATCATCATCATTATCCTGTTTGGAGGTTTCTGTGGCCTGTGTTGCTCACATCACCATCCAGTCAACTGAGACAGCAATCAATCTACCAATTGCTGGAAGGAGGATATATCAAGTGCATCTAATGGTGAGAGATCTTCTGCCATCCTTGTGTATGTGGATCTAGCTGCTAGCTCCTATTTACTGTTAATGCAGCTTTATCTGAAGGTGGATCTCCACATCTGTTAATCTTTGTGACACTTTGTGAAGATACCCCTTTCCATTCTGTGGATTACAAATTTACTTCACAAAAGTCTGAGTACTCAAACACAGGATTTAAAGGGCCCCAACGCTGGCAGACTCGGTGTGTGTTTGTGTGAATAGAATTCCCACTGGCCAGTGGTTAGCTAGAACCTGCAAGACTTAGGTAGGATCTTATAGTCAGTAATATCACTTTTGGGAAATTATTGAAAGTTATTCTTTGTATTGTGTTGTACAGTTTGTTCACCACTTGTTCAGTGCATTTCAGGCAAGGCCTCCCACTGGCGATTAAAGTGAATGAACACAAATCCTGTTTTCCTTTACTGAGAAGTTGTAGTATATTATTGTACTTAATATTTGTATTCTGTTAATCAGTTTATCTCTTTTCAGGGCTTTTTTTGCTAGTTCTAATAAAGCCCAGCTAAAAGTTTAAACAGTGTTTTGGTGTTACTGAGATCCTGGGGAGGGTGAGCCATCACTGGTGTGGGACAAAAGACCCGTATATTACAGTGGCCCTTTGCGGGGGTGGCGCTACATTATCATTAACAAGTTCTATACAAATTAGTACCACAATTGTTACTGTATTCTCCAAAAGGGGTGGTCTTAGGAGGTAGGTAGGGGGTGGAACCAAGGAACGGTGTTTGGAGGTGGGTAGTGGTGACTTGGAAAGATGTTCCTGCACCTATTCTCTGAGAGATAAAAAACCCTGCACAAGGCACGTTGTAGGTACTTTCTACTTTATTATCTGACATCAAGATTCCCAATCTCTAATTCTAACAGCTTTTAAAGCAGAACAGAGACATAATAGTTAATTATTATCATTATACAGGATTTATATAGTACCAACAGTTTGTACACCGCTTTACAATATAATGGGGGACAGTACAACTAATGTCGCGTACACACGATCGGACTTCCTGCAGGCTTGGTCCGGCGGACTGGAATCCGTCTGACAATTCGATCATGTGTGGGCTCCAGTGGACTTTTTTTCCCCAAAAGTCCGAAGGACCTAGAAATAAAACATGTTTCAAATCTATCTGACGGACTAAAAATTGGGAAAACCGTTCGTCTGTGTGCTAGTCCAACGGACCAAATACAATGCAAGGGCAGCTATTGGCTACTGGCTATTGAACCTCCTTGTTTAGTTTCATTTACGTCATCACGTTCAAAACTAACGGACTTTTGAACGGACTTAGTCCGGTCGTGTGTGGCCAAGTCCGTTTCGTTCAGAAAGTCCGTTGGACCTCTGCCAAAAGTCAGTCGGGAAGACCATCCTGACCTAGTCTGTCGAAAAGTCTGGTCGTGTGTACACGGCATAAAACACCGTTCAATACAGAAGTAATAGGAGAGCCCTGCTCATGGAGCTTACAATCAAATACAGCCTTTGATGCATAATGGACATTAATTAGGACTTTTAACAAAGCTATGGCCTGGTAAGGTCATGTGTTTCCATCCCACGGGACTTTAAATGAAACCATGGCCTGCTTGTGTTGCAGCCTTTGTGGCTATCCCCATTGAGTTACCCACCACGGCTCCCGGTTGGGGGTGTATATTGGACGGCTTGAGGCACCCATCTACTAGACCACTAGTGCACTCACCTAAGTGAGTAAGCATGTATTAGGTGTGGGTGACTTGTTTACCCCACCCTTTTTCATGCGTTTTTATTATTATTTTTATTTTTCATTTACCTTATTTCTGAATATCATATTACTCTTTATTATAGATTGAACGCGTGCTCTGCTCCTGATGAGTGGTACAAAGGCCACGAAACGTGCGTAGAGCTATCATATGCCGTGCTTCTTTTGAATACATTCAGATTCTGACGTTACTATAGATTACCCTAATTGGTGCACAAAGACCTTGGTCCTGCAGGCATTATGCTACATATGCTTTTATTCAATCCTGCTGCGGTGAACTTTGGAGTTTTATTATGATACTTTGTGATATTCATGTTATTATCATGTTGTACTATTATTATCACTATTACCATTATCATGTATTGTTTATTACTTTGTTTATCATTGTATTTATCTCTTGTAAATCCAACTGCAACGATTAATAAAATTCCTATTAGTTCACCTTGTACTCTTGCTACCACATACTTCATGTAAAGTCCCAATGTCCCCCTTGTTCCCCTTGTTCCCCCCTCTTTTCAAATACAGCCTCTCTCTACCTTTTCGACACAGAGGAACCCTTGAAATAACTCTATAGTCTCAAGGAATCCCTGCTAAAAATGACTATCTACAACTCATGATACATTAGTTTGACAGTCAGTGGGAAGAATGCTTCTTATACTTGTGGTCATTGGGAAGAATTACCCCCTTACAGATAGCTGAAAAGAACAATGGTGTCAGTGAAAACTTATCTGAGAGGCAGAAATTAATCATTGCTCAAGGAACCCCCGGTAGCCTTCGGAGGAACCCTAGGTTGAGAAACCTTGATCTAATATACCGTATCTATAAAAAAAAACATAATATCTGTGAAACAACCAAACCAATAGAAAAACTCTTAATAAACATTTTGACCTTCTTAGTCTCCTCCTGTGCACTCCTCCCTTCACAAGTCACAATGACAATCTCTAGGTATCTCTTATGACAGGTTTGCTTTAAATTACAACTAAATGGTCCTGTGTGACAGTGCAAACAAGTACCAAATCTGAGTACTATGTAATGCGCAAGCCTCGTGATGTAAACACAACTTATCTTACCTTCTCTGACTAAGCCAAATCCTACCTCATTTGGGTTTCACATGTCTCCCCTCTCAGACAGTGCAGCTCGCAATGGGAAGGCTATAGCAACTGAGGCAGTGTTGTCATTACAGAACGCAGATGGCAGGGCTAGGTTTGGTCAAGTGCTCATTGACAAGTTACAGGCTTGTGAATCAGCAGTGACAATTCTGATATCGCAACATGTTTTTAAACCCATTGTTGTGCAAGCAGGCACAGCCTACATGAGAGTGGCAATTCTGCTTTGAATTCAGGAGCAGTTGAGCATTTTGCCACACCATTACAAGAAGCTACATTAGGTCGACTGCTTTAACAGGTTTTTGTGGGAGTTTGCTGGGGAAAACTGTTAGTGCAGATACACGTATAATGAACTTCTGTAGCACATATTTTTTTAAAATGAGAGGTTAGATTGTTACTTCAGCTGACCTTGTCTTTAGTATCTTGAGTAGCTAGTGGTTCCTTCTGATGAACAATCGGCACTCTGTTCCCCACTCTTCCCCTGGCTTGAATAGAACAGTCTAGGGGTGTCTTTTTGTTGTTTTATTGGAACAGTGAACTTGGATGGAGTGAAGGGAGCATGGGATACCCAAAACTGGTAAACTGGACTATTTGAGGACTCTTCTCTATCTCACTGAACTGCACACAAATTCCACAGAATCTTTACCACCGAGGGTTGACTATGACTTCTTCCAAAAGACAAAGAACTACAGTCACTAACTTCCAGCACTTGGATAATCTACTAACAATGTCACAGAATCATTGGTTGCTTCCCTATGATATCCACAGGGCACTCTTCAGTGAGGGAGATGCAGACTTACTGCACTGTAGGACAGCTGGACACTTTTCCCCCAACTTCTTCCTGGCACTCTCCAGTGAGCTTTCTCCAGACACAAACTGACTCCAGGACTAAGCTTTCCAAATAGGCCCTTCAACCAAGGCTGGAACCTTGATGTCTCCTAGATGACACCTCCAGTGATCCTGCCCTGGGGCAGGGTCCCTGCACAGGGGTCTCCCCCAGCAGGACCTGGAGCCAGGAACTCTCCTGCCTCAGGCCTCAGCATATTTTTTTTTTCAGCTACCTACCGGGCCTACCTCCCCAGGAATAGTCTGCATTCCCCATAAATATTCAAGTTTTCCACTTTGTTCTTCCTTACACTATGATTCTAGAATCCTCTCGAATATAAGGGGAACTAATCAGAGCAGCAGCGTGTAAGACTCTGAGCAGGCCAGAACAATCAACCCCTGCTCCACTGATTAGAGAGGAGCTAAACTAAATTTACCTAACAATCTGCACTAATCTAGGAGGGTGCTGCAAACAGATATTCACCCCCAATAGTGTTTACATTCCTTCAGCATGGGAATGGCTCAGCAGCTCAAGCACAGAAGTGTTTTGTCTGCCTTACATGTGCAAACATATTGAGTACAATCATTTTATGTCATCATTGAGAGCAACACCATTGCTGATCACTCTCTAAAGCAGTGTTTCTCAACCCCAGTCCTCAAGGCTCCCCAACAGGTCATGTTTTCAGGATTTCCTTCAGATCAAACGGCTGTGGTAATTACCAAGGCAGTGGAACTGATCAAATCAACCATGCAAAATAATGGAAAGCCTGAAAAGATGTCCTGTTGGGGCATCTTGAGGACTGGAGTTGAGAAACACTGCTTTAAAGACTTGCAAAGCTAAAATTCATTTATTATAAAGGGTAGTGCAGAGATTTTAACCTCATCATGAGCCCACCTTGAGGGGCACATGGCACAATCTGCCCCTGTGCCCAGGTGGAGTGATTGAAGTCTTATCAATGCTTTGTATCTACCTATGTGGATCCCCCCCCCCCAAAAAAAAAATGATTGCTTGAATTTGAGCATAGATCTGGAAAACTCTTCTGTAGTACATACGCCTGAATGCAAGAGTGAGCACCTTGACCCTCAATATCCTTCAGACCTACTAACTAAGCCTGCTGTGTGCCATCCACATTGAGTATGCGTACCATCATTGGTAAATGATCCCTTTTAGGGTAATGCTGGGTCAATGATCCACTAATTTTTTTTATGGTCACATTGCCAATGTGATTTCCTTTACTGCAGTTTCAATGTACACCTTTAGAATAAAAAGAGTTAAACCCATTTCAATGGCACATAATAGCATTTGAAAGCTGTCACAGGTAGAAGGATCTGCCTGGTTGTATTAGTTATACTAACAGAAAAAGCTTAAAATGATAAGAAGAAAAGATTAAGCATATTATTAAAAGCGGGACCTGTAATTGCAGACAAATGGCAACAATCAGCTTCATTACCTTGCCATTTGTTAATTAGTGTTCAACCATCTGTACCTGCCCACTGCCTTCCACCTGTACGCTATAGCCTGCAGTCCATAGATAGTATCGTAGTGCTATACTAAACACTCACATTAATCTCTAATCCCATTTTCCCTAATCACCGCCATTATCAACTCGTTTTCAAACAGTACTTTGTATTTAGCTCATTAACACGTACAGATGAATAAACACAGCTCCACGAGAGTGGCGCAGAAGAACATACAGCCCTGGAAGGATTTTGCCACATCCCTTTTATTGGTAAATAAATAGATCGGAGGGTCCCAGATCCTACTGTGTAACGGCGCAATATGTTCCCGGTTATTAGTAAAGAATGGCTGTGCTCTGCATTCTAAAACTGCAGATGATATTTGCTGGGATAAAACTAGATTATTTTCACAAATTCATTCTTAAAGCTGAACTTCTGGCAAACAAACGTTCATTTGAATACATTACCCAGTAAGATATAAATCTACTACATTTCCACCAAATATTTTTGGAATATTTTGGAAACCATGATAATACCTTATTGTCACGTACCTAGTAGTTGAGCCTGGAATGCAGGGATCGGCCCCTCGTATCCCCCTGGCTAATGAACCCCTGGAGATGAGGACAGGTATTCAAAAGTTCAGGGGGCACAAGTGCCTGGCAGATGGAGACTGGTCCAGATGAACAGCTGGGCACCGACAGCGAGTAGGTAGAGCTGGTAGGACTGATCTGTAGCAGGCAGGCACCAGTGGATGGACTGCTGGGCAGGTGGTCGTCAGGAGGCACCAGGAACCCAATGGGTAAGCAGAAACAGAAGTATCGGGTACAGGCCGGGTCAGCAGGAATCGGTCAGCAAGGTACAAGGGATGAGGCAGAGACGTGGTCAGACAAGCAGAGGTCGTAGGCAGGCAGCAACGGATCGGAGTCAAGGAACAAGCCGGATATCAGGAACCAGGGTAACGGGTACAGATTCAGATAGCAAGATCACGGACATGCTGTAGACTGGACAGCACGGGTGGAAGGGAGCCAGTGACTAAAGAAGGCCTTAGGGCGCCAAACGGACGTACGACGGATCAGCGCGCCCTCACAAGGAAACGTGCTCCTGTTCGTAACCCACGTGCGCGCTCGTTCATGTTGGCGCGAGTGCGATCGTTGGCTTTAGCGCGCGTCAAAGGAAAACGACGGGCTCTCCACGACGGGTTTCTACGGGTAAGTCTCTTGTATACGACCGGGGTGCCCGAGTGATCGTGACATTGCCCCCCCCCAAGGGGCAGCCTCCGGATGCCTAACCGAGCCCACTTGTTCGGATAGGACTTCTTGAAGGCACGGATGAGTCTCTTGGCGTGGATGTTGGCTTCTGGCTCCCAGGAGTTCTCCTCAGGTCCGTACCCCTTCCACTTGACCAAGAATTGAACCTGGTTATGTCTCTTTCTACAATCCAGAATGGCCTCCACTTCGAACTCAATCTCCCCATTGACCAACACGGGTTCCGGAGGGCTGGAGATTCTGTCAGTAAAGGGATCCATGACTGTGGGTTTGAGGAGTGACACATGGAAAACTGGATGGATTCGGAAGGATTCAGGAAGTTTGAGTTCAAACGCTACGTCGTTTAGTTTCCTCTTGATCGGGAAAGGACCTATGAACTTCGGGCCCAACTTCTTAGAAGGGCAGGAGAGTTTAAGATTCAGGGTAGACAGCCAGACCCGATCCCCAACCTTAAGATCCAGCTCCCCTCTCCTCTTTCGGTCGTAGATTTCTTTACTGTGCTCCTGTGATCTGGCCAGAGTTTGCTGTAGAAGCTTGTTGTTTTCTTCAAAGAAATTCAGGTTCTTTTGAACCGCTGGCACCGAGCACTCAGGAAGGTCGCCAGACAGGAACAACGGGTGGAACCCAAAGTTCGCATAGAAAGGGGATTGCTTGGTGGCCGAGTGGATAGTATTATTGTACGCAAACTGCGCCATTGGTAAAAGAGAGGCCCAGTCGTCTTGAGAGAAGGACGAAAAACAGCGAAGGTATTGCTCCAGTGTCTGATTCGTCCTTTCGGTCTGGCCGTTGGTCTGCGGGTGGTAGGCTGAGGATAGGCAAAGGTCAATCTTCAATGTTTCGCAGAGCGCCCTCCAAAACCTTGAGGTGAACTGCACCCCCCTATCGGATGTGATGTTAGCAGGAATGCCATGAAGCCTCACAATTTCTTTCATAAAAATGTTAGCTGTCTCCGCGGCTGAAGGGGTGCCCTTCATGGGCAAGAAGTGTGCCATCTTGGTGAGTCGGTCGACTACGACGAAGATCGTGGAGTGGTTTTCGGAAGGGGGAAGTTCAACGATGAAGTCCATGGAGATCATCCTCCACGGTCTGTCGGGAATGGGTAGTGGTCTTAGTAGACCCCAGGCTTTTAACTTGTCACCCTTACTTCGGATGCAAGTGGTGCAAGCTTGTACGTAATTCTTGCAGTCGTCCTTCATCCGTGGCCACCAGAAGGTACGCCTGAGTAATTCCAGGGTCTTGAATATCCCAAAGTGGCCAGCCAAGGGGTGGTCATGACAAGAGGCCAGAACCAGAGTCCGAGCTGTCTGGGGGACGAAAATCCTGTTCTCATACCATAGAAGGCCATCACTGGAGGATAACGGGGTACCGGATGGAGGTATAGCGCCTATGGACGCCTGCTTAAGCTGAGACATCACATCTCCCTGGAGAAGAAGGAAGTTCCCAGCAGGGAGGATGGTATCAATAGGTGGCAAGTTCTCCGGCTGGCTGAACATGCGGGATAAAGCGTCCGGCTTAGTATTTTTGGATCCGGGACGGTAGGTAATATGGAATACAAATCTTGAGAAGAAGAGTGCCCACCTGGCCTGACGAGGCTTTAGTCTCCTAGCTGTCTTCAGGTACTCCAGATTTTTGTGGTCGGTATAGACCAAGATTGGGTGGGTAGCCCCTTCCAGCAAGTAGCGCCACTCTTCAAGTGCGGACTTAATGGCTAGTAACTCACGGTCTCCGACGTCATAATTTCTTTCGGCCTCTGATAGCTTGCGAGAGAAGAAGGCGACCGGATGGAGTAAGGACTTGGGTCCCTGCCTCTGGGACAGTATTGCTCCAACTGCTATTTCTGAAGCGTCAACTTCAAGGGTATACGGTAGAGCAGGATCGGGATGTTTCAGGACCGAGGCTGAGACAAATAGATTCTTCAGGGCCTGGAAGGCCTCTTGTGCTTCAGGAGTCCAATGAAACCTTCGGTTCTGTTTGGTCAGCTCGGTAATGGGAGCGATAATAGCAGAAAACCCCTTTATGAACTTGCGGTAGAAATTAGCAAAGCCCACAAACCGCTGGACTCCCTTTCTATCTGAAGGAGCAGGCCAATCTTGGATTGCTGAGATCTTCTGTGGATCCATCTCTACTCCCCTTACCGAGATGACCAAGCCGAGGAACTGGATACTCTGCTGTTCAAAAATACACTTTTCGGGTTTGGCGTACAAACCGTGGAGACGGGTCAGTACCTTCTTCACGTGTTCCCGATGAATGGCTAGGGTGGAAGAGAAAATTAAAATATCATCCAGGTAAATAATTACAAACAAATCTAGATAGTCCCTAAAAATGTCGTTAACAAAGTGCTGGAAAGTGGCCGGGGCATTACACAATCCAAATGGCATCACTAAGTATTCGTAATGCCCGAAGCGGGTGCGGAAGGCAGTTTTCCACTCGTCACCTCTCCTGATACGTACGAGGTTATAGGCGCCCCGAAGATCCAACTTTGAGAAGAACTTAGCGGACCCCAGTCTTTGAAAAAGTTCAGGTACCAGCGGCAGGGGGTAACGATTTTTAATGGTGATTTTATTCAGGGCCCGATAGTCCACACATGGGCGTAGGGAGTGGTCTTTTTTTTCTACAAAGAAAATTCCAGCGCCCGCCGGGGAGGTGGAGGGCCGAATAAATCCCTTTTCTAGACTGTCATCTAGATATGACTTCAGGGCACTCAGTTCAGACTCGGAAAGAGGGAAGATCCTTCCAAAGGGGATTTCTGCCCCCGGGAGCAGTTCTATAGGGCAGTCATATGGCCTATGGGGAGGAAGGGTCTCTGCCCCCTTTTTGCTGAAGACATCTAGGAAAGCGTGATACTCCTTGGGTACCGCTTGTCGGGTTTCGTCATCGGATTCTGAACAGAGAAGAACCGAGGAGTCCCCGTCGGGGTTCCGGCAGCAATGCTGGAGGCAGTAATCCGAAGGAAATTCGATGGTTCCGGTGACCCAATCAATCCGTGGGTTGTGTGCCTTCAACCAAGGCATACCAAGGATGATTGGAAACAGGGGAGACTGAATGACGTCCAGGCACAAGAGTTCTCGGTGAGTTCCGGCGATGACAGCGGGTAGGGGGCTAGTCTCCTGAGTCACTGGTCCTGATCCCAAGGTAGACCCGTCAGCTAGGTATACCGAGAGCCCCTTCTCTCTTGGTCTGAGGGGAATCCTATTTCTTCGGGCGAAGGACGAGTCGACGAAGCCACTGCAAGCCCCGGAATCAATAACCGCGTGGGTTAGGATAGTCCTTCCTGGGAGCTGCAAAAGGACAGGGACAGCCAGATGAGAAGGGTTATCAGTCAACACAGATGAGGGGACAGGTGGAACAAGGAGGCACTTACGTATCTTAGCTGGGCAGGAACGAACAAAGTGCCCTGGCTCTCCGCAATACAGACAAAGGTTGTTGACCTGGCGACGTTGGCGTTCTTCTGGAGTCAGAGACGGGCAAAGTAGCCCCAGCTGCATGGGTTCCGGGGTGTCCAATGTGGATGCGGGTGGAGCAGGAGGAGTTGGGTGACTAGGCACCCGTGGTAACATCCAGATTGGATGAGTAGCTGCGGAGGAACGTTCCTGGCGGCGTTCCCTCAAGCGCCTGTCGATTTGGATGGAGGTGTCTATCAGGGCTTCTAATGTCTCGGGGATGCCCACACGAGCCAACTCATCTTTCAGGGCCTCGGAGAGACCCAAGCGGAACTGATAACGCAGGGCCGCGTTGTTCCATTCTGTGTCCGCGCTCCATCGCCGGAATTCTGAGACATAGTCCTCCACAGGTCTACGACCTTGTTGCAGGGCACGTAGGGCTGCTTCTGCGGTTGCAGCGAGTTGGGGGTCCTCGTAGAGTCTGGACATTGCCTGAAAGAAGGTATCCACAGAGTCTAGAGATGGGTCTTTCCGCTCCAACAGACGGTGTGCCCAGGCCTGAGGTTCATCTGTCAACAAAGAGATGATGAATCCCACCTTCGTTGCTTCAAGAGAGAAGGTCCGGGGTTGCAAAGCAAAATAAAGCTCGCATGAGTTGCAGAAGGCCCTGAACTTGTTTCGGTCTCCCGTGAATCGTTCCGGGGTTGGAACCCTAGGTTCAGGTGGCAACATGACTACTGAAGGTGGGGCATGGGCCCCTGTAGCGGCTGGTGCTGAAGCAGATAGTGCCTGAACTTGTTCCTCCAGTCTTCCGTAGCCCTCCTGCAAACTCTTAACTGCTTGCGTAAGGCCGGCCAGATGATGGCAGAGCTCGTCCATGGGGGAGGCTCCCTGCGCAGGCTCGGACATGGCTGTCCAGTACTGTCACGTACCTAGTAGTTGAGCCTGGAATGCAGGGATCGGCCCCTCGTATCCCCCTGGCTAATGAACCCCTGGAGATGAGGACAGGTATTCAAAAGTTCAGGGGGCACAAGTGCCTGGCAGATGGAGACTGGTCCAGATGAACAGCTGGGCACCGACAGCGAGTAGGTAGAGCTGGTAGGACTGATCTGTAGCAGGCAGGCACCAGTGGATGGACTGCTGGGCAGGTGGTCGTCAGGAGGCACCAGGAACCCAATGGGTAAGCAGAAACAGAAGTATCGGGTACAGGCCGGGTCAGCAGGAATCGGTCAGCAAGGTACAAGGGATGAGGCAGAGACGTGGTCAGACAAGCAGAGGTCGTAGGCAGGCAGCAACGGATCGGAGTCAAGGAACAAGCCGGATATCAGGAACCAGGGTAACGGGTACAGATTCAGATAGCAAGATCACGGACACGCTGTAGACTGGACAGCACGGGTGGAAGGGAGCCAGTGACTAAAGAAAGCCTTAGGGCGCCAAACGGACGTACGACGGATCAGCGCGCCCTCGCAAGGAAACGTGCTCCCGTTCGTAACCCACGTGCGCGTGCGTGCTCGTTCGTGTTGACGCGAGTGCGATCGTTGGCTTTAGCGCGCGTCAAAGGAAAACGACGGGCTCTCCACGACGGGTTTCTACGGGTAAGTCTCTTGTATACGACCGGGGTGCCCGAGTGATCGTGACACTTATAAAGTAAAGGTAACTTAAAGGAGAAGTATGGCCACATCTATTTTGGTACTACTTCACCTGTAGGTCAGAGGAATGCAGTTGGTTCTGCACTCCTGTGACCTGTTTTTAGCCTACAGAAAGCTAAAGCCTACTGCCGGCTGATGTTACTCAACCAGTTTAGGCTCAGGAAAGATGCAGACTTTACAGTCGGGATCCACGTAGATGCCTGGCCTGGCAGCTAGATCAGCCTCTCAGCAAGCTGTTGGGAGACTGAGCCAGTCCCTCCCACCCCTTCCCCAGTCCACTGTTCCAGTGAGTGCTGGAGGGGCAGAGCAGTGAACCGGTGACTGACAGTCACTGATCTTTCTCTCAGTGAAGACTGAGAACTGAGTGATTAGCAATCTTTGATTGCCCATTCTTAGAAGCGGTGGGGGGCATCCACCTAGTTGAGTATAATTTTTTTTTTCTGAAACCCTGAACTTCACTTTTAAGTAAGGATAAACATGCTTCTTGTATTTATGGTTGAATATGTATTTATTGAGGTTTTATAGAGGAAGAATTGCCTCTTGTATTAAAACAATATTTTTTTTAGCCTGGATTTCAGACTTCTTCATTGCCTAAGGTACCTTCATAATCTGCACCATCAGCTGTTTCCTCAAAATGTACAGTCTAAAGCCAACCTTTCTCAGCCAGGGTTCAGTAGAACCCTAGGTTTCTTCCTGAGCCAGGGGTTCCTTGAGGAGTGAGCAATGGTGAATTGAGCTCCTACCTACACTGACCACCAAAGCAGGGGGGCTGCGGGGCACCACAAATGTTCCTATCTGCATTTCCTTTCCACCGTTATTATTCCTTACATTTTATGACAATCATTAAAAATGTTGTAGTACAGAGCATAAGGGACTAAAAAAAAGATCTGTCCTGGATTTTAAATAAGATAGGAATGCCATATTAGGTCTGTGGAAAAGCTTAGGCTCATTTTGCCTATTGACCTTAACCTCAATTTTCCCATCTGTGTTTGGAAACACTTGGGTTTTATCAGGCCCAAGGGCCATTGGTTCCTCTTCGACTGAGAGTCTTTCCCGAGAACAATGGTGCCAGGTTCCAAGTTAGATTTGTTGTTTAAAAGGGATCGAGTTTCTTTAGAGGACATTCTTTTGGAAAATTCTTGTGTTTTTGAAGGCATTCTAGTGTTGGTGCATAAGTCTCTTGTTGGACACAATGGATGATAACATTTCTTGCCTGTGTGAGCTCATCCACTGTGTATGTCTTGCGACAATAGTGCCAACCTTTGCAATGTCTCGATACTGTAGGCTTGGCTTTAAAACACCTGGCTATGCTAATAAGCAGGCTATAGCTCTGTGTAAAGACTTCTAAGTGGAAAATCTATGAAAGCGCTTGGATCCCAACAGTTTGTTAGCAACTGTTGTGTGTAGTACAGAAACCTGAGGGTGGATTTCTGCATCAGATTCAGGCTCCATCAGTACATATGTGTCTTTTTCAGGAGTGCTAGATACTGGTTTGTACAGGAAGGGTGGTCCTGTGAGTCATGTAGTATCTCTAAGGCGGGATGCTGGCACAGCCCTTGTAGCATGATCTGCTGGGTTATGATCAGTTGAGACATAATGCCACGGAGTAGGCTGTGTTGCCTTCCTGATCCTCAGGACTCTGTTGTGTACATAGACATAGAATTGCCTGCTCTCCTTGTAAATGTAGCCCAGCACTACCTTGCTGTCTATATAAAACTCTGCGTCCTCAAGTTCTACATCTATTTCAGATGTAATTTGTTCTGCTAGCTCCACCGCTAGAACAGCAGCACAAAGTTCAATCTTGGAATGGTAGTTTCAGGACATGGTGCTAGCTTGGCCTTACCCATTACAAATCCAATATGGACCTGACCTTTGATGTCCACTGACTTAAAGTAGGCTATCATAGCTATTGCCTTTACTGAAGCATCACAGAATACATATAGCTTTCTGTACTGAACGCCTGGAGGGGAAATGTGAGCCTATGGCCTATGTATGTGTAAGTTAAATAATGCCTTTAAAGAGTCTCTCTGTGTTACCTATAATTTCTCTTTCTCAGGAGGAAGTGGAGAATCCCAATCACATTTGTCCACAGTAAGCTCTCTGAGCAGCATCTTACCTTGGACGGTCACTGGTGCTGCAAACCCGAGTGGGTCATACAGACTGTTTATTGTAGACAAGACACCTCGCTGTGTGAAAGACTTTGGCTCCTGGTCAACCTGGAAAGTGAGAGTCAAACTTGAGATCCCAATTGAGTCCTAGGCTGTGCTGCATGGGTAGCAAGTCTGTTGCCGAGTCGAGGTCTTTTAACTCACTGGCGTGATCTTGAGAGGGGAAGGTCTCCATAGCAGCCTTGCTGTTTGACGCAATCTTACGCAACCTAAGGTTTGAACAGGCAAGTGTGGTTTGGGTCCTCTTAAGTAGACTGATTGCAGCCTCAGGCGATGGAAGTGACTTCAGGCCATCATATACATAACAGTCTCTCCCAATGAACTGTCTAGCATTTTGCTCATAGTCTTTTTCACCTTCTTGGGCAGATAGCTTAAGTCCATCGATAGCAACAGCAGGGGATGTGCTATTGCCAAAAATGTGCACTTTCATGTGGTATTCTATAATGTCTTTTGTGGGGTTGTTATCGCTAAACCAGAAGAATCTCAGAAAGTTCCTGTGTTCTTCCCTGTTCTCTTCATTTGTTGTATGTCAGCAACTATGGCAATGGCTTCCTTGCGGAATCTGATAAGAACCCCAAAAAGTGTGTTGTTGAGATCTGGTCCTTTAAAAGGATGTTGTTGTTAGAGATTCTTTCGTACATGGAGCTGGAGTCAAATACTGTGTGGATTATTCCTGGCTTCTTGGGGTGGTAAACACCAAAGATAGGTAGGTACCAGCACTCTTCTTTCTCTTTCAGTGGTGGGGCCACCTCTGCATGGCTGTCTTCAAACAACTTACTCTTTCATTTCTGGTTTCCTTTGAAAATTGCGCCTGAGAAAAGAAAAGTGTTTTAGAGCATGTAGTCTGTTGTTAGGAAGATATGGTCTCTGTGTTTTGAAAGGCAGGGGTGCTACCCAGCTGTTTGCATGATTTTTGTAGAATCCCTGTTCCATAATCTTCAAGAAAATATGACCTTTAATAGATAGGGCAATTTTGTGGTCTTCTTTTGTCTTTTGGAAAACTGAGCATCCCAACTGATCTTTGTCTTCATTGCAAGGAAAATTGTTAGTGTAAAGGTTGGAATGTATGACACTCACAAGTTTCTCTTTTATGATGAGGTTGGAAAAGGGATAGACACCAATTCTCTAATGTCCTTGTAAAAAGAGAGTTCACACTGGTTGGTTTGAGAGCATTTCCTAGGCAAACATCGCCTATAATGACCCATCCTAGGTCCAGCTTCTGAGCGTAAAGAAAGTTGTGGGGGCTATTGATTTGTTTTCATACCTTGACAACTCTGATGATATCTCTCCCAAGCAGGTGATCTGTCTGAGCCTGTTAATCAAGCGTAGGGATGAGATGTGCTATGCTCTTTAGATGTCTGTGATATAATGCCACTTCAGGTGTAGGGATCTCCTCTCTTTCAGTTGGGAACTGATTGCACTCGATTAAGGTTGGCAAAGGCAGGGATGTTTGGCCATCAATGGATTTGATTTGGTAACCAATGGTCCTTCTACTGGTTTCTTCACTCACACCCGTACAAGTCTTGAGTGAGTATGAAGAGCTGGCTCCCTTGATTTTAAAAGTGTCGAAGAAGGCTAAGATAGCAAGTGATCTGTTGCTTTGATTGTCCAAGGTCGCATACAGCTTTATTGCTTTTTGTCTGTGACCTATGGGGTAAACTGTGACAAGACAAATCTTGGAGCAGGATTTGCCAAAGAGACCTTCTCTGCACACTTGGGTGCACTGGGGTTTCACTACAGGAGGTATTGTGTCTCGCTGCTCCCCGCCGTGCTCTTCAGCCTGGTTTGAGGGGGCGCTGGCCCTGGATGTAGACCCATTTTGTGCTCTGTGCTGTCACACTCTGAACAGTTTATGCCCACTTTGCAGTTCTTTGCAAGGTGCAAAGTTGATGCACAGCACCTGAAGCAAATTCTATTTTCTTTGAGGAAGGTTTTGCGATCTTGGAGAGGTTTTTTCACTGAAACCTCTGCAACAGGTGGGGCTTCTTGTGAAGGGGACACACTGCTTGGGTTCTCTGTTGGTGATACGCTTGTTTTGTGTATTGCAACAGATATGTCTTTGAAGTTGCGAGTTGAAGTAGGCTTACCTCTCCTAGGGTAAGTAGAGTCAGAGGATGAGAAGTCAAAACTAGGATCATTTTTAGTCTTTGCTTGTTGGTGAACAAAGTCCACAAAGAAAGAGAATGATGGGAAAGGGACGTTATGCTTTTGCTTGTAGTGGAAGCCTCGTGTAACCCACAATTCTTGAAGGCTGTAAGGCAGTTTTTGCACTATGGGGTTAACACCACGAGCTGTACCTAGAGCTCCAGAGGACGTCGTATGACGAAACGCGTAGGGCGTGGCCTAGGACACACACAGACTCTTCCTTCAAGCGACAGTACCTGTATTAACTGTGGTTTTAAAATTGTACCTTTGTGAGTAGTTTCTTCACTTTTTACAAATAAATATCGGATGTTTGTTACATTATCACGCTATGGGCGTTTTTCCTTTCCATATTTAATGAGAACAATACATCCCTGAGGTGACAAGCAAACTATTTGGGACCGGCTGAGAGCAGGATACCAGGATCAACAAATAGCTACACAGTGGCTAATACTGTGGAGGCGCTTCTACCCCTGCAGGGGCAGGGAAGTCAGTGAGTGCGAATTCTGTCTATTGCACAAAAAATCGCACCAGGTTTTTTTACCCCCCCAAGGACTATTTGCACCAAGCACCTTGCACTTTTGGACTGTTTTTTTTAATTTTTATATTTTTATATGCTGTAGCACTGCTAATTATGGACACTGATTAGGAGATTATCTTTTGTATCACCACATTTTGTACATTTAGAACTCAATTGTGACATTTGTTTTTACATTTGTTTTTAATTTTTTTAGTTCAGTATTGATTATTCACTTTTGTATTGATTACTCACTATTTTGTTGTGCACCACGAGGTATATATTTTAGTACATGGTATAATTTAATAGTACCATTATTAAGGATTTGGGTAATTACATATTGCATTTTTTTTTTATGCACTTAACTGGATCTCACCAAATTTGCACTTTAGTACACACCTATTTATTTATTTTTTCCTTTTTGTATTATTTTTTGGAATATAAGATATTTATTAGAGTAGAGCGCCCTTACTACCAACATTTGTATTTCATTGGTATATTGTTCCAATCTCAGGTTGAGAGTCTTGGGTAGTGGCAGCCCTCTTGTTTCCTTTTTTTATGTGACCCATCCATAGCGCAAACCCATCATTTGTCATTATTCATCTAGAAAAGCAAGGCCTGGCAAATCTCCTTCTTTCTTGGCTAATTGGAGCTCTAACTAATTTTTTAAGGAGTGAATTTTCTATGGTTTCTGGGGAACCGTAAACACTCCTCACTTGCAGATAGATCTATATCTTTTATTGCATTTCTGAAGGGACGGCCTCCCGGTAGATGGCGTCCGCTCTGAAGCCATCTTTCGGCTATAGGGCGGGCGCGAAGCGGTTAAAGAGCAAAAAATAAAAACCGCAGAGAGGATCAAATACCACCAAAAGAAATCTCTATTTGTGGGAAAAAAGGGACATTAATTTTATTTAGGTACAATGTCGCACAACTGCGCAATTGTCAGTTAAATCGCAAAAAAAGGCATGGTCACTGAGCAGCCAAATCTGCCGGGGCTGAAGTGGTTAAAAGACATTAAAAAGCTAATTAATAGGTCTCTAGCAGGTGGCAACCTTCCAGGTGGTCAATGATGAGCAAGCCCCTCTGCGTGGATATAATGTAAAGTTCTTGGAACCAGGAAGTTTGTAAGCGGGGGAATTAGCGTGGCTGTATTATAGAGAGAAACACACTGTGTGGTATTGTAAATGCAGTAACTTAAATTGCGACCTAAGCAGCAGTAGAAAATGATATATACAAAAGTGGAGTAAACAGTTCTCTTGTTAGTATATAAGGCACGGACTCACAGTCCATTCACCAAAGATACAGAATGCAGCTCAGTAAACTGGCTCTGTAGTTATTATTCCTCTCTTCAGTCACATCAGTGGTATACAAGGCACATTTTGATTACTTGCCATAGGCTGGAGTCCATAAGCAGGTCCCACAGATGCAGCAGAGATGATTTAACAGGAAAATACACTGTCTTAGATGAGCTTCTATCACAAGCACAATAGCAGTGCTGATAGGCAGGACTCCTGAGGATCCCTGTTCCGTCCCTGTAGGCTGGAACACTCAACTTGAATGAGGCCTAGTTTTCCCTCACATGCAGTATACCTTTCCCTCACTCATTCCACACACGTCTCTCAAAATGGTGGCTGGGCTCTCTGTTATATGGAAGCTAACAGAAAATGGTGGACAAAATCTCGAGATAAATTGATACCAATCAGAACAAGAGGCTTCTTCAAGATGGCTGCTGGAGACAAATCCTGAGAAGTTACACACTCAACAGGATTTTACAAAACAGCAGCAAAGCACAAACACATTCTGAATATAATATGACATTTCTGCATGAGGAAGTAAGTATGATACAATTGTAGTCCCACTTCTCTCAGCCAGCAAAACTGTCCTGTCACAGGTAACTGTATGTGAGGAGGCTACCAACAAGTTGACCAGGGGAACACCAGGAAAAGCCACTGGCATTTTAACCACTTCCTGACCATGCTATAGCCAAATGAAAGCTACAGCGTGGTTGTCCAGTTCTGGGAGTGTATCATAGGACAGCCTCCCGTGATTGCACCCACCACGCGTCTGCTGAGGTGTGCGCGTGGCGCACTCTGTGATCGCTGTGTCCTTTGGACACAGCTGATCACAGATCGGGGGGAAAGCGGCCTTTTACCACATGATTAGCTGTGTCTAATCACAGCCGATCATGATGTAAACACAAGCCAGTTATCGGCTTTCCTTTCCTCATGCTGACAGCATGAGGAGAGGAGAGCCGATAACTGGCTTGTGTGAAAAGGACTTCTACACTGACAATCATGGCACTGATTATCAGTGACCTTATTATCAGTGCAGCCGCAACATTGCCCACCAGTGCTGCCAATCAGTGCCTAGCAGTGCTGCCAATCAGTGCCCATCACTGTTACCAATCAGTGCCCATCGGTGCCTCAGTGTCACCAATCAGTGCTGCCAACCAGTGCCTATCAATGCCCATTAGTACTGCCTATCAGTTCTCATCAGTGCCACCTATCAGTGCCCATCTGTGCCACCTGTCAGTGCACATCAGTGCAGCCTATCAGTGCACATCAGTGCAGCCTCATCAGTGCACATCAGTGAAGGAGAAAAATTACCTGTTTGAAAAATTTTATAACAAACTATGAACAACTTTTATTTTTACATTTTCGATCTTTTTTTGTTTGTTTAGCAAAAAATAAAAAACCCAGGGGTGATTAAATACCAGCAAAAGAAAGCTCTATTTGTGTGAAAAAAAATGCTAAATACTTCATATGGCTACAGTGTAGCATGACTGTTATTGTTATTCAAAGATTGACGGTGTTGAAATATTGCATAGAAGATATTTGCTAAATTGATATCTCCCCCAGCACTCTGGCCCCTCTACATCCCAGATATCCCCCAGCACTCAGACCCCTCTACACCCCAGATATCCCCCCAGCACTCTGACCCCTCTACACCCCAGATATCCCCCCGACACTCTGACCCCTCTACATCCCAGATATCCCCCAGCACTCGGACCCCTCTACACCCCAGATATCCCCCCAGCACTCTGACCCCTCTACACCCCAGATATCCCCCCAACACTCTGACCCCTTTACATCCCAGATATCCCCCAGCACTCTGACCCCTCTTCACCCCAGATATCCCCCCAAAACACTGACCCCTCTACATCCCAGATATCCCCCCAGTACTCTGACCCCAGTTCACCCCAGATATT
Source organism: Lithobates pipiens (assembly GCF_037356315.1). Classification (NCBI taxonomy): domain Eukaryota; kingdom Metazoa; phylum Chordata; class Amphibia; order Anura; family Ranidae; genus Lithobates; species Lithobates pipiens. The sequence continues at coordinate 45,380,885 of NW_027507789.1, read as the reverse complement.
CCCCCAGCATTAGGACCCCTCTACATCCCAGATATCCCCGCCCCAGTGCAAACAGTGCTGGACAGCTGGGCTCAACATGACACCATCCACAATACTACTTCCGCACCATCCACAATGCTTCTTCTGGCTCTCAGTGCTGCCGACTCTCCAGCTCCTACCCGGCAGCTCCCGAGTCCCAAGCATTCAAGCTGCATGAACCGGGGTCAGAGCATTACTGGCGCTCCCCCCCCCCCACTGCATGTGAAATAATATGTAGCACTTACCCCCGAAGGAGCGGCTGAATTTGATTTGGGCCTGCACTCTGCTAATGAACCCCCCTTGACACAGCTGTGGTGCAACACAATACAGTACAATATAATGTAATGCTATATACCTGTATTGTAACCTCAGGATTCACTGGCTCCACCTGCTGGGAGAAAACAACATTCCACACAACTGGATACTTAACCAAAAGTATTTAACTGTAAATATGTTTCAAAGGGTGATTACAGTAGTTGTGCTGTCATCCCAACAAAGGACAACAGTACAACAAATTTTAACACAAACAATTACAAACAATATATATATATATATATATATATATATATATATATATATATATATATATATATAGCTGGGAGCTCCCCCTACTTTTAAAGCCATGCATGAGATCTCACCCCAAAGCACTCAGTCTTTGATCTCCTTGTCTTCGCTAGCTAAAGTAACACTTTGTAATCCACAAGTAAGTTAGGTTGAGGTAAAGGTGCTCCTGGTGTAGCAACTAGGTTAAAAAACTTGGAAACGTCAGAGTGGATAGGCCTCAGACTTGCTTAGTGTCAGTTACTCGGTCCCTCCTCAGTGGAACTATAGATCCCAGTGAGGCCTGTGTTTGAGTCTATCTGCGTGTGAAAGTTAACAAACTGTGGGTTTTGACCCACTCACCAACTGGATCGGAACTCCGTGTAGTAGCTCTGGTCCGGTGACTTCAGCTTGCTTCTCCGTCAGCAGACTTGTCAGGTCACCTTGAGGTGAGGTGACAGATGCACACCGTAGGGATCAGGAGTGCACCGCAAGGTTGTGGACCCTACGGCTGACTGCTGCGGACGGGAGACCGGTCCCACTGGGGTTAGAGCATAAGATTCCCTGGGGCGCAGAGTTTAAGAGCCAGCAGGTGTTCACCAGAGCCTCGAGTGGTGAGGATGGACTTGGCTGCAACTGGCTCCAGATCGCGACCCCCAGGGTCCCCCAGCTCACACCCACAGTAGGCAAGAGAAGAATAGGGATGGTGAGGGACAAAGCCAAGGTCGGGGCCACAAGCAGACAGGAATAGTCAGGGACACGCCAAAAGTTCAGGATCACAGGCAAACAGGGATAGTCAAAGACACGCCAAAGTCGGTAACGGAACAACAGAAGAGCACACGGCAGGTAACAGGAAGCTAAACACACAAAGGAATACACAATGGTTGATCAGCACTGTTGGCTTGCAGTTCACAGGTTAATATAAGGTTCCCTGATAGGGCCTGGGGTGGAGCCATGCTTAGAGGAGAGGTTATAAAAACCACCAGGTGGAAGTGGCTGGCCTCTTAGCCTGAACACATGAGGGGAGGTAAGCAAACAGGAAGATCACTGCATAACCATGACAGTACCCTCCCCCGCCTGGGTCCAGGCTTAAAGGGAAACTCCAGATGGAACCTCCTCAACAGACGAGGAGCAAAGACCTCAGATTCAGTGATCCAAGACCTCTCCTCGGGGCCCAACCCTTTCCAAAGTACGAGGTACTGAAGAATGCCTTTACGGAGCCGGGAATCCAAAACTTGACTAACCTCGTATTTTAGATTATCCTCAGAGACCGAAGCCGAGGTAGGGAGAGGACGAGAGGACTTGAGGACTAAAGGCTTTTTAGGAATGGGTAAGGGCATGAGAAGATCAGGAGTCTGAGCAGGGTCCCCCACACCCTTAAAGATGAGCTGGGCATCCATAACAGGACCACCAGACTGGGCAGAGGTCAGTGGATCCCTGAGGTCAGGTTGGTTAGAAGGTGACATGTCACAAGAGTCAAGCTGGATAGCTGCAACACCAACAGAATGCAGAGAACCCTGAGAAAAAGATTGAAAACCCCTCCTGGCCGAATGAAGTATTCTATCCAAAGGATTGATTGAGCCTCTTAAACGGGTTTGAACGGACATAGTAGCAGTAGGGTGAGGCCAGGTCACCGAAGGTGCTGAACAAGAAGCAGGAAGCTCATTGGGCATGGGCTGGACTGGCATAATTGGTGCAGAGGTAGACTGAATAGTATTGTCAGGTTTAGCGACCATCTCAATCGCATCACAGGGCATAGCAACTGTGGAACTTGCAGACAAGTTAGCCTGGCTGTGCGTCCAAGGGAGATTAGGAACAGGCAAAGGTAAATGGTTATGCGAACTGGAGTGAATGATCAACTCGGTTCATAGGTGGGCACCTCATCCAGAGTACCACATGACCTAGAGAGTGCATCAGTCCGACTATTGCAGGACGCATCCCAGAGATCGCTATATACAGCGGGAAGAGTAGAAGATATTGGGATGGTGGTAACAGGAAGTTTCTCCTTTGGGATACCCTTGAGTAGGCAGGAACAGGAGGAACCCAAAGCCAGGATCTGTCCAGCAGACCAGTCAACGTGTGGAGAATGGAGCCGTAACCAAGGAAGACCTAATATGATAGGAGATGAAGCCTTAGGTAAGACAAGGAAGGATATCCACTCCTGGTGGAGTGTCACTACTGGCATCTTAACAGGAAGAGTCTGAAAGCGGATAGTGCCCCCTGGGAGAACCGTGCCATCAATCGCCAATGGTGTTGTAAGGGGCAAAAGGGTAAGTCTCATGGAGGATGCAGTTTCCCAATCCATGAAATTGGCAGCGGCTCCGGAATCCAGATGTGCAGAGACCAAACGAGAGGAAGCACCAACATGAAGCAACACAGAAAGGAGAAGACGAGAAGGTGAAGGTGATATTTCAGGGTCTAATACTCCACCTTCCAGATGTATTAGCCCTGAGCATTTTTCCGGACTAAGAGAACAGGTGTCACGGAAATGACCTTTGGCCCCACAATAGAGACATAGGCCCAGAGTTCTGCGCCTAGCACGTTCTTCGGGAGATAACTTAGTCCAGCCCAACTGCATAGGTTCCTCGGTAGGCAGGGGGTGTTCCTCGGATCGAAGAGAAGGGACTAGGGGCTCAGGCTGCCTATAGAACGGGGAGTGCTGGCGTCTTTTTTCCAGGGCCCTCTCCTGAAAGCGAATATCGATCTGGTTACACAAGGTGATGACACTGTCCAGATCAGCAGGAAGGGATCTTCCTGCTAATTCATCCTTCACTCTATCAGAGAGGCCATGTAAAAAGGTTGCAACTAGGGCCTCATTATTCCAGCTCAATTCAGCTGTGAGGATACGGAACTGAAGAGCATACTGTCCCACAGACGCGGACTCTTGACGGAGACGTAAAAGAGCGCTAGTCGCTGAGGAGACACGACCCGGTTCCTCGGATATATTCCGAAAAAGTTTCAAGAAATCAGACAAGCTAAAAACCACTGGATCATTCAGTTCCCACAGAGGGGCAGCCCAAGCTAACGCCTCGCCGGACAGGAGGGATATGATATATGCAACTTTTGCCTGATCTGAAAGTTTTGGGGCTGAAGTTCAAAATGAATTGTGCGCTGGCTAAGGAACCCCTTGCAAGCCTTGGAGTCCCCAGAGAAACGGGCCGGAGCTGGTAGTTGTAATGAATGTGTGGGTGCGACTGATGCAATAGGTGCAGCGGCAGATAGCGGTTGAGGTTGTTGAACCGGGGGTCCTAATGAGGCCTGAACCTGTTCAACACGGGATGCCAGATCCTGAAGGAATCGCATCACCTGGGTCTGATGCGATTCTTGGGTCTCAAGTCTGCGAACTAAGCGGCACGTCAGCCGGGTCCATGGCTGATCAAACTGTCAGGTCACCTAGAGGCGAGGTGACAGATGCATACCGTAGGGATCAGGAGTGCACCGCAAGGTTGTGGACCCTACAGCTGACTGCTGCGGATGGGAGACAGGTCCCACCGGGGTTAGAGCGTAAGATTCCCTGGGGCGCGGAGTCTAAGAGACAGCAGGTGTTCACCAGAGCCTTGAGTGGTGAGGATGGACTTGGCTGCAACTGGCTCCAGGTCACGACCCCCAGGGTCCCCCAGCTCACACCCACAGTAGGCA